>NC_090437.1:1278288720-1278591750 GCF_031143425.1 Pleurodeles waltl
AAACAAAGACGACGCCGACCACAGGGGAGGTGAGGCATCGAAAAGGCAAAGCGCTGCGTCGGTTCCTTATTGCACAGGGGAGGTCATGCGTTGATTCTTTCCTTGCAGGAAAGGCGATGGATCGATTTGTGGAAACACAGTCTTACTGCGGTGTGGGGTTGATGACGAACTGACGCCCAGAGACAATGCAATGAAAATCCAGACGCGCTGTGATGATGGAACTGCTGTCAAACAGGAGCTGTGTCAATTCTGCAGGCACTGTGTCAATTTTTCAGCCGCAAGACAGGTGCTGCATCAATTCTGCAGACATAGCATCGATTTTTTAGCTGCGAAACAGGCACTGCATTGATTCTGCAGATTTTGCAGATGATGCATGTTTTTTTTAGCCGGAGACAGGTGTTGCATCGTTTTTGCCGGTGCAACGGATTGAGGCATGGATTTTCTCTTTTAGGTGAAGTCTTTGATGGTCCTGAGACTTCTTAATAGGAGGCAAGCTGACAAGCCCTGGGAGATCACTTGTGGTGGGAAGGCAAAGTCTTTCCAGCAGAGTCAGGGAGCAGCAAGCAGCAGGGGAACAAGCAGAAGAGCAGTCCTTCCAGAAAAGCAGTCCAGTTAAGTCCTTTGGGCAGCACTGTCGTCCTTCTGACAGAGTCCAGTTCTAGGTCCAGAAGTGTCTGATTTTAGGGGTTACATGCCCAGTATATATACCCAAATGTGTCTTTGAAGTGGAGGAGAATTCAAAGGGTGGTTTTGAAGTGCACCAGTTCTCCTTTCAACCAAGTCCTGTCTGTCAGGAGATCTTTATAGGGTTATCAGTCCCTTTGAGTAGGGTCAAGTCACAACCTTTTGAAATGTAAGTCAGAGTCCCTACACCCTTCCTACCCAGGAAGACCCCTCAGTATGCAGTATGCAGACGAGTGCAGATGCAGCCGAGTGTCCTGTGTTTATGGCTCACTGGGAGGAATACACAAATGGAAAAACAGAAATCGCTCTTTTTTGCAGATGGTGAATCAAGTGAGATTATTTGTCATATTTCCGCACCTAACTGGGTAGATCACTTCACAAGAATATGTAGTCCTGCGAACAAAAAATTTGATATAAGGGCGTTTGGAACGCAAGTATGGGAGGACTGTTGGGTGGGAGACCTCGTGGACTTAGCCTCGGTCTCTGATGCTATAAAAGGGGCATCCCTGGGCAAGCACCAGGACCTGATGGGGTTCCAGTTGACTTGTTTAAATCAGACATAGATCTCTGGGCCCCACTTGTTACAAACGTCCCGATGGCTGCAATTAAGGCGAGCCTGATCCCCTCTTGGAAAGAAACAATAATAGTTCCCATCTTTAAAAAGGGGGATCGGAGCTCACCTTTGTCCTACCACCCAATTTCGTTAATTGATGCATCGCTGAAGATTTTTGGCAGAGTAATACTCAATAAATTAGAAATTTGGACAGAGGAACATTGTCTTTTCAGCCCGTTGCAATACAGTTTCCAGCCTTGACTGGAGATGGTGGAACAGGCTCTTAATCTTACCCTTATTTTGGGAAAGTATGTGACGGTCATACCCGGGGACTTACATCTGGCCTTTATGGATGTAGTGATATGTGTGTTTTGACCACTGACTTCATGTTGCACCACTTTGCACCTGGCTTAGCTGTCTGCCGTCACATTAGTGGTCACCAGTTACAGACTCCATTTTGTATTTAGCTTAGCCTTAACTTCACTACCACGTTAAAAGCTTCAAGTGATTTTCCACGTTGTACAATGTGCATTCTGTATTGTTTTTTGTACTTTTTCCCACCAAGGGCTCTGGTTGATAAGAATGTACTCAGACGGCAGGGAACGGCCTTATTTTGGGTTGGCACCATGGGATTGTGGCCACATCCCGACATGTTATTTTCAAAGCTAGCCTAAAGCAATCAGCAGTTTTTGAATAGCTAAACTTCTGCAGGGAGAGGGAAGTCTGAAATGTTCCTCTCTTGTTTGTTTAAAGTATAAGAGGCTGTAATCAGATGGACTGGGGACAGAGCAGATCTCAGGCGCATCCATGATGCTCGAGTGTGTCATCCTTGCCGTGAGGATAATTGATCTCTCTCCTCGATCGATTCTGGCGATTTGATGCTGATAGGAGAAAGATGAAGGAGTTTTGCCATTGCCTCATGGTGATGCATACTTTTAAATTCATTATTTGCTTTGCATTATAATATAGATACATATATTTGCTGTGTATATTGCAGTGGAGAATCATTTGTGTATGTTTTCATGTCATTGCTGTGAACGTGTGCTTTTAATATGCTAATCTCCTTTTAGAAACCTTGCATAGTGAAATAATAAATGTCTTCTTTGGACTAAGAAGTACATTCCAGAGATTTCTGTCAGTGCATGAGTGTTTCAGCTTTGTCATTAGTGAAAAGCAAAACAATGGACCTCTCCTGCACGTTTGATATGGTTGATAGGGATGCCCTGTGGGATATGATGGAACGAGCAGGTATAGATAGTAAATTACTTGACCTTATCCAGCAGATCCACCAGGACATTACCACTAGAGTGTATTACCCCTGTAATGGTGACTGTACTGCCCCGATCTGCGTAGCCAGGGGTGTCAGGCAAGGTTCCATTTTAGCACCCTTTCTTTTTTTATTTTATATAAATGCCCTAGATGAAGCCTTAATTGGCTGCATGGACGATTTCCCTATGGTGGGTAATCAGCCGGTCCCAGTATTATTATATGCGGATGACGCAGTTTTATTGGCACATACAGCCGTTATTTTGCCAAACCTCTTGGGTGGGTTTTTTATTTTTATGTCTGGCCTTCAGTTAATGATAAACGTTCAAAAGTCCTTTGTAATGTCATATGGTCCTGGGTAGCACAAGCATAGGGTTTTTACTCTGGGGGGGGGGAAACAAATACCAAAAACTCAGACGTTTAATTATTTAGGTATCTTATTCAATCTGAAGGGGAACTGAGTCGGGTTAGTGGCTCTGAGAGTGCAGAAGATTAGGATAACAGGTGAAGCCATATTTAGGTTTTCAAGAAAATTAGGGCAAACGTCTATATGGGACCTAGTCCAGTTGTATTAGAGCAAATGCACAGCTGTGGGTACCTACGGCGCCGGGGCGTGGGGTATTCTGGGGCAAGGAATCTTCAGATTATTGAAAACAGTTTTTTGTAGGCTTTTATCCATCCCCAGGACTATCTCTAGCTGTATTACCCATATAGCATTAGGAGAAGGTCACACTGAAAATTGCGTTGGGTTGGCCCCCCCTGCTCCTTTGGGTAAAAATCTGAAGCATGTCACAGGCTACCTTTTCTAGACAAGTCATGTCAGATTGCCTGAGATTGGACAAAAGGGCAATAATCCCATGGTTTACATATATAGAAAAGGTGTTCTACAAAGTTTGTTGTGGGCATCTATTTGCATCTATTTGAATATCCGGAACTGGTCAGATCGAGTTGGAAGGCAAGGGTGATTGATTCTTACTTGTCATATAGTGAAGAATTTAGGATTGGAAGTGTGTTAGACAAGCCTTTCGAAATAAGATATATGCATGTAACCACATTATCTGCCCTAGAGCCCTACGTAACATGAGCAGTGAAGCCCGCAGACAGGTTTTATCTCACCCGCTTGAGGTTGAACTTAGTTCATCATTTGTTCGCCTTCCCAGTGGCAAAGGTATGGCATGCATTTTATGTTGTTTTGTCTCCTATATTCCTCACCTAGACTGAGATTTGTGTGCCCTATTCTTTTGAACACAGGTTTTTTATCCCATAAAGTAGGGTTGCTTTACCTATAGCTGCTGTCATCCGAGAAAATCTGTTCAGCAGTTTTAAATTATTTGCTAATCGCTTCACGCATTAGAAGGAAATATGCACTTTAAAATTGAGGAATAGATATGTCATTCAATCTGGTTTCTGGATTTTTTGAAGATTTGTAATTTGAAATTTCATAGGTAATTTTTGGTATTTTAGCATATATGTGTATTTATTAGGTATATTTATCAGTTTTTATTGTAAAAAGTTGTTTGTGCCTTTATGGTCTTTTTAAATCACTTGCCTGAATAAAGTTAAATTGAAATTGAAATAGTAATGTGAAATCCATCTTCACCAGTAAGCAGGATTTCTCACTACCACCTCAATCATTCCAATCATGACAATGCCCTCCTTTCAGATCAGAAATTACCACTTAAAAGTATATAGGGGAATTTCTAATGTTGGGCTATGAGAGGCGCAGGCTTCACAATAGTAAAAAGCGACTTTGGGACACTTTGGGAGTTTTTCCCTACCAGGACATGTGAAAATGGCTAGTACATGTCCTGTCTTTTTACTTACATAGCACCCCGTCCTATGGGCTACCTAGGGCCTACCTTAGGGATGACAAATGTCATAAACAAGGAGTTTAAGGCTTGCCAAGTAGTTTTCAATGCCAAGTCGAAGTGGCAGTGAAGCTGCATACACAGGCCTTTCAATGGCAGGCCTGAGATATGGTTAAGGGGCTACTTATGTGCGTAGCACAATCAGTGCTGCAGGCCCACCAGTAGCATTTCATTTACAGGCCCTGGGCGAAAATAGTGCACTTTATTAGGGACTTACAAGTAAATTAAATATGCCAATTGGGTAGGAGCCAATGTCAACATTTTTAAGGTTGGGAGCACAAGCACTTTAGCACTAGTCAGCAGAAACTAGATCAGAAAAATGGCAGGCATAAAGTTGGGAGAAGTCCACCCTTAGGCTGTCAGGTCTAACAGCAGTTCTTCTTCTTCTGTAGTGTCCACAGGTCCAGGAGACTACTAAGGAGTGGGTCAGAGGATCGTATTTTTATATCTGGTGCCAGCTTTGAAGTGTAAGAAACTTCTGGGGGTTCCCCCACCAGATGGTTCTGGAATTTCTTTCCTACCTGTCCTGCCCTGGTTCTAGGATGTCTGGGGTGACTAAAGGCTAGTGTGAAGTTCTATGAAATCTGAAGGCATCCCTATTGAAGTACGACTGTGATATGTAACAGTTCCACCCCACCTATCTTGTCAGGATGGCCTATCCTGCCAACACTGAGTCCCCCTTCTGTGTCACTGTGTCACTGTCTTGGAGGAACATGCTTGCAGCTAATGTCACAGAAGTCTAGTAAGTCGTCTGCCTTGTATGCCTGTAGACAAATGTGCGACTACGGAGGTTACCACCTACAACCAGACCATGAAGCCTTAGTTCCCAGAAGTTAGGGAACCACAACCTGCATTTGTTGTTATGTGATTCCCTTTATAGCAACTATGCACTTCACATTGCAGTGCAACTATGCACTGCAAGCCTAGAGCCAGAGTTCGCACTGGGCGGACAATATCAAGAAGCTATGCAGTGGAGCGTGGCACTAGACAGGGCTGCCCCCTGTCCCCGCTGCTCTTTGTGTTGGCAATGTAGCCACTGGCAGCCGCAGCGCGCAGTGGGGGGGGAGTTCAGGGAGGAGGGCCAGGAGGGGAGAGACATCAAATTGCCTTAAATGCTGACGATCTGCTGATTTTTTGGGGGGATATGCGCAGATACCTGCCCCGGGTACAGCTGATGCTTTCTCAGTTCAGTAGACATTCTGGACTGGGAGTGAACTGGGATAAAACCAGGTTGTTCCCGCTAAAACCCATGATAGCACCTACATTGGGATTGGGCGTGGTCAAATGGGAGCCAAGATGCCTTTCTTATTTGGCAGTTAAGGTACACCACGACCCACAAGACATCCTCTAAGGTAGGGGGATCACTGAGTTCCATCAGGTCAAGTATGGCTTTTTGGCAAACATTACCATTGTCTGTAGCAGGTAGAGTAATGATTCTCAAAATGATAGTCCTACCTACGCTATTATATCACTTTACGGTCTTACCAGTGTGGATACCCGGGGCTACATTTAGGGAACTGGAGACAATGGTCATAACATTCCTATGGGGTAATGGCCGGAAGAGAGTGGCTTTGACCAAACTCCAGAGGCAGTCCACGGATGGGGGGGTAGCGGTCCCTGATTTTGGGGCCTATTATTTGGCAGCACAGGTCCAATGGCTTACGCAATGGATTGCAAGCAGAACGGACCCTGATGACCCTGATAACCATTCACCCCTCTGGGGACTAGGTAAATGGAGGTATTGCTGGGGTGCCCAGGCAGCAATATGAGGGACTCCCCAGAGTTTAAAAATTTGATTCAATGCTGGAAAAGCTATTTATGCAAAATTAACCCCTACTCCCCGGAGCTGCCTCTGTTGTCCTTGCGGGCTTTACCTCATCGGAGCGACTGAGACAGGCTCCGGACTTGGGTGGACACTGGGATTCAGACTGTGGGAACACTGTTTACGGAGGAGACGTTGAAACCTTTCGAGGACCTCAGGGCGGAGTTTGATTTGCCGACGGGTCATTTCTTACTTTACGGCTCCCTCACGGCTTGTATTCGACAGCACTGGCAGGAGGGATTGGGAGAGCCCCCAACGCAGATAACCTGTACCTATCTAGCGACCTCTGCCGGCAAATATAAAGCAGTTTCAAATTTATATGGCAGGATACGGGCTGATAAGACCCTCCCATTGACCCAACTTAAATTAACTTGGGAGGGAGACCTGAGCACCGATATCCCTGGCAAGGACTGGGAACACATACTTGAGGGGGTCCCCAAAATGACTCAAAACACTAGATTTAAGCTCATTAACTTTTATGTGCTGCATTGGGCTTACCTTACTCCCGGGCAGATCAACAAGCACTTTGGGGCAGAGGGAGCGGGCTGCCCTAGGTGCGGTTTGCTGGGTGCAGAATTCAAGCATATGTTTTGGGACTGCCCAATGCTAGAAGCATTCTGGGAAGCAGTGAATCAGAATGTGGCAAGATCTGTAGGTAAGAAGATCCCCTGCACAATGGGTCATTGCTTGGTTGGATGGTTTCCACATTCATCCAAGACTAAAGTAACTAGCAGATTTCAGGACTTGGCTTACGCTTTGGCTAAGATGGAAATTGCAATTACCTGGAAGCATCCAACAGGATCGAGGTTTTCCCAGTGGAAAAGAGAATTGAAAAAATGGGTCAGATGTGAGGGAAATATTCTTCACAGGGAGACCAAGAGAGGAATGGGACCGCCAGAGGTAGTGCAAGGATGGTAGGCAGTAATGGATGCTGTGGGAGAGGAAATCCAAGCTGATCTAGTCCTGTGATCGAATAACTGACTAACAGACTATAAGGACCCAATTGTGCGCCATTTACTGACGGTCCCATTTCACGGTTAGGGAACTTGATGCCACCACACACGAGGAGAGGAAATTTGTCTCTAATCCTGGCGCACAAAGCTCCATTAGCAATATAGCAATACATCAAAGGGCTCACTAAAGGGGGGAGGGGAAAGTTGGGGTGGATAAAGGGAGGGAAGTTGGGTGAGTTCTTAGGGTCTCAGCTATCTAAGGAATCAGAAATGTATGGATTGAGTAGAACCAATGTACTGAAACAAAAATGGCTAATATATGTTGTACTGTACCATGACTACATGTTAAGTGGATAACTGAAACAAAAATATGTTTAAAAAAAATAAACTATGCACTTCACATTTTCTCTAGTAAGGATAAGACTTTGGGACCCTTGCCCTGACAAATACCTTTGATTGATATCAGCACAAGAGAGAGCAGAAACATATTGGCCTTGTGCAAGTAGATAGGTTATCATACAAAGCAACAGTCTCTTTGAGTTTTCAGCCATACATAAGGAATCAAATCATCAAGGTATAATCCTGGGTCTATTTTAGGGTATTTTGAGCTGTTCTGAATACATTCTTGTCCAGTGTACATTTATTAAGATCTATCTCCTAAAGAGATTGAGTCCACCCTGGTAGTACCATCTTATCATGGTGGGATGAGGGTGCCAAGGATGAAACCCACCACAATTAATGGGTGAGGCATCGTGATGAACACCTAATTGGTAATCTATAGTTGAAAATACCCATTTGTGATTACCAATAGTGCTATCATTTACCAAAGATTTACTGGGTGCCAGGGTTTCCATGATTGCCATTGCATTCTTAATGTTGGTTTTGTGGCATACACAAAGGCCAACTGCTAATTACACCTACTGCACCTAGTTATGTGATTCAGAATACAGGCTGCAGGCACCAAATGGTTATGATAAGAAAATGACAACTTTTTAAAAGGGGCATTTTCAGAATTGGGACTTAAAATATAACTTTACGATTAAGGAGGATTTTATTTTACACTTCTTTAGAGACCAAACATGACATTTCTACCTGTCCCCAAACAAAAGTTAACACTTATTAAGTAAGGCAACCCAATCTTATCCTATTGGAGATTTAGGCCTTGCAGAAGTGAAAAACCAGTTTGGGAGTTTTTCACTACCAGGACATATAAAACCTAAAAACACACGCCCTCCTTTTAAGATACAATACATCATACCCTATGGGCTGTTTAGGGGCTACTCTATGGGTGACTTATAGGTACTGAAAAGAGGTTTAGGCCTGGCCACAGATTTATTTTGCCAGGTTGAATTGGCAGTTTAAAACTTCAAACAGGCTGCAATGGCAGGCCTGACACAGGTTTTAAAAGGCTACTTACATAAGTGACACAACAAGTGCTGCAGACTCACTAGTAGCATTTAATTTACAGTGAGTGGATACATGCAGTACCACATGAATAAGAAATGAGTAAGTAAATTAAATATGACAATTGGGTTTAAGCCATTATTACCATGTTTTGGGGAGTGAGCACAACCACTTTAGCATTGGATACCAGTGGTAATGACCACACCGTCTTATGACCAACAAAAATAAAGTCAACACAACAAAGAAGATAATCCCAAAGCTGATAATTCTGACAAGATACACATATTTTGTGGAAAACACAGTCTAAATGTGAATCCAGTTCTCATCCCTCCTTTCTTCCAGTGCACTGGGAGCACCTTCATCCTCCATCTCAGTGTGGTTTATTTTTCTGTGTGCTCTTCCATCAGCCTCAACATTCTCAGAGTCCTGATGATGACCTCATATCACATTAAGGGATTGAGTGGTGAGACACCCTACAAATTTGACTTTTAGGTTTGACATTTTTTTCTACGTCAGGGTGGGTGCAATGATTTTTAGCGCCAGGAGCTTGTTACGCGCTGAGAAATCAGTGAGTACTGCACCATGTGGCACTCTAGAGGGTGCTGCTGCTCGAGTTCAGTTTGCTGCCACTCGAGTAGATTTTCTGCTCAAGTGGCAGCTTTTCCAATGCGAACTGTAATGCTGCACACATTGGGAAAAACTTGCTAGGTGCTCTCCTGACACCCACAAATTGCACTAGGGGTAGCCAGTTCTTGCTTGCGCTCACCAACTTACCACTGGTAAGCTGCATGGGAGAAAAAAACTCCACCACAGGGCGGAGCACAGAACTCCCCTTTAGATGCGTAAAGCTGAGTGGCCAAAACTCCACAACTCTGCCTGTGGATCCAAATTTTTCACCTATCACTAGCTGAAATCACGTCCACAGCATAACCGTGAATGAATACCCTGCCATTGCTGTGAGAAACACAGATGCCAGCCAGATGATGGTTTTTCTCTAGATCAGTATCAGCCAGCAGGGTGAGGAATGTCTATGGGTGGGAATCTGTCTGCCCTGTAGTCTTCTTATCCTTAGAATGGGAGGGGGTACTTGGCCAGAGGAGATCGGTTGTCAGTCTAGACCTACTCCTAGACTGCATCCTTGGTAGTAAGATCCCACAGGCAAGAAAAGAGCCAGAGGGTGCGGTCTTCGAGGGTGCCTTATCAACTCTGATTTATGGGGGTACTGTCCCTAAGCGAAGGGTACAGAAGACTTGAGAAGAAGATAGAGTAGATGGAGGAGGCCAACTGTGGTTGGAGGACCAAAGAGATAGGGGTTATCTGCTCCACCAGGAGGGAACCCCAAAACTGGCACTTGTGAGACCAAAGCTGACTTAGAGATGATGCCTACATTGTCACTGGGACAGGCAATAGGGGACCTAGGCCAGGCAGACTCATCCAAGACACTAACAGACTGCATTGCCCTTGCAAGAGACTGTGGCCCTCATTATGACGATTATTGGCAGTAAATCCCGTTTACCGCCACGGTAATGGCCGCCAACAAACCGTCACGGAGTCGAATATCCATTCGCCATACTATGACACACACACCAAACCAACAGAATACTGCCACAAACACATATCCACCAGACCAAAGATTAGTGGTAAGGTGTCGGTACGAACACCCATACCGTTGCGCTAACAAAACAACGCACACCACATTATGACCCACGAATCACCATGGCGGACATTCAACTGCGATAAACCATTGGCGGTACACACCGGCACGGTCAGAATGCCCACCCAAATACAACACAACACAACATTGGCCAAAACTAAAATCACACACCTGACACTGATACACACACCACAACCACCCACCTACACACAGCACTATAAAACAGACACCCACATTACCCACAACCCTTTACGAACACGAAAAATAGCCACGAGAAAGCCACGCAAATCACAGCAACAACTACACACACCACAAACACCCATCCATCCGTTACACACCCCACATCCCACCACATTATACAACACCCACTGCACAACCCACACCACACAACACCCATGTCCCCACAAAGGCACCCCCGTTTCATAGATGAAGAGCTGCGGGCCATGGTGGAGGAAATAGTCAGGGTAGAGCCACAGCTGTTTAGAGCACAGGTACAGCAAATCTCCATTGCAAGGAAGATGGAGCTATGGCGGAGAATCGTGTACCGGGTGAATGCCATGGGACAGCATCCAAGAACAAGGGACGACATCAGGAAGAGGTGGAATGACCTATGGGGGAAAGTACGTTCCATGACAGCAAGGCATCAGCTCGCCGTCCAGAGGACTGACAGTGGACCCCCACCTCCTCCTCCACAGCTGACAGCATGGGAGGAGCAAGTCTTGGCAATACTGCATCCTCAGAAACTCACTGGAGTTTCCGGTGGACTGGACACTGGTGAGTCAATATTTAATACGTATCCCCCCACATACCTGCATGCCACCACCGCCCCTCACCCTGACGCCCATCACTCCACTCAATTCCCCCCACAGTGTACCATCATAATTGACTAACCTGAATGCCAAGCCCTGCATGCCTACCTACTGCATGAACATCCCTCCCAGCCCTGCATGTACACCCATCACTAATGCATGCACAGCATGGAGAACTAATAATCCAAAAAGACATCACCATACACAAATAAAGGTGGCAGGGCAACTGCAATGATATAGGGGAAGCTAGGGATGTAGAAAATGTCACCGACATGTAGCATAATACACCACTTACATCCCCAGAGGTGCCCCAGCCATTCTCAGCGACGAGGAGGTGCCACGGCTACTCAGTCCCCCATCAGAAGATGCCCCCAGTGATGATAGTAACTCTGGACTTCTGGATCTGGATGAACTCCCTGGCCCATCAGGGAACACTGGTCAGTCGGCTACCCCAGCCCACACCCACTCCACCACAGAGCCTCCACCCTCAGTATCCAACACCGCAGCAGCCACCCAACGTCCCCACACCTCTATCGCCAGGACACGTAAATCAGCAGTACAGGGGCCCCAGTCCACACCTCACAGCCAAGACAATCAGGGTCCAGTGGTCAGTGGCAGTGGGCACACCGTTAAGTGGACACCGGCACAGGGGGACAGGGAAACTTGTAGGACAGCTGTGCACTGGGGGAGGACAGGCCCAGGGAACTGATTGCCCAGGAGGCACTCACCAGTGTCCTGGGGGCTTACCAACAATCCCAGGACAAGTTGGGCCAGATGTTCAACATCATGCAGGAGAACCAGCCGCTGCAGGATGAACACCACCAGGAGATCAGGAAAGATTTGCAGGCCCTCAACACCACCATAGTCTCCATAGCAGGAGTGCTGGGTGATATGGCCAACAATATGAGGGACTATACAGCACACCAGCAGGCCCCTTCCACTAGCCAGTCAACTGATCAGCTCTCCACATCTGCTGCAGCCAGTGGACAGGGGGCCCTGCCACAGGACCCACTGGCCACCAGCACCCCTCCCCCTGCATAAGGTGAACCACCCCGCAAATGTTCCCTGCGACCCTGACAGACACCAGAGACACTTGCCAAGACCAAGACCACCGCCAGGAAATGAGACCCTCCTGAATGTCCCCCTTGTGTTCCACTCTGTCACCTTGTCCACTTTGAACTGCCATTGCTCCCCTTCCTATTGCCCCTTGGACACTGGACCTGTGCTACAAACATACTGGACCACTACCCTGGACTTTTCTCTCCCATCACCCCATTCCATTGCACTATTCCTTTTATATTTTTCACTAAAATAAACACCCTTGAACACAAGTTGAGTGATAGTGCTTTATGTGAAGAATGTGTGCAAAAATATTGACAGTTTCATCTTGTGCAATTGTCCTGAACTTTGTGATTGCATACAAATAATGGCCTGTAGCTGTCTGTTATCATCACATCAGTACACAGTTGTAACCACACCAACATCTGCAAAATGAGAAGGTATAGGTGACCGTGGGTTGAGATGATAAGGCAGTGGCTGCCATCATGCTACAGCCACAATGAAAAGATAAATAATCAGAGGAATGGTCAGATCCACTGTCTTACCTGTGTGTCATTGGAAGTACTGCAGTATGACTAATGTCCTGTTGTCCGCATCCTCATCCTCTCCCTCCTCATCCTCACTGTCCTCAGGGTCCACTGCTGCCCCAACAGCATTTTCACCTTCCTCCTCCTGCAGATTGGGCACATGTCATCTGATGGCCAGGTTGTGCAACATGCAGCATACAACAACTATCTGGCAGACCTTCTCAGGGGAGTACCAGAGAGATCCACCTGTCAGATGGAGGCATCTGAACCTCGCCCTCAGGAGGCCAAAGGTCAGCTCAATTATTCTCCTGGTTCACCCATGAGCATCATTATACCTATTCCATGCAGGGCTCAAGAGCCACAACAGGTTTGGGTAGCCAGAGTCACCTGCAAGTATTGAGGAACAAACATTAGCCTTGCACAATGGTATGGGGGATGACTCCTGAAGGCATACACTGACATGCATTGGGTGGGGAGTCAGGTTCACCTATTAGCCACACCCTGTGCCCCTGTAGTTGTGCCATCACATTTCGGATGCTGCTATTCCTCAACATGAAGGCCTCATGCAGTGACTGCAGTGACGTGGGAGATGTACTGGTCAGCCAGGCACATGATTTGAACATTGAGTGAGTGGAAACTCTTCCGATTCCTGAACACCTGTTCATTGTCCCGGGGGGGGAGACAAATGCTATGTGTGTTCCTTCAATGGCCCCAATAATATTTTGAATATGTCCCATTGCACAAAATCCAGCCTTCACAGTGGCCAAATCTTCCACTTGGGGGAAAAAAGCGATGTAGCTGCACATGTGTTTGAGCAAGGCAGACAAAACCCTTGCCAGCACCATGGAGAACATTGGCTGTGACATTCCTGCAACCAAGCTGACTGTGACTTGGAAAGAAACATTTGCCAGGAAATGGAGCACAGATAGAACCTGCACAAGATGGGGGATCCCAGTGGAATGAAGGATATCAGATCAGGCTCCAATTGAGCACACAGCTCTGTGATTGAGGCCCTGTCCAGTCAATAGGTATTATGTGCCTGTCCGCCAGTGTAGCAAAGTCCACAAAGGGTCTGTACATGGGGGCTTGCCTCCCCCTCCTATTCCTCCGCAGTGATAGGTACCTAAGGGACACGAGTGAGAAGGGATTGACAAACTGAACAATGGAACCACCACCTCAGTGTACATTGAGCTTGTATGTAGTTGGACTATGTAAATGGCAATGTATGTACAATTGACAGCAATGATGCAGTTTTCTATTTCAGAATGTTGACCACCACCATAAAATGGCGAGCGCCTGTCCTGTATGTAGGGACAGGTGGAAGTGATGTAACTCCGCCAGCGTTGGACGTCATGGCAGAAGGCTGTCTTGCACCTGTGCTATTCCTCAATGGCTAAAATGGGGCTCCATGGAGTACAGTCTCTAATGAGGATCACCGGCGGCGGTGACGGTGTACACCGCCGCGGACGTGACAGCCATTTTCTGTCTATGGCCTCACTTGATTCCTGACTTTTCACAGGACAACACCTCCACTGCGTGTGCTGCTGTGACCTGAGTCTGGAACCTACCTGGGCCCGTGTGACAGGGGCAAAGGGCCCCTGCCTTCACTTCAGAGGAGTTGGAGTGTCTGGTGGATGGTGCCCCCTGTATGGACAGCTGTATGGGCCTCCAGACCAACAGGTGACTACACCATGGGGACGATGCATGCAACAAGGTTGCATGGAGATGTGTGTGCTGGTAGTGTGTATTTTGGGTGGGGGGTATGTCTGGTGGTAGTGTACATGCAGTGCTCCGGGTGATGTGTTTGCCATTTGAGGGGAAATGGTATTTGTGGGCCATATGTGTGACAGGCTGGATTGTACGGTTAATGGTGTCCTCCTCTCTGTATTTCCTCTGCAGGTCAATTCCAATCAAAAGAAGGGATTGTGGCGTGCCATTGCCAAGAACATGCGGACCCTGGGTGTCTATAGCAGGCGGAGCACCCACTGCAGGAAAAGGTGGGAGGACCTGCGAAGCTGGGTCCCGAAGACCGCAGATGACCAGCTGGGGATGGCCTCCCAACAAGGGAGGGGTGCCCATCGTAACCTGATCCCCTGGATGGCCCATATACTGGTGGTGGCCTACCCAGAGCTGGATGGACGCTCGAGGGCAGCACAGCAGCCACAAAGGGGTGAGTACAGTGTGTGTAACAACCATCTTTGTTACTGGCATGGGATCCTGGTGGTGGGTTTCAGTTAGTGGGTGCCCCCTAATGCCAGCTCAGACATTGCTGTGTGGTCCAGCTCAGGATAAATAGGTATATGGCAACATTTTGTTAACTAGCTAGGTGGCATTCCATGTCAGAGAGGGTTGAGTAGGTCCCAGGAGGGGTGCAGATGGCGGTTGTTGGCTCTCATCTTTCTGTGGTACGTAGCCAATGGCATGCCAGTGCGGTGCATAGTGCTCAATCTTGATCCCTGTGTGTGATGGTAATGTGTATGCCATCTGTGGTGTTGGTGCTGTAATTGGCCCAGTGTGCCCTTTCTCTCTCCCCCCTATTTTCTTCTGTCATCCTGTCCATGTGTCCATTAGTGTCATCTGGCGGAGGAGCAGGGGCACCAGCGACTGAGGGAGCTGCAGCCCAAGGGACCCAGGAGGCAGAGTCCACCAACGCCGAGGAGACCAATGGGATGGTGGGCGAGGGGAGCACCACGGGGACAGGAGGTGACAACACTGGCTGATTCCTCCTCCGATGGAAGCTCCCTGGTGGTGACGGACACCTCTCGAACCACCCCAGCTACAGGTACAGCCGACCACCTTTGTACCAGCACTGCCCTCCCAACAGCCCCCCACTGAGTTGCCCGTGCCCGGTCACCCAGGAGGGTGGGCATCTCCTTAACCCAAGGCACATCAGGCCCTGCCCAGGTCAGCCCTGCTGCCCTCAGTGAGGAGGCTATTGACCTCCTGAGATCTATCTCTGTAGGGCAGTCAACCACTGTGAATGCCATCCAGGGGTTGCCATCCCAGATGCAGCAATGCTTACATGGAGGGCATCCACGGTGGGTTGGCGGCCCTACAGAGATCGTTTCAGGCTCTGGCCTCCTCTCTGATGGCAGCCAGTGTCCCTGTTCCTACTGTTCCCCCCTTTAACAACCACTTCCCAGTCCCATTCTCTTCAACCCCAGCCCATCCCGTGCACACATACAGACAAGCATGCACACAAAACATCAGAAAAGAGTGGCACAGACAAACACAGGCAGCACACTTCAGGCCACAAGCACTCACACATACAACAGACAGTTGCACACACAACAAGATCCACTGCCTCCCCTTCCTCCTCCTCTCTCACAGTCACATCCGCACTCAAACCCACCACCACCATCACCACATCATGCAGCATACACACCTCACTTGCAGACACCTCCACAATATCCATCCACACGTCCTCTTTATCCTCTCCCACTATGTCTGCCCCCCAAGAGCCACAAACGGTCCCACTCAGACACCCAACAGCCATCCTCCTCACACACGCACACTGTCCATGCACCTGCACCCAAGTCCAGCAGACGTACACCTTCTACAACCACCCCCACTACCATCACCCCTATCCCTCCTCCCACATCCCACCCCAAAGTCCCTAAGAAGCTTTTCCTTGCTAAACTTGACCTCTTCCCTCCCCCTCCACCCCCCTGTACTGCCCGTAAGAGCAGGGTCCCAATGACCCAGCCCAGCACCTCAGCCAAACTGTCTGCCACTGCTCACACCCAAAAAAATCAGCTGCTGGCACAAAGGGGCTCCTGAGTGTGACAGCAGCCACTCCTAGTAAGAACACACCTCCACCTCAGAAAGGGAGGACTAGGACGGCGAAACCCAAGGGACAGAGGACAGAGACAGTGGAGGCACCTCCTAGTCCTGGAGGCAAGGAAACAAATCACATGTCAAAGGCCAAGGGGTACCGTCACAAGAGGGGACACATGGATCCCCCTCCACCACAAAGGAAAGCCAAGCTTCCCCCTCCACCACCAAAGAAAGGCAAAGTTCCCCCTCGACGACCAAAGAAAGGCAAGGGGCCCCCTGCACCAGCAGATGGCAAGGAACCTTCTCCCCCAGCAGAGGCAGCCAAAGAGCCTCCTCCACTAGCAGAGGGCAAGGAGCCCTCTCCTCCAGCAGAGGCTGCCAAGGAGCCCCCTCCACCAGCTGAGAGCAAGGAGCCCTCGTCTCCAGGTACTGTTGGGCAAGGAGCCCCCCCAGAACCAGTGGGCATGTTACCCACTTCAGAGACTGTGGTCTTTCACTCCACTCCAAAGACATTTGGGCAAGGAGCCCCCTCCAGAACCAGTGGGCATGTTACCCACTTCAGCTGAGGTGCCCCCCTCCCCCCTTTCCCTCTAAGGTGCCTGCGCATTTCCAACATGATGCCCCTGAACGGTGGAGTCCGGATAATGTCAGAAGTCAGGTTGGGCCTTGGACTGTGCCCTGTGGCCTTGTGGGCCTTTTGTACTTTGGACTGGCCATTGGCCTAATCTGGACAATTACACCTGCATATACATTTCATTTTACAGTATGGTGGCTGTTGGCAAGAAATTACAGTGTTCATACATTCTAATTGTTATCCTTGCATTAATTTAACATTCATTTTACTCTGCAGCTGGTTCTGTGTATGCTATGTGTGTGTATGGTGTGTGTTGTGCCTGTGTGTGTCACTCCACTTTTCCTCCCTCCCTCCCTTGTGTCCTAGGCAGCTGTACTCACCATTGTTGTATTTGTCAGCGTTGGTGCTCCAGGATGACCATGGCATGGTAGAGCATCGGGATGACTTGCAGTTCCGGTTCCAAGTGGCCGCGGAAGACTCTGGCCCTCATTCTGACCTTGGCGGTCTTTTCGCAAGACCGCCGAGTTACCGCCGCGGTGAAGACCGCCGACCGCGGCGGTATGCCGCTGTGCGCATTCTGACCGCTGGGAGCGTTCCGCCGGAAAACCGCCAGCAGCCACACTGGCGGTCGGCGGGAAAGTGGAGACTGGTCAACCTCCACCGCCACGCCAGCAGAACACCGCCCACAGAATTACGACCCACATTTCTGTGTGGCGATCTTCTGTTGGCGGTCTTCTGTTGGCGGTCACCTCCCCATGGCTCCCGTCGCCTCCCGGAGGACCAACGCACAAGGTAAGTTGACCGTCCGTGAGGGGAGGGGGTGGGGGGGTGTTGTGTGATGTGGGCGTGCATGGGGGTGTGCGTGTGAGTGTGTAGAGGGGGTGTGTGAGTGCGTGTATGCGGGCGGGGGGTGCTGCTGTGTCTATGGGTAATGTGTGCTGTTCGGCAGGTGCGCATGTCTGCATGTATGTGTGCGGGTATGTGTCCCCGTTGTGTATGTGTGTGTAGGGGGTGTGTATATGTGCATGTTGGGGGTGTGTGCATGTCGGGGTGCATGTATGTGCATGTCGGGGTGGGGGTGGGGAGGGGGTTCGTACCACCTCTGGGGGGTGGCAGGGGGGTGGAGGGTGTGGGGGGAGGACTCGGGTGGGTAGTGGGGGGTGGGGGAGACCCCTATCAGTGCCAGGGAAGGAATTCCCTGGCCCCGATAGTGCTTACCGCCATGGTTCGCACGGCGGTTCCCACCCGCAAAAAACCGCGGCGGTAGGCAGGGTCATAATACCCTTGGCGGTCTTGGGACGACCGCCGGGCCGGAGTGCGCAAACTCCAGCCCCGCGGTCATGACCGCCGTGGCGGTCGGAGTGGAGAAGTGGCGGTCGGTCGCGGCGGGGACCGCCGCGGTCAGAATGCCATTTTTAATACCGCCGGTCTGTTCGCGGTCCGACCGCCGTCTCTCCGCCGACCGCCAGGGTCAGAATGATGGCCTCTGTGTCCCTGATGGTGAGTCTTTAGTTTTCTGTGAACTGTTTCCGCCAGGCTTTTGATGGCGTTGGTACCACCCCGGAAATCCTGCTGGTTTTCTATGTCATAATATGGTGGGCGGTACCTTGACTTCCGCCTGGCTGTTGATAGCTAACGCTGTGGTCAGCGGTGTTTATGCCCTGGTGTGGTACATTGGCTGTCTATGGGAGGTATCACCGGCATGGTCATAATTTGGTGGTAATTACCGCCAGCCTGTCGGCTGTATTACCGCCACTTTAACAGTCACCGCAATATCATAATGACCGCCTGTATATCGAGCATACAAGTCATGGAATGCTAGGCACCTGCTCATTCTCAGGGTGAAGACTCTGAGAGAGTAGACAGAGTGAAAAAAGGGTATCTGCATCTTTTAGTTGTAGCCCCCACTCAGAGGAACCCAGGTGTTCAAAGGGTTCTCAGGAGCAAGTGGGTATCTCATCTCTAGCCTCAAAACTGGAAGTGCGACTTACTCCAAGTGTCAGCAACCTATTGCTGTTTTATGGAAAAACAGGTTTTTCTAGTGCATGTCATATTCTACTTATGAGGTTATTATGTTTCCTTGTCTTGTAATCATATGAACGAAAAAGAGAAAAATGTGTATGATGCCCAGACTTACTGAGGTTGTCAATGCTGCTTTCATGAACTGTTACTTTTTACTGACATTTTTGTTACTTGACATCTCACTTATAAAATACAGAAACCTTTAATTCTTGACATTTGTGCAAACATAACATCAACTGAAATATTTAAATGTGACATTACCCTGATTCAAAAATAGAACAGCACTTCAACACCTGTGAAAACAGAAAAGAATTGCAATAAACATCCTTAAGACTAGTGCCATATCTGAAAATAGATATGTAAGTCCTGTCTGAGGCATTTTCCTGTAAAGTGTGGCTAGGCCTGTTGTACATGGCATCAAAACTTAAAAAATTAGCAGCTGTGATCTTCAATCACAACAATTAAATTAGGAGTTCAGACAGTATTATGAATTATATGATTTCTGATTTCTGTGGTATTTTGAGTTCAAAACTTTAATACTGTCACTGACATATTCACCTAACTATAATGTCACTTTAACTTTTTTATATATTTCATTTGATGTCTAAGTATTTGTAACAAGCAGACCTTTCTATTACACCTAAATATATATTAGACCTGGCATCCTTGGCGTAGTCTCCCCAGTCTTTTTTGCCTCTGCTTCCCATTTTTTGACTGGGTGCTGGACTCTGTTTTGCTGTTTTTGGTACTGTGGGCACTTTACCACTGCTGACCACTGCTGACCAGTGCTAAAGTGCAAGTGCTTGTGTGCAAAGTGTATGTGTAATTGGCTTTTCCATGATTGGCATATTTGATTTACTATTAAGTCTCTGTTGAAGTGACCTAGAGGTGCCCAGGGCCTGTAATCAAATGCTACTAGAGGGGCCTGCAGCACTGGTTGTGCCACCCTGATTAATAGCCCTGTAAAAATGGCTCAGACCTGCCACTGCAGTGTCTGTGTGTGCAGCTTTGCACTGCCAATTCGACCTGGCAAGTGTACCCACTTGCCAGGCCTAAACCTTCCCTTTTTACACATGTAAGGTACCCCAAGGTAGGCCCTAGGTAGCCCCATGGGCAGGGTGCAGTGTATGTTAAAGGTGGGATATGTACTGATGTGTTTTCCATGTCCTAACAGTGAAATACTGCCAAATTTGTTTTCACTGTTGCAAGGCCTATCTCTCTCATAGGTTAACATAGGGGCTGCCTTGAAATATTCTTAAAGTGCAGATTCCCTTTGAGAGCAAGTAGAAAATTTGACGTTTGGTGTCTCTGAAATCACAATTTAAAAATGCATCTGTTAGTGAAGTTGGTTTTTAGATTGTTAGTTTGAAAGTGCCACTTTTAGACAGTAGGCATTTTCTTGCTTAAACCTTTCTGTGACTCTGCCGGTTTGTGAATTCCCTGTCTGGGTCAGACTGTCAATTGGGCTGTTTGTGACTCTCCTCTAGACAGTGACATAAAGGGAGCTGGGGTGTAGCCTGCAAATCCTGATGAGCCATCTGAGCTAGAGTGGAGGGACGAGTGGTCACTTACATCTGAATGGGCTGTGCTTGCCCTCACACAATGCAGTCTCCAACCCCCTGTTGTGTGTCTGGGGCCTGGTCTGGGAAAGGCAGGATCTGGTGAACAGCAGAGACTTTCCTTTTAAGTTTGCCTACTTCAAAGGCAGAACGGGGTATAAGTGGTGGACCTAAAACTCCAGACTTTAGATGGCTTCTGGAAACAAGAGGAACCTCTGCCAAGGAGAAGAGCAGAAGAGCAGAAGAGCTGAGAAGTGCTGCCTCTGCCTGTGACTGTGCTTTGTTGGGCTATCCTGCAGTTGCTGCTTCTGCCTGTGAAAGGGGACAAAGACTGGACTTTGTTGCCTATTCCTGCTTGAAGAATAATCTCCAAAGGCTTGTACTGAGCTTGCCTCCTGTTTTGAAGTCTCAAGGCCATCAAAGACTTTCTCTGCCAGCCATTGAGACTCATACCCTGCCAAGTGGTGCCCTATCCAGTCCCTGGGCCCTTGACAGGTGAAAGGTGAAGTTGGCAGAACAAGAGCTGAAACTCCACGCACAGAGCGCTCTGCGAGGAAATTTACAACACACCGGACAACGGAGTAAGGGATTGCTCTACAAGTCATTTTTTAACTTATTTTAACCTATTTCTTAAGATTTTTTACGGGGGCATTCGGGGCTATTTGGTGCTATTTTTAAATTGCTTGTGATATTGGGCTGAACTTTCGGCTGTCTGATATCTTATATATTTATTCTGCAGTTGCTGCTTCTGCCTGTGAAAGGGGACAAAGACTGGACTTTGTTGCGCATTCCTGCTTGAAGAATAATCTCTAAAGGCTTGAACTGAGCTTGCCTCCTGTTTTGAAGTCTCAAGGCCATCAAAGACTTTCTCTGCCAGCTGCTGAGACTCATGCCCTGCCAAGTGGTGCCCTATCCAGTCCCTGGGCCCTTGAAAGGTGAAAGGTGAAGTTGGCAGAACAAGAGCTGAAAATCCACACACAGAACGCTCTGCGAGGAAATTTACTACACACCGGACAACGGAGTAAGGGATTGCTCTACAAGTCATTTTTTAACTTATTTTAACCTATTTCTTAAGATTTTTTATGGGGGCATTCGGGGCTATTTGGTGGTATTTTTCAATTGCTTGTGATATTGGGCTGAACTTCCAGCTGTCTGAGATCTTATACATTTATTCAGTTTTACTCTCCGACGCTCACCTCTTTGATTTAATTTCGGGGACTTTTCCCTGGCCACCAGCAGAGTTCTTGGCTGCAGATCTGCCGCTTGCCTCGAGGTTTGGGCCTGTTAGAGCCCACCTCCCTTACTGCATTAAGCGGCAAACATCTTGGGTGGAATTTTTGTTTGCAGGCCAGTTGCTTGCTAACGCGTGGCTTCTGGGGGCCATTTCTCTACATATGCTGTCGCGGAAGCGGACACGCAGCAGACAACGGAGTAAGGGATTGCTCTACGAGTCATTTTTTTACTTATTTTAACCTATTTCTTAAGATTTTTTTACGGGGGCATTCGGGGCTATTTGATGCTATTTTTAAATTGCTTGTGAGATTGGGCTGAACTTTCGGCTGTTTGAGATCTTATATATTTATTCTGTTTTACTCTCTGACGCTCACCTTTTTGATTTCATTTCGGGGACTTTTCCCCGGCCATCAGCAAAGTTCTTGGCTGCAGATCTGCCACTTGCCTTGAGGTTTGGGCCTGTTAGAGCCCACCTCCCTTATGGCATTAAGCGCCAGACATCTTGGGTGGAATTTTTGTTTGCAGGCCAGTTGCTTGCTAACGCGTGGGCTTCTGGGGGCCATTTCTCTACATAAGCGCCCGCTGCACGCGTCCGCGCAAAGGCATGCCCGTCTGCGCTCGTCCGTGTCCGGAAGGGGCCGGGGACCGGGCATTATGCTGCTAATTATAACATTTCATATCTTAATCAGGATTTACTCTTTCTAAATAAAACCCCTGCTAATCGCCGTTGCAGGCGATTAGATCCGGCAGTAGATACGAGTGCCGTTT
This sequence comes from Pleurodeles waltl, assembly GCF_031143425.1. NCBI lineage: Eukaryota > Metazoa > Chordata > Amphibia > Caudata > Salamandridae > Pleurodeles > Pleurodeles waltl. The sequence goes on from NC_090437.1 coordinate 1,278,311,253, forward strand.
GTAACTCTTGCTGCTAGAAGCCCTCTCCCTTTTTGGGAGATGGTGAGGTTTTAGACTCACACAGCAGGAAGAAAGTCTCCGTGCAAAGCATGACATGGGGTTTGATTAATGCCCGTTCTGTGATTAAACACGCCCTTGAAATTAATAAATTAATTAAGTCAGACAATTTGGACTGCCTTTTTGTTACGGAAACCTGGGCCAGGGAGGTTTCTGACCCGGATTTCTTAATTGCTTCGCCTCCTGGCTATTCCTTTGTTAGATACGATAGAGAAGGGAAAAGAGGAGGTGGGCTTGCCATTATTTTTAAAAATGTTTTAAGCTGTTCCTTACTGGAACTTAAGTGCAGCCCCCAGATCTGTGAAGGTACCTACTTTAAGACTGAAGTTCAGAATAGTCTGGTTATTGATGGCCTACTTATTTATAGACCGCCTGGCCCCAAGAATGCTTTTTTGGCGGCCTGGCCGACAGTGTTAGAACCTCTGCTACTAGTTAAGAATGCTGTGATATTAGGTGACTTCAATCTTCACTTAGATGACCTATCCGATCCTATCTTGGTGGATTTTACCAGCTACATGCACAGCTTGGATTGGCATTTTGGAGCTATTGCTCCTTCGCACATGGCTGGCCATATGCTGGATGCCATTTTTACAAGATCAGGATTGATCTCTAGGAAAGATTATAGGGAGGTAGATTGGTCTGACCACTTTTTATTATCTTTTATGCTTACTCTGCTGCCTCCTTTACCAAAAACCCCTCTCAGTTTTGTCCAAAAAAGACCATGGCACTAAATCACCAAATTTAATTTTCCTCAGGCCTTGAAAGTGGGCTGGGTCCAGGCTAAGCTTGCAGGAGGCTCTCAGCTTGAGATCTTTGACCATGGCTTGGAAAGGGCCATCAATACGCTTGCACCACAAGCTGTGATAATGCCCAAAGTTCATCGAGTTCAATCGGCTCCTTGGTTCTCGGAGGAGTTGAAAGATCTCCAAAGAATTTATCGTAGGCAGGAGTGTAAATGGCTACTGAATAAATCCCTTTTAGAAAGAGCTAAACTCAGGATAGCCCAGGGGAAGTATAAAGCAGCCATTAAGTTAGCGAAAATTTCACATTTTTCTAAAGTAATTAGAGGAGCTTTGAATTCAACTAAGGGACTGTTTAATACAGTTTGGGCCTTGACATCCTCTTCGCCTACAGTCTCACCATTAGAAAATTCTCCTCAATTCTGTCAGTCTGTGGCAGATTTTTTTAACACGCAAATTACTAATTTGCTGAAGGATTTCAGTCCTCCCCTCCTGGATTTAGAGGGCAATGCTTCTTCAGGTCAGGTTGAACCAGGCCATTCTCTAGATAGCTTTCAATCCCTCTCTGCCGAAAATAATTGTGATCTGCTTATGACATCAAAATCAGGTGCTCCTACGGATCTCTGTCCACCTCGTATCTTAAAGTTAGCTCCTCAGCTGGTGGCCAAGGCCTTGGAGCCAGTATTTGCAGAGATTTTCCAGGAAGGGATTTTTCCGGATGTTTGGAAGCAGGCTACGGTGATTCCTCTCATTAAAAAACCAGGAGAGGACGCTGCGGACCTTTCTAATCTTCGCCCTATTTCACTTCTGGCGGGTTTGGCCAAAATGCTAGAAAAACACCTTAATCATGAGTTATCTACTTTTCTTCAGGAGAATGGCAAGTTGGATCCATTTCAGCATGGCTTTCGTGGTGCTCATAGCACAGAAACAGCACTTATTTCTACTTCTGACATTAGTCATCGCAGAGGTGATTTGGGAGAAGGTTTGATTCTGGTTTTGCTAGATTTGTCAACAGCTTTTGACACTATCTCCCCTATTATTCTGCTTAATCGTCTGCTCCAGGCTGGAGTGAGAGGAAAGGCCTGGCAGCTTCTTAGCTCCTTTCTTGTGGACAGAACAATCACGGTGGCCTGTGGTGACCACCGGGCCTCCTCTTTCCATCTTCCATGTGGTGTTCCGCAGGGGTCTTCTCTCAGTCCTACGCTTTTTAACCTGTATATTGGCACCTCTGGCCAATCTGGTACGTTCATTTGGTTGCCCGATTATCTCATATGCAGATGATACGCAGGTTATTGTGCCCATTTCTTGTAACTGGGAGGACACTAAGGAGAATTTTCAATGCTGCATGACAGCAATTAATGATTGGATGGCCAGTAATTGGCTCAAACTTAACGGGGATAAGACGGTGATTATGTGCTTTGGGTGTAAAAACTCCCCTTGGGACAACAGTTGGTGGTCCCTGGCGTGCGGGGGTTGCCCGTCACCCGTGCCCGTCGGAAAAAATCTAAGGATTATTTTTGACGACACACTCTCCTTTAAGTTACAGATCAATCATATAGTTAAGATCTGTTTTTGGATACTAAAAACACTTAAGAAAATTTTACATCTTTTAGAGGATGACTTAAGGCGGCCGGTGGTGCTTGCGCTTGTCACTTCTAGACTTGACTATTGTAATTCATTGCTGCTCAATGCAAATAAATCTTCCTTAGACAAATTACAGTCTATTCAGAATGCTGCAGCACGCTTAACTTTGAATCTCCCTCAGTTTTCATCAGCTAGTTGATGTGTGTCATCCTTACACTGGCTCCCGATTAAGAAGAGAATCATTTTTAAAACACTCTGCCTTACCAATAAAGCATTACAGTCGGAGGGATGCGATTATTTGAACTTACGATCAAGGTGCCTCTTTGTAACAAGGCCAGATGGGGAGACCGGGCCTTTACGGTGGAAGCAGCCAAGCTTTGGAATGGCCTGCCCCTCTCCCTCTCTGTGAAATGTCGATTCACCTGGCCTTTAGGAAGAGCCATAAAACCTGGCTTTTTGCAAATTAGTCTTTGCTAGGGTACCTTGTGCAGTTTTCCTTTGTCTCCGGTTTGTCTAGCGCTTCGATGCTTCGGCCGGAATGCGCTCTATAAATAAACCGATACAATACAATACAAACCAATACAATACCTTCCATGACGCAGCTGATAAACGGCGGTCCTGCCGGCTTTGCGGCTGAAATCGACACCCCACCTGCATCGTGGCTGGGAGATCGATTGCTATTTTCTAACACCATGTGACCGGATTTCCCACGCATCGTCCCTGGGCATCAAAGTGTTTGTGAATCGACGCGGATCCCAGGTGCCCTGTCTAGAAATCTACGCATCGCTATCTTGTGAGGGAGAGAAACATCGCATCGCCTACCCGATCAAAGAAGAAATGATGCACAGCATCACTTGCGAGTAAGGAATCTACGCATCACTGACTTTTCTGACTCACAGCTTTATTTTTTATGCAAACCAGGTACTTTGTGTAAAATCAACGTTTCCATTGTTTTCTATGGCGTACGGCTCTTATTCTTTTAAAAATTCATATCTTGACTTTTATATATTGGATTTTTGTTGTTTTGGTCTTCTTTGATTTATATAAATATTACCTATTTTTCTACACTGGTGTTGTGTCCATTTTGTACTGTTTTCACTGTATTACTGTGTGTGTTAGTACTAATACTTTTCACAATGCTTCTTAGATAAGCCTCACTGCTTGTGCGAAGCTACCAAGGGGGTAAGTAGGGGTTATCTAAGTGTATTTCTCCATTGCTCTGACCAGAGTGAGGGTCCCTGCCTGGACAGAGTGCAAACTGACTGCCAACCAGAGACCCCATTTCTAACAATATGTATACTACTGATTGCTATCTTTTGTTCCCAGTTGCATCACGAGTAACAGACCAGTTGCAATCGTGTCCATAAAAAAAGAAAATCATAAGTCTAGATCGTCTTTTAATCCTACCTGCACATTGGGTAATTTGTTTTCCATTTCCTTTTGAAAGTTGCTGGTATAAATTGTGTAAAACATTTGTCACCTCATAGCTGCCTGAGAACAAGTGCTTGGTTAGGTCTTTATGTATTCTTGCTTCTGCAAGTCACAAATAAAGGACATGTTATTTAGGAATGTCACAAATCAACCAACTACATTAGTGATTTTATTTTATATTTCACAATATTATTGCAAGCTATGTGGCTATGTGTTGGTGGCATTCTATTTTTTCTTTTTATCTTCGTAGCATACACTTGAAAAAAAAGAAATTAACCATTACTCCAGTTTCCAATAGGCAGTTTAAATCTTGTAGCCAGGGTTCAAAATATAGGCCAGACATATTAGCTTTTTCCGGCATTTCTTTTATATAGCATGAAATATCTAAATTCTGCCATTTCTATGCACTTGTAAATATCATATAGTCATGGACATTGATTTCCCAAATTGCCAGGGGTAGCTTAAAGAACTGTGTGCAACTGCCCCCATTCATAAAATCTACCTTGAAGTCCTCCTAGCGACCAGAAATCAGGCTAGGGGGCACCAAGTCTTATTTGCTCTCACCAGCTCGGTTCTAAAACCTCACATTGTTCCGATTGTCATTGTATTGCTCAAGCGGAAAATAAATTCCCCCATGAGACGATTGAGGGATTTTGAGTTTAAAGAGTAACACAAAGGGCCTGATTACAACCCTGACGGTCTTAAGACTGCCAGGGTCGCAGTGGCGGTTGGACCGCCATCAATGTGGTGGTCCGAGAGTCACATTACGACTGTGGCTGTTGTGCCATGGTCGGACAGCCAGCACCGCCAGTTTTTCTCCACAGGAAGGGCTGGCCGTGCTGGCAGTCCTAATCCACCAGGACAGTGCTGCAAGCAAGCAGTGCTGCCCTGGGGATTGCGAGTCCCTTCTCTTCCGGCCTATATATACCGCACTTACACTGGGCACTGCAGGGCCCTCCTTGGCCAGCCCCGTCGTGAATATCATGATGGGTGCTGGTGCACCCTACGCACAACAGCATTGCCACTGGGTCTATTATGAGCCATAGACAATGCTGTTGGGTGTTTCCCACTGGGCCAGCAGGCGGAAACATTGCTTTCGCCCGCTGACCCAGTGAGAAACTCTTAATGGGGCCCGTGGGAAGGCAGTTGCACTGGCGGCAACCTGCCCATCAGGACTTCAACGGACTGGCTTTTCCGTCCCCCAAAGTCATCAAAATTCTCCAATTCTGCTTGCAGATTTAAAATTCTGCCCGGGCCTAATGTTACTAGTTTGCTCATTTTTGGTTTTTGAGTTTAGGTCATCAGAAGTTATGAGATGGGGGCAGATAGCTATGTCTCCAGCATCACATGTAGAAATATAAAAGGTCTAATGGCTTTGTAGGGCTGCATAGGACAAAACGGCACATTTCATGTGATGAAAGGATGTCAACTGCAACTGAGGAGTAGTGGACTTAGGAGGTGTGGTAGCCAGTGATGGTGATGGGTAATCTTGCTGTAGTTGGACAACATGGTTCTGGAGGACTCAGAGTCAACATCACTGTCTTCTCAGGAGGGTGAAGGCTTCAATTCACTTCTGCCATGGCCTCAAATTTGAAATTCTTTTGCTTCTAGATCACCCACTTTCCTAACAATCCAATTCTTGTAAATTAAGACACCTAATGCTGAGAAAGGAATGAAAATGGCCAGCCCTTTTTTGTACTGTGGACCGAGTATTGTGGCATAGGTGTACTTTTGGGCTGCAGGATGAACTCTACTTTCCTGACTGAATGCATTGTTTATATTTGATGTGTGGTAGTGTGGCTTACGCCAGCCATTGTGAATAAATCTAAATGGACTAGACCTTGTCAAAATGTAATTCAAATCACTGCAGCATTGTTTGCCTAATTTTGGGACTTTTGCATTATGCTCGTTACATGAAATTTCTGAAATTATGGTATCATGCCACTGTGCGTATTACTTACTATTGACAGTAAAAATGTTCTCAGAACATGCTATTCACAGTAAAGGTTTACCCCAAATGCACACAAACAGCAGAACGCAAACAGCTGTTGTTTGTTGTGCTTTTGTAACATTCATCGTTGGATCAAAAATTGGTTAAAGGATGCATTTACTACTAAAATATAGTGTGAAATGACAGAATTACATTTTTACTTGAAATTTCAGATAATTTTCCCAAACGTTTACGTAATTAAGTGGAAGTACAGTATGCAGATTTTGCACACTCCTAAAATGAACTAGTGTGCACGGCACAATTAGTCAGTCAAGGAGGATACCACATATTGTTTGGTGGGACTGATTGAAAGGTGAGAGAGACTGATTCAACCTTTGTTTCAACAGTGAACTTTGAAAAGAGAAATAGTATCATAGGGTCTGATTTAGAGTTTGGTGGAAGGGGTTAATTCGTCACAAGCGTGTCGGACATCCCGTCAGCCTTACTGCAATTCCTTTATAGCCTATGGAACTTGTGATACAGTGGACACATTATCCGTTATGTTTGTGACAGAGTAACCACTCTGCCAAACTCTAAATCAGACCCACAGTCAACAGTGGAGTCCTTCATTTCACAAACAGATGAGGACAATCTTTTCCAGCCCTATATTTTGTTTCATTCCTAGTCAAGGAAGATTCGAAAGACTGCACTGCTTATATGTATTGTGTATCACTTCCATGGGAAAGTGAGGCACACAGGTGAATGGACACTACTCTTGAACAGGTAACTTGCACCCCTAAATACAAAATGATTATGATTCATGTAATGGCTGAGTAAACTAAACTTGATATACAATGTTTGGGTGCTCTTTCTGGAGTAATGTTTGCCTTTTACCTGTCCCTGAGATTCATTCATTACTTTACTTGATTGTCCTTTTGTTACCTTAAGTCAATCATCTCTATGTTCTTCTGAGACTACTCAGTTTACCTGGACTAGACTAATACTCAATTGCTTTTAACATTCAACTGTTCAACTACTTCTATGTCAAACAAAAGGGCACAAAAAAGACCTACCCCTGTGGACTGATGAGGTGTGTGTTTGTTAGGAAAATGCACATTCATGACTCAAGTAACACACTAATTAAGTGGTTATGGTCTGGAGATGTCACATGATAGGAACAGATAAAGTTTTTTTTTGGATGATCGGCTGGATACATGTAGCTAGTAGTCTGATTGTCTAGGACTGGTGTGAGATTGGCTCTTAGTTAATGGCAGACCACTGCGAAAGCCTATGCTCCACCCTCTGACTACTAAAGCACCATGCGTACCATAACTCTCCAATATAGATGTTCTCTTTTTTCATTCCATAGGCCTTCTCTTCTGCAAGAAAGCTCTGTGGCTCTCCTGCTCTCTGATTCAGCAGTGCGCTCAAGACAGACAATACCAGAAAAATGCAGTTGCATCACCAATTTGTAAACAATATACTTTTTCTTTTATTATATCCATTTTTTGATCTGTGTTGGTTGGTTCCTCCCTATTTTGCATTTTTCAAGCCTAGGTAATCTTTGAATTTGATAACTGAACTGTCATCGTCCTTCAAAGACAGATGCAACATGCTCATGGACTTGAAGATTGCTGTTTTGTCTATCTCTCACCTTTCCCCAATCTCCGCCGACCCCTAAAAACTATAACCTTCGTTCCCCTAGTTGTGAGATCTGTTATGCTGTTAATTTCCACCATGAAGCAATCTCACACTTGGTAGAGCAGATGTGTTGAAGCGCCGCTATCTGCTACAGCAGGAGGTTACCAAATATGTCCATGCCAACGCTCCTACCTAGTCAGGAAAGGTACAGTGCAAAGGATAATTACAACAATGGGTGACCAAGAAAAGGTAGTGTGCTTTATTCCCCACACTCTCTGCCTTATGGATTCTGCTGAAGTAACCTCCTGATTCCTGAGACTTTAGAAAACAACTATACGTAAGGCCATATGTTATCAAATGTGCCGTGACAGGTTGTTTCATGTTAAGAGCTATTTGTACAACCTGGGGATTCGCCATCATAGAAGCACTAAGAGTTCAGAGAAGGCACATCAAGATGTTTTTTTTTCCTTTTAAGGTTCAAGCTTGAACAACCACTAGCTAAAAATAGGATTACCTATACGGCGGTGGTGGAAATCCTTAGTACCACGAACGTCTCCATATACGGAACTGAGGGGTCATTATATAAAAATGAGACCGAGATATGCCGGTGGACCCGAAAATTAGAGCCTGACCAAATGTTGGCGGCGCCATGTTGCGTAGGCTCTCATTATCCTAATGAGACTACTGGATTTTGAGTGGCAAGATCGTTCACAGCGTGGGGGACTGAGTCTGACCCACGGTGGATGACACTTGTCACTCTAAATCTGGTTTTGCTCCAGCTAACTAGCAGTGCCTCATCTCTCCTAAATGGTAGAGACAATTGGGCAGCCGAGCGCATGACATATTAATACTTCTCGGGGAAGAAGTGGTCACTCAGGTCACAACCGGTTCTCTCATACACAGTGCAGTCTCATATATAAATGACAATAGAAGCAGTATAATATTTAAAGATTGGTTTAATAAAACAACTGCATTTTAGATAGCAAAGCGTGAGCTGCAATAACCAGAATAACACAACACAGTAATATTAAAATAGTAACGATGAGAGTGAAGCACAAGAATAAAGCTATCATAGTGCTGCTAGGTTATTCTCTCTCTAAGTTATATTTTCAAGCACAGCATCAGGTTCTCCTGGGAGGACATCGACCCTCATATCTGAGCAAAGGCCTGTAATCTGCATCAGCATCTGCAACGGGGAATTTAGCATACAGTTGTGGGCCCCTGGCTGGTATCTCCCTCTTGACGTGTACTAGGACTAGAAAGTGTTTTTATAACTAACACGCAGATGTTCTAAGAAAATGTCCCTACGTAAGGATGTGTATTTTCTCCGAATGCTGGAGACTAAACTTCTACCCCGTTTACCGGCAATGCATCGGACTGTAGCCTTGACTGAAGCACAAAGCGATCAAGAATGCATTATTTGAGAACACAGTGCTGAACTAAGCTAAACAGTGTGATAGAAGAAATTAAAACAAGACTGTAAAAACTGGTTATTGTAAAATAATAGTGCAAAGATAAATAAAATATATCTAGGGCAAAGTGCACAGCGGCCTAGTATGTAAAACTAACGTGCATGAAGCTATATTAAAAATGGCTACACTACAAGCGCAAAGGTCAGTGATAAACTGGCGGTACCAAAACCCACACCATTACGCCAACAGAACTACGGCCACAGCATTATGACCCACGAATCACCGCTCAAAATACACACACACATACAAAACAACACCACATTGGACAATTCAAAATACACACACCTGACACACATACACACACCACACCCACAACACTATAAAACACACACCCACATTACCCAAAACCCCTTACAACTCAAGAAAATTGATAACTGAGGGAGAGACACACCAAGAGCACCCACCGATCCAGAGCCACAGAACACCATCACCCATACACCATCCACGCACCTCACAGCACACACCCCAACACATAACCCCACACACCCTCACACACACACCACACACACACTACACCTATGGCACCACAAAGACACCCCAGGTTCTCAGAGGAGGAGGGTCCTGGTGGAGGAAGTCATCCGGGTACAGCCACGGCTATTTGGATCACAGGTGCAGCAGATATACGTTGCTAGGAAGATGGAGCTATGGCGGAGAGTCGTGGACAGGGTCAACACCATGGGACAGCACCCCAGAACAAGGGATGACATCAGGAAGAGGTGGAACGACCTACTGGGGAAGGTGCATTCAATGGTAGCAAGGCACCAGATAGCAGTATAGAGGACTGGCGGTGAACCCCTACCTCCTCCCCCACAACTACCAACATGGGAGGAGCAAGTCTTGGCAATCATGCATCCTGAGGGCCTGGCAGGAGTAGCAGGAGGACTGGACTCTGGTGAGGCAAATCTCCATTACTGTCACCCCCCTCTACCTGCATGCCATCACAAACCCACACCCCTACCCTCACCCTCATGACTCCACCACCTCAAATACACCATACCAACACAACCCACCAATCATACTAACAAGTCCTGCATGTAACACCAATGCATGGACACCCATCACAGACCTGCATGGACACCGATCACCAAAGCATGCACACTTGAGACAATCACCTATCCAACCAAATCACCACTCACACAAGCCTAAGCTGCCAGGGCAATCACAACCATACAGGGCAACACACCCATGCACAAGATGGCATATGCAGAAACAATAACACTGCATTTACATCCCCACAGGTCCCCCACACAATGTCACTGGAGAGGAGGTGCCAGCAACATCCAGTCCCCCCACTGATTAGGCCCACAGTGATGACAGCAGCTCTGCACGCCTGGATCAGGATGACCAACCTGGCCCATCAGGGACCTCCGGACAGTCGGTTACCCAGGCACAGTCCCATACCACCACAGAGCCTCCCCCCTCAGGAAACACCACCAAAGCACCCACCCAGCGGGCCCATACCATTGTCCCCAGGACACGTCAATCAGCAGTGTGTCCACCACTGCAGGGACCCCAGGCAACCCCACAAACACAGGACGATTAGGGACCTGGGGTCAGTGGCAGTGGGCACACGGTTCAGGGGACAGAAGCACAGGACAACAGGGAAGCTCGGAGGACTGCTGTGCGACAGGGGGAGGACAGGCCCAGGGAACCGACTCTCCACAAGGCACTCACCAACATCCTGGGCGCATACCATCATTCTTAAGAGACGATGGGCCAGGTACTGGCCAAGTTGCAGGAGACCCAGCAGCTGCAGGAGGGACAGTACCGGGGGTTCAGGGAGGACCTGAGGGACATCCACACCACCCTGGTCACCATTGCAGGGGTTCTGGCAGACATGGCCAGAGCCATGACGGAGGCAGTGGCACACCAACAGGCCCCTGACACTAGCCACACCGATGAACAGCCCTCCACCTCCGCTGACGCTAGTGGACAGGAGGCCCCGCCACAGGAACAACAGGCCACTAGCACCCCACCCCCTGCAGAAGGAAAACCACCCTGCAAATGTCCCTGCGGTCCATGCAGAAGCCAGAGAACATTGCCAAGACCCACGCCAGGAAATGAGACTCTCCTGATTGTCACCCTTGTGTCCCACTCTGTCACCCTGTCCACCTTGAACTGCCATTGCTCCCCTTCCTATGCCCCCTTGGACAATGCACCTGTGCTACAAATAGACTGGAACGTTTATCTGGACTCTCCTCCACCACCCCCCAGCCTATACCAATACCCGATCCACTTATTAGCACACAAATAAACACCCTTGTAAAAAATACAAGTATTGAGTCTGTCAATTGAACTATGTGTTTGTTTAACAATCTGTAGACATTGCAGTTCAACTGTACAGTAATGTATACATAGGTATGACCTGTATATTGCTGCAGTCAATACACCAGAAGCCAGAGTGGGGCACATATATCTTTAAATAGACATGTCAAAGGGTACAGTAAGTGGCCATAGTAGTGGGAATATCAGCCTGCCAGTGACAATATTCAATACAAAACTGTCAATGGAAGGTGAAGTTACAGTGTCTTACCTGTGTGTCACTGGAAGTACTGTCGGTTGATTGATGTTCCATTGTCCACATCCTCATCCTCTGCCTCCTCTTCATCACTGTCCACAGGCTCCACCGCTGCCACACGGCCATCTCCAGCCTCATCCTCTTGCAGAAAAGGTACCTGGCGACGTAAGGCAAGGTTGTGCAACATGCAACATGCCACGATGATCTGGCACACCTTCTTGGGTGAGTAGTACAGGGAACCACCTGTTAGATGGAGGCACCGAAACCTGGCCTTCAGGAGGCCGAAGGTTCGCTCTATAATTCTTCTTGTTCGCCCATGTGCCTCATTGTAACGTTCCTCTGCACTTGTCCTGGGATTCCTAACAGGGGTCAGTAGCCATGAGAGGTTAGGGTAACCAGAGTCACCTGCAAATATCGAGGGATACCTGTTAGCCAGACACTAACCCTTAGGGCCAAGCCCAAACCCATACACCAGCATATACTGGGTGGGGACCATGGGCTCCCTTATTAGCCACACCTAGTGCCTCTGGAGTTGAGCCATCACATATGGGATGCTGCTATTCCTCAGAATAAAGGCATCATGCACAGACCCAGGATACTTTGCAATGACATGGGAGAGGTACTGGTCCACCAAGCACACTATCTGCACATTCATAGAGTGAAAGCTCTTTCGATTTTTGAACACCTGTTCATTTCTCCAGGAGGGTGAAGGGGGACAAATGCAATATGTGTACCATCAATTGCCCCAATGATGTTGGGGATATGTCCCATTGTATAGAAGTCAGCTTTCCCTGTGGCCAAATCCTCCACCTGTGGGAAAACGATGTAGCTGCGCATGTGTTTAATCAGGGTAGACAACACTCTTGTTAGCACTATTGAGAACATTGGCTGTGACATTCCTGCTGCCAAGCCCACTGTCACTTGGAAAGAACCAGTTGCCAAGAAATGGAGCACAGATAGGACTTGCACAAGAGGGGGGATCCCAGTGGGTTGACGGATAGCAGAGATCAGGTCTGGCTCCAATTGGGCACACAGCTCTTGGATTGTGGCCCTGTCAAGTCGGAAGGTGGGGATAATATGCCTGTCCTCCATTGTTGCAAAGTCCACCAGGGCTCTGTACACGGGGGAAGTCTCCATCTCCTATTCATCTGCAGCGGTTGCAATCTAGGGGGCAAAACGATGAGTATCTGGTCAATATTCAACATTTCCAAAATGTATAGTGCATTGCATGTTGTGACTGAAACAGTATGTTGTTGTATAGGCTTAAATGGTGCCTATGTGGGCTGTGACGCAGTTAGGTGCCATGGCCTGCCCCCCCTGAAATGGCATCCACCTGTCCTGTATGAATGGACATGTGGAAATGAGGTAATACCGCTGACGTTGTGCGCTGTTGCGGGAGGCGGTCGAGTACCGCTGTGCAACTCCTCATTGGTTGTCATTGGGCCCTATGGGTTACAGTGGCCGATGGTGATATAGGCCTGCGGTGACGGTATGCACCGCCGCGGACATGACTGCCATTTTCTATCTGTTCACTCACTTGCTACCTGACCTTCAACAGGAGAGGACCTACACTGCATGTGCTGCTGTGACCTGTGTCTGGAACTGACCATGGCTTGTGTCACTGGGGAAAGGGCCCCTGGCTTCATCGCAGTGGAGTTGGAGAGACTGGTGGATGGGGTTCTACCCCAGTACGGAATGCTGTATGGGCTTCCAGACCAACAGGTGAGTACACTGTGAGCACGATGCATGGGGCATGAATGCATGGAGTGCTATATGTGAGGGCCTTGTGTAAGGGGGGGTGGTTGAGGGGTCCTGGGCAGCGTGCTGCGTGTATGGTGGGCAATGTATGTGCGTAAGGTGATGGGAGGGATATGGTGGGCCATGAGTGCAAGAGGCCGGACGGTATGACTGGTACATTTTTTCTTTGTGTATTTCTCAGCAGGTCAGGGCCCATCAAAAGAAGGGTGTATGGCGTGCCATCGCCAAGGATGTGTGGACCCTGGGGGTCTATGGCAGGCGGAGCACCCACTGTCGCAAGCGGTGGGAGGACCTGAGCCGCTGGGCAAGGAAGTCGGCAGAGGCCCAGCTGGGGATGGCCTCCCAACGAGGAAGGGGTGCCCGATGAACCCTGATCCCCCTGATGTTCTGCATACTGGCGGTGCCTATCCGGAGCTGGATGGGCGCTTGAGGGCATCACAGCAGCCACAAGGGGGTGAGTACAGTTTCATATCATACTACTTGTGCGTGGTGGAGTGGTCTTTGGGTGGGGGATGTGTGTCTGTTGGTGCCCCTAGGCCAGGCCGGACATTGCAGGGTAGGTTCCATGTTGGGCAGCGGCTGATGAACTCCACCTCCAACCAAGCTAGTGGGCATCCACTACTGGGCAGGGCTGTGTGGGTCTCAGGTATGCCGCAATTGCCGTTAGGTATTACTGTCCATGGCCTGGTGACTAGCATTGTGATTGGTAGTGCATTGCCTAGTGCGTAGGGAGGTTCCCTGTGTGTGTGTGTGTGTGTGTGTTGTGTACGCCAACGGTGGTGTTGTTGCTGCCATTGACCAAGTGTATCCTCTGTCTCATTCCCCCCCTTTTTTTGTCATGCTGTTCTTATGTGCATTAGCAGGAGCAGAGGCACCGGCGACGGAGGGAGCTGCATCCCACAGGGCCCATAAGGCCGAATCCACCGACGGTGAGGGCACCAGTGGGACGGAGGGCGAAGGGAGCACCATGGCAGAGAAAGAAGGGGACAGTTATGAAAGTGATACCTCTTCCGATGGAAGCTCCCTAGTGGTGGCGGACAGCTCTGTGGCCACCCCAACTACAGGTACTGGGCTACCTCCCAGCAGCCCCTCAGCGAGTTTTCCATGCCCGCTCACCTAGGAGGGTTGGCATATCCTTCGCCCCAGGCACCTCAGGCCCTGCCTCAGTTAGCCCTGCTGCCCTGAGTGAGGAGGCTATTGATCTCCCGCAATCCATCTCTTTTTGGCAGTCAACCATAGTGAATGCCATCTAGGGGCTGGCAGGGCATTTGCAACAAACAAATGCATTGCTGGAGGGCATTCACTCTGGCATGGCGGTCAAAGAGAGATCAATCCAGGCTCTGGCCTCCTCCCTGATGGCAGCCATTGTTCCTGTCCCTAGCCTCCCCCCTCCAACTTCCTCTGCCCATTTCCATTCCCCTGAACCCCAACCTATCCCAAGCACACATTCAGACCAGCATGCACCCAAGACAACACACAGGAGTGGCTCAGGCAAACACACGCACCACACCTCATCCCACAGACACTCACACAAACACCATCCAGATGCAGAAACACCAACATCCACTGCCTCCACTGTGTCCCCCTCCTTCTCGTCGTCCACCTCCCTCCCAGTAGCGTCTCCACTCACACCTGTATGCACTACATCCGCATCCACTGCCTCCATCACCATCACGCCTATCACTACACACCCCTCACTGGCAGTCACCACGTCACCACCCCACATCCATACACACGTCCCAGGAGTCCTCTCCCACTCCTCCCAAAGTACACAAACGCAAGCAGTCAGACACCCAACAGCCATCCACCTCACAACAGCATCAAGTCCATGCTCCTGCACCCAAACACAGCAGACAGACACCTCCAACCACCACTCCCTCCTCCTCCACTCCCAAACCTTCACCCTCCTCCCGCCCCAGTGTCCCTAAGAAGCTTTTCAACTCTGCCGTTAACCTCTTCCCTACCCCTACCCCCATCCTTCACGTCAGACCAGGGTGTTCATAACTCAGGCTAGAACCTCCCTCCACCACTGCCAGCAGCAGCAGCCCCAGTGAGCAGCCATCCGAGGCTGCAGGGGAAGGGCCTGAGTCTCCCCCCACTACTGGCAGCACTGCCACAAGCACCACTGCCAGCAGCAGCAGCCCCAGTGGGCAGCCATCCGAGGCTGCAGAGGAAGGGATGGAGCCTCCCCCCACCACTGGCAGCCCCGACACCAGCACCGTCACTGCCACCAATGAGCAGCAGTCACCGCTGGGGGGCAGTGTGTAGTTCTGCCTCCATGGGCTATAGTGCATCCTAGACCCTGCAAATCCTGTAGGTGTGACAACCAGGTGAGAGACTGTGACCTTGCACTCCCCAAATGCTCCATCACAGGGCACAATGCCCCCTCCAGAACCAGTGCAAGAACGTATCCGTCACCCCCTCCTTGCCAGGATGAAGCACACTTGGCACAAAGCCCCCTCCAGAACCAGTGGAAGAAGGCATCCACTTACCCCCTCCTAGCCAGAATGAAGCATACTGGGCACAAAGCCCCCTCCAGAACCAGTGGAAAAAGGCATCCACTATCCCCCTCCTTGCCAGGATGAAGCACACTGGGCACAAAGCCCCCTCCAGAACCAGTGGAGAGGCCATCCACTAGAGAGACTGTGGCTTTGCACTCCACAGGACCAAGCAGTGGGCAAACCACCCACTAGGGAGACTGTGGCTTTGCACTCCCCAGCACCAAGCAGTGGGCAAACCACCCACTTGAAAGACTGTGGCTTTGCACTCCCGAGGACATCGCACAGGGCATGTAGCCCCCTCCAGGACCAGTGGTGTTGTACCATCTTCCGGCTGAGGTGCCCCCCCCATCCCCTGTGCCTCTGTTAGTCCAACGGAGGTGTACACGCCGTAGCAGAACAACGACATTTGAGTTCTCATTCCGAAGACGGGACGGAGTTATATGCCGGTGATGGGGATCGGCACAGTTGGCGATTTGAAACCAGAAACGCGGAGCAGCAACTTGGATGATTTTTTTTCAATAGTGTCACCCTAAATTTGACTGTTAGAGACTTACAAATAATTGTATCATATGCCCTGAAGAAGTCGTCGTGAGCATTTTCGCTTGACGAAACATGTGTTGGCGGCGCTATTCTCAAGACTGGCATTTTTGGTTCTGGACCAGGAAAACGTTTGGCTGTGTTTTGAAGACTTGTTAATTTGGAACTTGTGAATAAAGGAACAATTGGACTTAAGCTGCTGGTTACTTTATAGACACTCGTGATATGGACACTATTATCACTAATTACACGTAGTGCCTTGGAATATTTGTGTTGATCCCTGATATTCTCCTAGGAGAATTTTTAAGGGAATTGGGAGGACCCTCTTTCCAGGAGCACCGTGTTAACATTAGTTTAATGATTTACTGTGTAATTACTGTGAGCGCCATCCTTATATGTCCTTTTCTCCCCTTTTTTTCAGATAACCCGTGCTTCTGAGGTGCCTGTGTATTTTTGACCTGATGCCCCTGCAGTGTTCTCTCCGTGTTGATGCAGGTGGGGCCTTGACCTATGTGATGTGGCCCTGTGGCCCACAGACATTGTGGACTGGGCAGTGTCTCTCCATTTGTATATATGTAAATACTGTTTAGATTTCTGAGGATGTAGTTCTAGTTTTTTATCTTATTATACTCACTTCAATCACTTCCTTTTGTCCTTGCATTATTCCTGAGGGGTACAGGGTGGATATGTAATGTTATTGCATCTTTTTGTGTGTATGGTGTTGGGGTGGGGGTGTGGGTGTTGCGTGTTGTGTGTGTGTGTCACTCTCTTTTTCCTCCCCCCTCCCCTGTGTGCTAGGTGGTAGTACTCACCGTAGTTGTCTTTGCCAGCATTGGTATTCATGTTGTAGGAGGAGGTAGACCAGCATGGGGAACACCTGCAGTTCGGGCTCCATGGCGTCATGGTTGCTCCCTGCGTGTCCAGAGGTGAGTCGTTTCCCTTCTGTGTACTGTTTCCGCCGTGCTTTTGATGTCATTGGTACCGCCCCGGAAAGGTGGCAGATAGGCCTGTTGTAATACTGTGGGTGGTACATTGTTTTCCGCCTGGCTGTTGGCGGTTACCACCTAGGTGCTTGTTGCTACCGCCGTGGCGGTCGGTGTGTTCAAGTGGCTGTCTGTGTGGGCAGTTTCCGCCGTGGTAATAATTCAATTTTTTTACCGCCAGCTTGTTGGTGGTATTACCACCGCTTTATCACTGACCGCCAGGGTTGTAATGAGGGCCTATGTTTCTAGTTGTTTTATCATTAGGGTCTCAGTCTTGGATTTTCCTATCTTTCCATGTTTCTTTTATTCTAGTTCCTTTGATGGCAAATGAGAATCTATTGGCTGGTTCTCCAGATCATTCAGAATAAGACGGACCTTGCTTTACCTGTGATGATTTCAATGTTC
Organism: Pleurodeles waltl; assembly: GCF_031143425.1. NCBI lineage: Eukaryota > Metazoa > Chordata > Amphibia > Caudata > Salamandridae > Pleurodeles > Pleurodeles waltl. Next base: position 1,278,328,810 of record NC_090437.1, read on the forward strand.
ACGATGGGCCACGACCAGCAGTAAGGCCCTTTGGAAAAAATCCAGCATTCAGGTATTGGACTGATTGGTGGGGGGAGCAGACATTACTTTTTACACTAAGACAAGAGAAGAAGTTCTAAGACTGGGAAGCGTTCCTGTTTTTCTGTATTGGCAAACATTATTAGTGGTCAATATGGTTATGGAGGTTAGAGTAAGGGCATTAAGTATACAGCTATTACTGATGGGAAGGTCATCCCCTTTCACCCACTCCAGGCTTTTGATAATTTCACTGCAAGAGGGCTTCTGTGGTGCAAGCTTTCTCCTCCTCCTCTAGTATCCAGGGGTGTGGTATTGCTATAGATCAAAACCCAGGACATTTTGTTTGTGGTCAAGGACATGTTTTAATGTCTATTTTGCCTTTGGGACAAGTAGGCCAAATCCTTTTGTGACACAAACCCTTTGACTGCCAGTTTACAGTACCAAATTATGAAAAAAGGGAAAAGCGCCAATTGCTGCTATCTGGTAGCACCTGACCAGCGCAAAGTCACAGTTTACAGCTGACCGTGATGGATCGCAGAATGGCTACACTGAGCAGTAGGCCTCGGTCAAAATTTTACCTTCGCACTTAGTCACTTTTATGGTTATTTTTTTCTTGATGTCAAGTAAGTCACCTCGGCAGTCTGACTTGCGGTTCAATAATGGCAGCTTGCTTCAGCGCAAAGCCTTGGTGATTCCTTGAGGTCTTCCTTCTCGTCATCAATGAAAAAGAGCTCTGGAGGTTCAGCAGGGTACACCTGAATTCCAGGCCGAGTCATGATTTGACGTCGCTGGTTTGTCTGTCAAAGAAGGATCAGTCAACTGATGAAGCCATTTACCAAATATTTTCCAAATGATTTTAAACTTCCAAATCTTCTTCCAGAAGGTCCCTTTGGGTCCTGAAGGGTTCACAACACCAACCAAGTTTCCAGAAGCTTTGAGTTGGTCATTGGAGAGTTGGGACTACAATTCCCACAATGTACATGGTCAAATCCATAAAAGTCCACTGGGTGCTGTTCAGCTGGGCTCTTCTTGGTGGATTTGATGCAGGTGACTTCTTGAAGCTCTTTTGTACCTGTTGATTTCAGGAAGTCCACTCCTTAAACTTTAAAGCAAGTAAAAGTCCTATTCTGTGAAGCCCAGAGTGTGCACAGGTGCAGTTCTTATGAGTGCAGTCATCTCTTGTGCAGACCAGGGGTTCAGTAGGGCAGTCCCTCTTATCTTGATGTTTCCAGGCAGGGATCTGAGGAGCTGTGCAGCTCTCTCAAATGTATCCAGGTTTCTGGGCTGGCAATCAGGGGGGGCACCCGTGCCCCATGGTGTACAGGGTGCCACCTAATGTGATGACAGCTTCCTTAGAAATGTGGCATATGTTTGTCACACAAAGTAGTGTTTCACAAAAATCCAAAATAGAGAAAATCTCTTCTGGAGGTTGAGGTCTGGCTAACCCAACCCACAAGTGTGGCTAACATTTCCCTACACTCCCCTTCCTGACCCTCCCCTAATCTAATTAGAAAAGCTTCCATCTCTCTCAGGGTGAAGGAAGTGGGGGTGGGCTTGGTTCTTTTGCTATCTGCCCTCTCCCTTTGAAGAACAGTTTGGCTATCCAGCCCACTTCCTACCCTGTCATTTGCAGCAGCAGATCTTCTCCCACCAGATGGTCCCTTTGTCTCATCCCAGGCCACTTCCGACTTAATCACAGAAGCTTTTCTCAGCCTGTCAAAGGATAACCAATCAGAAGAGGCTGCTACATGGATGATTTTATGTAACTTTAGGAAAGCAGCTCTAAATACTTTTCTGCAATAGTTGAAACAAATCTAACCTTGGCAAGTTGCTAGATTTATCAGACCTATTATTTTGACACTTCAATAACTGTTCTAGTTCACTCCTGTTATAGTGTAATACAGCCTACCTATGTTAGCCTAAGGAGCTAGCAGTTTTACCCTCACCAGGGCATATAAAACATATTTTATATTATCCCTGCTTATTATTACAATGGTACCCTACCGTTGGGGCACCTAGGGTAGGCCTTGGGACTGACATATATAAAAATAAGTTTGTTTAAGACTTTGAAAATACTTTTAATTCCAAAGTCGAATTTGCACATAGTTGTATTTTAAAAGCTGCCTGCATGGCTTGGCTGGCTTTTAAAAGCAGGCAACACAGCAGTTCACACTTAAGTGCATTAAATCCACTGGGCCTCTAAACCTGCATGCATTCCCACATACTAGGGACTTACGGGTAAGTTGTCAGTACCCTATGGTAATTACACCTAATTACCATATATCTTTTAAAGAGAGCTGTGGTCCTGGGCCTGGTTAGCAGAGCCTAGGTGTAGGAAAGTACCATCTTGCCTGGCATGTTACCCCCATATTTCACTGTATATATGTTGTTTTAGTGTATGTGTCACTGGGACCCTGCCAGCCAGGGCCCCAGTGCTCATAAGTGTGCCCTGTATGTGTTCCCTGTGTGATGACTAACTGTCTCACTGAGGCTCTGCTAACCAGAACCTCAGTGGTTATGCTCTCTCTTTACTTTCCAAATTGTCACTAACAGGCTAGTGACCAATTTCACCAATTCACATTGGCATACTGGAACACCCTTATAATTCCCTAGTATATGGTACTGAGGTACTCAGGGTATTGGGGTTCCAGGAGATCCCTATGGGCTGCAGCATTTCTTTTGCCACCCATAGGGAGCTCTGACAATTCTTACACAGGCCTGCCACTGCAGGCTGAGTGAAATAACGTCCACGTTATTTCACAGCTATTTACCACTGCACTTAAGTAACTTATAAGTCACCTATATGTCTAACCTTTACCTGGTAAAGGTTGGGTGCTAAGTTACTTAGTGTGTGGGCACCCTGGCACTAGCCAAAGTGCCCCCACATTGTTCGGGCAAATTCCCCGGACTTTGTGAGTGCGGGGACACCATTACACGCGTGCACTATACATAGGTCACTACCTATGTATAGCGTCACAATGGTAACTCCGAACATGGCCATGTAACATGTCTAAGATCATGGAATTGTCACCCCAATGCCATTCTGGCATTGGGGAGACAATTCCATGATCCCCTGAGTCTCTAGCACACACCCGGGTACTGCCAAACTACCTTTCCCGGGGTTTCACTGCAGCTGCTGCCAACCCCTCAGACAGGTTTCTGCCCTCCTGGGGTCCAGCCAGGCTTGGCCCAGGAAAGCAGAACAAAGGACTTCCTCAGAGAGAGGGTGTTACACCCTCTCCCTTTGGAAAAAGGTGTCAGGGCTGGGGAGGAGTAGCTTCCCCCAGCCTCTGGAAATGCTTTGATGGGCACAGATGGTGCCCATCTCTGCATAAGCCAGTCTACACCGGTTCAGGGATCCCCCAGCCCTTCTCTGGCGCGAAACTGGACAAAGGAAAGGGGAGTGACCACTCCCCTGTCCTGCACCTCCCAGGGTCTCTGCTTTGGGGAATTCTTGAGATAACAAATGCAAGAGCTCATCAGAGTTCCTCTGCATCTCTCTCTTCACCTTCTGCCAAGGAATCGACCGCTGACTGCTCAGGACGCCTGCAAAACCGCAACAAAGTAGCAAAGACGACTACTGCAACCTTGTATCGCTGATCCTGCCGCCTTCTCGACTGTTTTGCTGGTGGTGCATGCTGTGGGGGTAGTCTGCCTCCTCTCTGCACTAGAAGCTCTGAAGAAATCTCCTGTGGGTCGACAGAATCTTCCCCCTGCAACCGCAGGCAACAAAAGACTGCATCACCGGTCCTCTGGGTCCCCTCTCAGCACAACGAGCGTGGTCCCTGGAACTCAGCAACTCTGTCCAAGTGACTCCCACAGTCCAGTGACTCTTCAGTCCAAGTTTGGTGGAGGTGAGTCCTTGCCTCCCCACGCTAGACTGCATTGCTGGGTACCGCGTGATTTGCAGCTACTCCGGCTCCTGTACACTCTCCCAGGATTTCCTTTGTGCACAGCCAAGCCTGGGTCCCCGACACTCTAACCTGCAGTGCACAACCTCCTGAGTTGTCCTCCGGCGTCGTCGGATCTTCTGCGGGTGCTGCCTGCTTCTGTGAGGGCTCCCTATCTTGCTGGGTGCCCCCTCTGTCTCCTCACGCAATTGGCGACATCCTAGTCACTCCTGGGCCACAGCAGCATCGAAAAACCCTAACCGCGACCCTTGCAGCTAGCAAGGCTTGTTTGCGGTCTTTCTGCGTGGGAACACCTCTACAAGCTTCTTCACGACGTGGGACATCCATCCTCCAAAGGAAAAGTTTCTAGCCCTCTTCGTTCTTGCAGAATCCACAGCTTCTACCATCCGGTAGCAGCTTCTTTGCACCCTCAGCTGGCATTTCGTGGGCATCTGCCCAATCCCGACTTTGTCGCGACTCTTGGACTTGGTCCCCTTGTTCCACAGGTACTCTCGTCCGTAAATCTACTTTGGTTGCATTGCTGGTGTTGTTCTTCCTTGCAGAATTCCCCTATCACGACTTCTGTGCTCTCTGGGGAATATAGGTGCACTTTACACCTGCTTTTCAGGGTCTTGGGGAGGCTCTTTTTCTACCCCTCACTGTTTTCTTACAGTCCCAGTGACCCTCTACAAGCTCACATAGGTTTGGGGTCCATACGTTATTCGCATTCCACTTTTGGAGTCTATGGTTTGTGTTGCCCCTATACCTATGTGCTCCTATTGCAATCTATTGTGACTATACATTGCTTGCATTACTTCCTTTAGCTATTACTGCATATTTTTGGTATTGTTTACATATATCTTGTGTATATTTGCTATCCTCATACTCAGGGTACTCACTGAGATACTTTTGGCATATTGTCATAAAAATAAAATACCTTTATTTTTAGTATATCTGTGTATTGTGTTTTCTTATGATATTGTGCATGTGACACCAGTGGTAAAGTAGGAGCTTTGCATGTCTCCTAGTTCAGCCTAAGTTGCTCAGCTATAGCTACCTTCTACCAGCCTAAGATGCTAGAAACACCTCTTCTACACTAATAAGGGATAACTGGACCTGGTACAGAGTGTAAGTACCCCTTGGTACCCACTACAAGCCAGGCCAGCCTCCTACACTAGGACACAATCAGAGTCAGTGTGAGAAAACAGGGCTGATTGCAGAGGCCCCATAACTTTTTGCCCCCATTTTCCTCTTTTTGCTGGTGTTTTCCTGACTTTGATGGTGCCCTGGGTACTGCTAACCAGTCCCAGGGCCTGTGCTCTGTGTAAAATGGATATGCAAATTAGGCTAATTATAATTGGCTAAGTTAACCTACCTATAAGTCCCTAGTATATGGTAGGGCATGTAGGTTTAGGGACCACAGCATAGGTGGTGCACACCTAGGTGCACTGCTGAGGTGCCCAGTGTCATTTTAAAGGCAGGCCTGCCTTGCTGGCTGCTTTTAAATTAAAGTTATATGCAAATTCGACTTTGGAATTAAGATGTAACCTCCAAAAATCAGATTCATCCATGTTGGATTTTTAGAGACTGTTGCCTTCTGGGATGGATTTTTGCCACACTTCCCAGGAAGTGGTCATCACAGGGGGACGACCCTGTCCCTGATTGGAGAACCAGGGCCCCCCTGCTTTTCACCCAGGAGCAAGGATAAAACTGGCAGACCTGCACCCACACCTCAGATCCCCTCCAGAATTCAACAAGAAAGGAACTAAAGAAGAAGAAGGACTGCCCTGCTGGACCCCTGGCCTGCACCTGGACCCTGCACTCAGAAGGACTGCACCAGCTGCACACTTGGGCTTCACCACAAGAAGGACTTTGCCTGGCTTCAACTGGTTCAAGGAGGGACTCCCTGTTTGCTACAGGTGAAAAATTGCTAAACCAGAGTCCCCTGCACCAACTCCTGAAGAAAGCGACCAGCTGACCACTGTCCAGTGGCCAAAAAGGAGTTTGCGCCAGGTGCATTCTGGGAGTTGAAGTCCGCACCCCCCAAGGACCATCACAGAACTTCTGGACCCTTGGGGTGAGCTGTGGACCCCAAAAGACCCTTAAAAGAACCTCTGGGTGAAGCCCCAGAAGTTTGGAAAAGATTTGAGAATTTTTGGAAAAAAGCTCCAGAGAGGGACCGACCCGCCGCGGAAATTCTAGCCGGCTTGCCTCAACCGCGACCCGGCCTGACTTCGTGATTCGTCCCGGTAAAGAAAAACATCCAAAAAAGAGACTAAGTCCGAACGTAAAAAGTTGACCGGGACCTCCCAGCCATCGTATCCGAGAAGGGCTCCAGGAGGTCGGATTCAACTGGCAGGTTCGTCCCGGTGAAGAAAAACTTCAAAATAAAGACTAAGTCAGAAGGTAACTTTTTAACCGAGGCCTCCTGCGACCTGTAGCCGAGCAGGGCTCCGTCGCGGTCGGCCTGAAAGTTTGACTTTGCCCCGGTCGAGGTGCAACCAGATGACCCGATTGGCGCTTTTTGTTTCTAAGCGCTAGAAAAGTAATAATTCTTTAAAAATTCATATCTCCGGTTCCCCTGAACCGATTTTAATCGTTTTTGTGTCATTTTAAAGATAAAAATATAAACTATTTTAATAAATTGGTTTTGGATTTTTAAACTGTTTCCTGTGTTTTATTTAATTACTGTTTTGTGATATTTGAATGCTTTACACTTTGTCTCCTAAATTAAGCCTTGACGCTCGTTGCCAAGCTACCAAGGGTTGAGCTGGGATTAATTTACTGAGACCTAACTGTACCTATGTGGAGGTTAGTGGCTTGTTGCTAGGTGTAGGTACCTACCTGCCCTACCAATAACCCATTTTCCAACATAATTGGAAGCAGCGACGGGATCCTGTACTTGTGTTCAATATCACGTTACAGTTTTAGGTAAAACAAATTAAAAATCCTTTAAATTGTCCTAGTGCAAAAATTGTTTTTAATTTTTAATTTGGATTAATTTCAATTATTGAATTTTTGTAATTTTTCTAAATTCTTGTTTCCAATTTTTGCAAAAAGTTTTTGTTGACACAAAACTAGGGAACCATGGAGCTTGATCTGGCTAGCCTACCCACACATATCCAGCTTAGGGGGTTGTGTATTGAAAGAGGGTTGCCTGCAACCACTGATCTCAGGAAGCAAATCCTGATCACATCCCTGACAGCATGGGCGGAGGCCCAAGAGGTAGAGTCAGAAGAAGCTCCAGAGGAGGGAGAAAGAAGGGAGGATGCAAGCTCTAACCACTCAGGGGAGGGAAGGCATCTGAGCCCAAGTGAGGATGAGGAGGAACGGTCCTCAGTAAACACAGTCACTAGGGGCAGATCCAAAGCTAGTGGTGGGAAGGGGGTCCTTTCAGGAGGAGAGAACCCATCCATCAGAGAAAGAGAGCTGGAGGCCCAGCTAGAATACATAACTTTGGAAGCAGAGAAGCTGGCCCTAGAAAAGAAAAAGTGGTCATACAAAGAGAAAAGAGATGGAAGCAGCGATAAAGAAGCTGAGGTGTCCATGGGTGGGGGAGTTTGCCCCAGGTTACCCAAGGGGGTAGTTCCTGCTTATGTAGAGGGGGATGACATAGATAAGTGGCTGGGGGCCTTTGAGAGGGCACTCCAAATGAGAAGGGTTAGGCCTCAATACTGGGGTTCCCTTTTGTGGGAGTTGGTCCCCAACTCAGGGAGGGATAGGCTTCTGACCTTAAGGGGGGAGGAGGCAGATTCATACCCTAGTATGAAGAGGTGCTTAGCCAAGAAGTTTGGTCTGACCCCAGAGCAATATAGAATGAAGTTCAGGGACACCCAGAAGGTCAGTACCCAGTCTTTGGTTGACTTTGTGGACATTTCACTAAAGGCACTAGAGGGCTGGATTATTGGTAACAAAGTAGATACTTATGAGGGGTTATACAATCTGATCATGAGAGAGCACATCTTGACCAATTGTATCCAAGAAAGGTTACGCCAGCATCTAGTGGACTCTAAGCAGACCAACCTTAGAGAGCTAGGGGAGGCAGCTGATGAGTGGTTGAGAACCAGGGTGGTTGTCAAGTCCCAGGGGGGAGACTCCAAGAAGGGGGGGACAGGTCCCCAAAAACCTAAGGAGGTAGGTGGTAAGCCCACCACAGAGACTCCCTCTGTACCCCAGAACCCTAAGAAGGAGGAGAGTAAATCCCACTCCCACTCTGACAAGCAGAGACAGGGAGACCCAGGGTTAAAAAAACTCTTGGACAGTAGGGCTTGCATTGACTGTCAGCAGACAGGTCACTTCAGAGGAGATGCAGCCTGTCCAAAGAAGGTGGTTAGCACTGGGCTGTCCAGTGTAGCCATAGAGGAGGATTCCTCAGATGATGAAGTCCTCCTAGCATTGAGCTGGGAGACAGGACCAGATGGTAAGCTGGTGATCCCTGAGGGTGGGAGTAGGCACTTCCACCACATTCAAGTAAATGGGATCCCTACCACTGGCCTGAGAGACACCTGTGCCAGTCACACTATAGTGAGTGACCGGTTAGTGACCCCAGACATGTATGTCCCAGGAAAGACAAAGAAAGTCAGGATAGCCACAGGGGAGGTCACCTCCAAACCTGTAGCCATAGTGCCCCTAGAGAGGGAGGGTATCCTTGACTGGATTAGGGTGGTAGTCAGTGCTGACCTCCCCCTAGATTCTATCCTGGGCAATGACCTCCCAGAGGTGAGTCTGGTCACAGATAGGGTGGTCGCCCAGGGCGCCCCCCCAACCCAAAGTCCTGGGGAGTCAGTCCCTATAGTTAAGAGACAGGGGTCCCCAAGAAAAGGAAAGAAGAAAAGGAAGGGTAGGCCACTCTTAAAGAGAGTTCCAGGGAGCCAAGGGCCTTCTGCCCCAGTAGGGGGGAAGCCCAGAGTTGGCACTGGTGAGGCCTCACCTGACCCCAAGGAAGTCCTGAGTAGTCAGGCAGCTGTCCAGATGCAAGGTGTTGCCCCTGCACTGACAGAAGGGAGAGTGGAAGGAGGGTGTCTGCCACAGGAGGTGGTAGCCCCCCACTCTAGACAGCAAGAGGGGTGCCAGGACCCCAAAGATGCCCCTAAAGCAGCTCAGCCACCTGTCAGTGGAGAGCTTAGGGTGTGGTTCTGGGTACTGACAGCTGTCAGTAGCCTCTGCTGGGTGCTAGCCTTCCTGGCAGCACTGTACTTGGCCTGGGAGGCAGACCCCAGGGCCAATAGCAAAATAGGCCCCTTGACCCTATTGGTCATGGTGGGGTTGCTCAAGTGTTGGGTGACCTCTTTGGGTAAGCTAGGTGTTGCCCTAGCAAAGTTTGGAGTAGGGGAGGTGGGCACCTCACTACCCAAGTTGGCAGAGAGAAAGGAGGAAGACCCCCCTAGAGGGAAGTTTCAGTTTGAGTTGGGTCCTTTTACTGTTGGGATGGCTTCACTACCCAGAGGGACTGACCCTGACAGGAGGATATAAGGCAGAGTAGGCCCTGCAAAGGGACAGCCAGTTTTCTTCACTGTCTTCCTCGCCTAACAAGCCAGGAAGATTCTCCCAGGGTTGGGCTGAGTCTCCTGGGCGTGTGGGCTGGAGGGGGTTGTGTGAGAAAACAGGGCTGATTGCAGAGGCCCCATAACTTTTTGCCCCCATTTTACTCTTTTTGCTGGTGCTTTCCTGACTTTGATGGTGCCCTGGGTACTGCTAACCAGTCCCAGGGCCTGTGCTCTGTGTAAAATGGATATGCAAATTAGGCTAATTATAATTGGCTAAGTTAACCTACCTATAAGTCCCTAGTATATGGTAGGGCATGTAGGTTTAGGGACCACAGCATAGGTGGTGCACACCTAGGTGCACTGCTGAGGTGCCCAGTGTCATTTTAAAGGCAGGCCTGCCTTGCTGGCTGCTTTTAAATTAAAGTTATATGCAAATTCGACTTTGGAATTAAAGGTACTTCCAAAGTCTTAAACTACCTTATTTTTACATATAAGTCACCCCTAAGGTGTGCCCTATGTGCCCCTAGGGCTGGGTGCCATGTAACTATAAGCAGGGACTTTATAAAAATAGATTTATAAGCCCTGGTGAGGTAAAAACAGCCAAATTCGTTTTTCCCTCATTGAAGTAAATGGCCTTCATAGGCTAGAATGGGCAGACTTTATTTTAAATTTTAAAGTCTCCTTAAATGTTGCATACCAAGAATTTGGTATCAAATGAATTGTTGTAATAAATCCTACAACTTCCAGTTGTTGGATTTAATATAACTAGTTCAGGTAAAAAGTTTAGACTTTACCTAAAAAGTTGCCAATTTCAGCTCTGCATTGTTTTTGCTGCTGTGCTCTGATTGGCCAGCCTGCAGCAGCTTCTGCCAGGCTGCCTTGATGAGGTGTGAAGTGGCCAGGCTTCACACAAAGGAATGTGCTTGGGGGAGAGAATCTCCCCTCAGCAGATGGTGAGGCAGGAAGGGGGAGGGCTGCCAAACTGGTCTTCAAAGGCAGAGAAGGACATTTGCAGCACCCAGCAACACCCCCACATCCTGCTACCCCAGACAATTAGGTGCCCCCTTGATTAGATTAGGAGAGGGCAGGAGAGGGGTGTGTTTATGATTTTTAGCCACACCAGTGGGTGGGCTCACCCAGATGTAACCTCCAAAAATCAGATTCATCCATGTTGGATTTTTAGAGACTGTTGCCTTCTGGGATGGATTTTTGCCACACTTCCCAGGAAGTGGTCATCACAGGGGGACGACCCTGTCCCTGATTGGAGAACCAGGGCCCCCCTGCTTTTCACCCAGGAGCAAGGATAAAACTGGCAGACCTGCACCCACACCTCAGATCCCCTCCAGAATTCAACAAGAAAGGAACTAAAGAAGAAGAAGGACTGCCCTGCTGGACCCCTGGCCTGCACCTGGACCCTGCACTCAGAAGGACTGCACCAGCTGCACACTTGGGCTTCACCACAAGAAGGACTTTGCCTGGCTTCAACTGGTTCAAGGAGGGACTCCCTGTTTGCTACAGGTGAAAAATTGCTAAACCAGAGTCCCCTGCACCAACTCCTGAAGAAAGCGACCAGCTGACCACTGTCCAGTGGCCAAAAAGGAGTTTGCGCCAGGTGCATTCTGGGAGTTGAAGTCCGCACCCCCCAAGGACCATCACAGAACTTCTGGACCCTTGGGGTGAGCTGTGGACCCCAAAAGAACCTTAAAAGAACCTCTGGGTGAAGCCCCAGAAGTTTGGAAAAGATTTGAGAATTTTTGGAAAAAAGCTCCAGAGAGGGACCGACCCGCCGCGGAAATTCTAGCCGGCTTGCCTCAACCGCGACCCGGCCTGACTTCGTGGTTCGTCCCGGTAAAGAAAAACATCCAAAAAAGAGACTAAGGGCCTCCGCCAGGGTACCGCCGCTGAATGACCGCACCGCGGTCAAAAGACCGCAGCGGCCATTCAGACATTTCATCTGGGCCGGCGGGCGCTCTCCAAAAGAGCGCCCGCCGGCCCAGAGGAAATGCCCCTGCAACGAGGACGCCGGCTCAGAATTGCACCCGTCGCGTATTTCAGTGTCTGCTTAGCAGACACTGAAATACTTTTCGGGGCCCTCTTACGGGGGCCCCTGCCGTGCCCATGCCATTGGCATGGGCACGGCAGGGGCCCCCAGGGGCCCCGCGGCACCCCCTACCGCCATCCTGTTCCTGGCGGGCGAACCGCCAGGAACAGGATGGCGGTAGGGGGTGTCAGAATCCCCCATGGTGGCGCGGCAAGCTGCGCAGCCATGGGGGATTCTAAGGGCAGCGGTAAACCGGCGGGAGACCGCCGGTTTGCCTCTTCTGACCGCGGCCGAACCGCCGCGGTCAGAATGCCCTGCGGGGCACCGCCGGCCTGTCGGCGGTGCTCCCGCCGACCCTGGCCCCGGCGGTCTTAGACCGCCGGGGTCAGAATGACCCCCTAAGTCCGAACGTAAAAAGTTGACCGGGTCCTCCCAGCCATCGTATCCGAGAAGGGCTCCATGGACGTCGGATCAAGATCCAGGTTTACCCCGGTCGAAGGATTTTCATCTCGAAAAAACGACTAAGTCCGAAGGTAAAAGTCTCCACCGAGGAAACCCACATCGCGTATCCAGACAAGGGCTCCAGGAGGTCGGATTCAACTGGCAGGTTCGTCCCGGTGAAGAAAAACTTCAAAATAAAGACTAAGGCGGTCATTCTGACCTTGGCGGACGGCGGAGGCCGTCCGCCAAGGTACCGCCGTCAGAACACCGCACCGCGGTCGAAAGACCGCGGCGGTGATTCTGACATTTGCCCTGGGCTGGCGGGCGGCCGCCAAAAGTCCGCCCGCCAGCCCAGGGCAAATCAACCTTCCCACTAGGATGCCGGCTCAGAATTGAGCCGGCGGAGTGGGAAGGTGCGACGGGTGCAGTTGCACCCGTCGCGTATTTCAGTGTCTGCTGGGCAGACACTGAAATACTTTTTGGGGCCCTCTTACGGGGGCCCCTGCTGTGCCCATGCCATTGGCATGGGCACTGCAGGGGCCCCCAGGGGCCCCGCGGCACCCCCTACCGCCATCCTGTTCCCGGCGGGAGAACCGCCAGGAACTGGATGGCGGTAGGGGGTGTCAGAATCCCCATGGCGGCGGAGCGCGCTCCGCCGCCATGGAGGATTCTCAAGGGCAGCGGAAAGTCGGCGGGACACCGCCGACTTTCCGTTTCTGGCCGTGGCTGAACCGCCGCGGTCAGAATGCCCAGCGGTGCACCGCCAGCCTGTTGGCGGTGCTACCGCCGACCTCCGCCATGGCGGTAATTACCGCCAGGGTCAGAATGACCCCCTAAGTCAGAAGGTAACTTTTTAACCGAGGCCTCCTGCGACCTGGAGCCGAGCAGGGCTCCGTCGCGGTCGGCCTGAAAGTTTGACTTTGCCCCGGTCGAGGTGCAACCAGATGACCTGATTGGCGCTTTTTGTTTCTAAGCGCTAGAAAAGTAATAATTCTTTAAAAATTCATATCTCCGGTTCCCCTGAACCGATTTTAATCGTTTTTGTGTCATTTTAAAGATAAAAATATAAACTATTTTTATAAATTGGTTTTGGATTTTTAAACTGTTTCCTGTGTTTTATTTAATTACTGTTTTGTGATATTTGAATGCTTTACACTTTGTCTCCTAAGTTAAGCCTTGACGCTCGTTGCCAAGCTACCAAGGGTTGAGCTGGGATTAATTTACTGAGACCTAACTGTACCTAAGTGGAGGTTAGTGGCTTGTTGCTAGGTGTAGGTACCTACCTGCCCTACCAATAACCCATTTTCCAACAGTCAGAAAATACAAGTGTCAGTCAAAAATGGGGGCAAAACATGGGGGCACAGCAAAAAGAACGGTTTTCTAACATGGGCCCTCATCATTATAACAGACATTAGCAAAAATCTAAAATATTTGTTAGTCTTAAAAAGCACAAATTACCACAGTATTCTATGGCACTGATATGCTCTTTGTGAAAGAGTAGAATGCTGTCATTCACAGTGAAGCCAGCCAATAGGTAGACCGATAGAGACAGATAGAAAGAGAGAGAGATTGAGAGAGAGTGAGAAAGAGAAAGGGGGGGAGGGAGATCAAGAGAAAGAATTATAATAAAATCAAATGGTCCTAGTTAACACCAGACCCAATTCCTAAAGAAAGTCACAAAAGTGCATCCATGGTATGTGCATTAGTGCAGATTTACGGCTTTCATAAATTTACAAAATATGTAGATTTGCTCATGTGAAAATCTGCTGAGTAATTACAAGTTTACTTTTCCGCCAACCTCATGTTTCCTAACTCTGGAAGAAGATTTACTTCTGCCCTTGTCAGGAGTCAATTTGAAACCTTTCTCAGTATGGGAAAAGATTGTGGCCCTCATTACAACCCTGGCGGCCGGTGATAAAGCGGCAGTAATACCGCCAACAGGCCGGCAGTAAAAAAAAATGGAATAATGACCAAGGCGAAACCGCCATCACAGACAGCCACTTTAACACTCTGACCGCCACAGCTGGCCACATGCTGGTCTACCTCCTCCTACACCATGAAATACCAACGCTGACGAAGATGACCACGGTGAGTACCGCCCCTATCACACAGGGGAGGTGGGAGGAAAAAGAGAGTGATACACACACACGCAACACGCAACACCCCCACCCCCAACACCATACACACAAACAGATGCAGTAACATTACATATTCACCCCGTACCGCTCAGGAATAATGCAAGGACAAAAGGAAGTGACTGAAGTGAATGTAATAAGATCAAAATCCTGAAAAACGTCTTCAAATTATACATAGTATTTACGGATTCACAAATGGAGGGACACTGCCCAGTCCATAACGTCCGTGGGCCACAGGCCCATATCACATAGGCCAAGGCCCCACTTGTCACCTGCCTCAATACGGAGAGAACACTGCTGGGGCATCACATCAAAAATATACAGGCACCTCAGGGGGACTGGGAATGGGGGGGGGCAGCTCAGCCGGAAGATGGTACAACACCACTGGTCCTGGAGGGGGCTACGTGCCCTGTGCCAAGTCCTGGGGAGTGCAAAGCCACAGTCTCTCAAGTGGGTGGTTTGCCCACTGCTTGGTCCTGGGGAGTGCAAGGCCGCAGTCTCTCAAGTGGGTGGATTGCCCACTGCTGGGCCCTGGGGAGCGCAAGGCGGCAGTCTCTCAAGTGGGTGGATTGCCCACTGCTGGGTCCTGGGGAGTGGAAAGCCACAGTCTCTCAAGTGGGTGGTTTGCCCACTGTTGGGTCCTGGGGAGTGCAAAGCCACAGTCTCTCAAGTGGGTGGTCTGTCCACTGCTGGGTCCTGGGGAGTGCAAAGCCACAGTTTCTCAAGTGGGTGGTTTGCCTACTGCTTGGTCATGGGGAGTGCAGAGTCACAGTGTCTCAAGTGGGTGGTTTGCCCACTGCTTGGTCCTGGGGAGTGCAAGGCCACAGTCTCTCAAGTGGGTGGATTGCCCACTGCTGGGTCATGGGGAGTGCAAAGCCACAGTCTCTCAAGTGGGTGGTTTGCCCACTGCTGGGTCCTGGGGAATGCAAAGCCACAGTCTCTCAAGTGGGTGGTTTGCCCACTGCTTGGTCCTGGGGAGTGCAAAGCCATAGTCCCTCAAGTGGGTGGTTTGCCCACTGCTTGGTCCTGGGGAGTGCAAGGCCACAGTCTCTCAAGTGGGTGGCTTCTTTCACTGGTTCTGGAGGGGGCCTTGTGCTCAGTGTGTTTCATCCTGGCAAGAATGCAGTGAGTGGATGCCTTCTTCCACTGGTTCTGGAGGGGGCCTTGTGCCCAGTGTGCTTCATCCAGGCAAGGAGGGGGTGAGTGGATGCCTTCTTCCACTGGTTCTTGAGGGGGCCTTGTGCCCACTGATGCAGATCTTGGGAAGTGCAAGGTCACAGTCTCTCACCCGGGCGTCAGACCCATGAGATTTGCAGTGGACAGGATGCATGACACTCCATGAAGGCTAGACTACAGTCCATCTGCTGGCGGCGACGGCTGCACAGTGGTGGCAGTGCCAGTGCTGGTGGCGGTGCTGTCAGTGGTGGGGGAGGCTCCAGCCCTTCCCCTGCAGTCTGCGACGGCTGCCCACTGGGGCTGCTGCCAGTGATGCTGGTGGCGGTGCTGTCAGTGGTGGGGGGAGGCTCCAGCCCTTCCCCTGCAGCCTCGGACGGATGCCCACTCGGGCTGCTGCTGTTGCCAGTGATACTGGTGGCGGTGCAGGTGGCGGTGCTGTCAGTGGTGGGGGGAGGCTCCAGCCCTTCCCCTGCAGCCTCGGTTGGCTGAAATGCCATAGTTGGTGTTGAGGGCTCATATTCAGCTCCAGCACCAGGCCTATTTTCCTTCCTGCCTGCAGTAGCCGGCCCTTTGTCCTTGGCAGCTGGTGGTCCCTTCTTGCCCTTGGCAGCTTGTGGTCCCTTCTTGCCCTAGGCAGCTGATGGTCCCTCCTTGCCCTCGGCAGCTGGTGGTCCGTCCTTGCCCTTGGCAGCTGGTGGTCCCTTCTTGTCCTTGGCAGCTGGTGGTCCCTCCTTGGCAGCTGGTGGTCCATTCTTGCCCTTGGCAGCTGGTGGTCCCTCCTTGCTCTTGGCAGCTGGTGGTTCCTCCGTGCCCTTGGCAGCTGGTGGTCCCTCCTTGCCCTAGGCAGCTGGTGCAGGCACACTGGCAGTGCTGACGGGTGTCTCTTTGGAGCCTCTCACACCAGCAGTAGCTGCCGAAACTACAGTGGCCGTGGCCTGGGTGGCTGAGGTGCTGGTCTGGGTTCTGTCCACCCTAGCCCGAAGTGAAGGACGGGGGGTGGGGCAGGGAAGAGGTCAAGGGTGGAGAGGAAAAGCTTCTTAAGAACACTGGGGTAGGAAGAGGGTGAAGGTTTGGGAGTGGAGGAAGAGGGAGTGGTGGTTGGAGGTGTCTGTCTGCTGTGTTTGGGTGCGGGTGCAGGTGCATGGGCTGGATGCTGTTGTGAGGTGGATGGCTGTTGGGTGTCTGAGAGCTTGCGTTTGGGTACTTTGGGAGGAGGGGGCACAGACACAGTGGGACAGGACACAGGGGACGTGTACATGGATGTGGGAGTGGTGACTGCCAGTGAGGGGTGTGTAGTGATAGGTGTGCTGGTGATGGAGGTAGTGGATGAGGATGTAGTGCATGCATGTGTGAGTGGAGACACTACTGGGAGGGAGGTCGATGAGGAGGAGGAGGGGGACACAGTGGAGGAGGCAGTGGATGTTGGCATGTCTGCATCTGCATGGTGTTTGTGTGAGTGCCTGTGGGATGATGTGTGGTGCTTGTGTTTGCCTGAGCCACTCCTGTGTGTTGTCTTGGGTGCATGCTGGTCTGATGGTGTGCCTGGGATAGGTTGGGGTTGAGGGGAATGGGACTGGGTAGAGGAAGTTGGAGGGTAGATGCTAGAGACAGGAACAATGGCTGCCATCAGGGAGGAGGCCAGAGCCTGGAATGATCTCTGTTGGGCCGCCACACCAGAGTGAATGCCCTCCAGGGATGCATTTGTTTGTTGCAAATGCCCTGCGAGCCCCTAGATGGCATACACTATGGTTGACTGCCCAACAGAGATGGATCGCAGGAGGTCAATAGACTCTTCACTCAGGGCAGCAGGGCTGACAGTAGCAGGGCCTGAGGTGTATGGGGCGAAGGAGATGCCCACCCTCCTGGGTGAGCGGGCCCGGGAAACACACTGAGGGACTGCTGGGTGGGCGGTGCTGGTACAGGTGGTGGCGGCTGTACCTGTAGTTGGGGTGGTCACAGAGGTGTCCTCCACCACCAGGGAGCTTCCATCGGAGGAGGTATCACTGTCAGAACTGTCCCCTCCAGTCTCTGCGTGGTGCTCCCCTCACCCTCCGTCCCACTGGTGCCCTCACTGTCGGTGGATTCGCCTTCATGGGCCATGTGGGATGCAGCTCCCTCCGCCAGATGATGCTAATGCGCATAAGGACAGGGTGACAAAACAAAAAGGGGGGGAGGAAGAGACAGAGGATACACTTGGTCAATGCCAGCAACAACACCACCGTTGGCGTACACAACACACAGGGAACAGCCCTATGGACTAGGCAATGCACTACCAATCACACTGCTAGTCACCAGGCCATGGAGAATAATGCCTAACACCAGTATCAGCATACCTACTGATCCCTGCCCAGTAGTAGATGCCCACTGGCATTGTTGGGGTGGAATGCTACAGACCCTGCCCAACATGGAACTTACCCTGCTATATCTGACCTGGCCTAGGGGCACCCACAGGCCCACACCCCTCACCCAGAGAGCAACCCACCATGCACCGTTTGCAGAATTGGTAAATGTACTCACCCCCTTGTGGCTGCTGTGATTCCTCAAGGGCCCATCCAACTCCGGATAGGCCACCACCAGTATGCAGAACATCAGGGGGGTCTGGGTTCAACAGGCACCCCTTCCTATTTGGGAGGCCATCCCCAGCTGGGACTCCACCATCTTCCTTGACCAGCGTCTCAGGTCCTCCCACCGTTTGCGAAGCCATATACCCTTTTTCTGATGGGTGCTGACCTGCAGAAAAAATAACATATAAGAAGGGATCAGTCATACCGTCCGGTTTGTTACACCAATGGCCCACCATATCCCTGGGTGGTGTTTATGGACTTCAAGTCCTCCCTGATCCCCAGGTACTGTCCCTCCTGCAGCCGCTGGGTCTCCTGCAACTTGTCCAATATCTGGCCCATTGTCTCCTGGGAATGGTGGTATGCTCCCGGGATCACTGCAAGTGCCTCGTGGAGAGTCGGTTCCCTCGGCCTGTCCTCCCCCTGTCACACAGCAGTCCTCCCAGATTCCCTGTTGTCCTGTGCCTCTGTCCTCTGAACCGTGTGCCCACTGCCACTGACCCCAGGTACCTGATCGTCCTGTGTTTGTGGGGTGTCCTGGGGTCCCTGTAGTGGTGGACACACTGCTAATTGACGTGTCCTGGGGACAGTGGTATGGGCCAGCTGGGTGGGTGCTGTGGTGATGTTTCCTGAGGGGGAGGGTTGGTGGTGGTATGGGACTGTGCCTGGGTAACCGACTGTCCGGAGGTCCCTGATGGGCCAGGTTGGTTATCCTCATCCAGGCGTGCAGAGCTGCTGTCATTACTGTGGGCCTTTTCTGGGGGGGGGGGGCTGGATGTTGCCGGCACCTCCTCTCCAGTGACGTTGTGTGGGGGACATGTGGGGATGTAAATGCAGTGTTATAGTTTCTGTGTGTGTCATCTTGTGCATGGGTAGGTTGCCCTCTATAGTTGATCTTGCCATGGCAGATTAGCCTTGGTGTGATTTGTTGACTGGTGGGCTGGTGATTGTCTCTAGTGTGCATGCAGTGGTGATGGTTGCCCATGCAGGTCTGTGATGGGTTTCCATGCATTGGTGGTGCATGCAGGGCTTGGCATTGGGATGAGTGGGGTGTTATGGTGGGGAGTATGTGAGGTGGTTGGGTGATGGGGTGAGGGTAGGGGTGGGGGTTTGTGATGGCATGCAGGTAGGGGGGGTGATAGTAATAGAGATTTGACTTACCAGAGTCCAGTCCTTCTGCTATTCCTGCCAGGCCCTCCGGATGCATGATTGCCACGACTTGCTCCTCCCATGTTGTTAGTTGTGGGGGAGGAGGTGGGGGTCCACTGCCAGTCCTCTGTACAGCTATCTGGTGTCTTGCTGCCACGGAACGCACCTTCCCCCGTAGGTCGTTCCACCTATTCCTGATGTCATACCTTGTTCTGGGGTGCTGTCCCATGGCGTTGACCCTGTCAATGATTCTCCGCCATAGCTCCATCTTCCTCGCACTGTGATCTGAATATCTGTGGCTCTACCCGGATGATTTCCTCCACCATGATCCTTAGCTCCTCCTCTGAGAACCTGGGGTGTCTTTGTGGTGCCAGGGGTGTAGTGTGAGTGGTGTGCGTGAGGGTGATGTGTTGGGGTGTGTCCTGTAAGTTGCGTGGATGGTGTATGGGTGATGGTTTTCTGTGGCTCTGGTTTTGTGGGGTTTTGTGGGTGCTCTTGGTGTGTCTCTCTCTCAGTTGTAAATGTTTTTGAGTCGTAAAGGGTTGTGGGTAATGTGTGTGTGTTTTATAGTGTTGTGGGTGTCTGTGTGTCAGGTGTTTGCAGTTTGAATTGTCCAATGTGGTGTAGTTTTGTTTGAGTGTATGTATTTTGAGCGCCGCAGTATGCACCCCCAATGGTTTACTGCGGTTGACTGTCATAATGCTGTAGGCGTAGTTCTTTTGGCGTAACGGTGTGGGTTTTGGTACAGCCAGTTTGTCACCGACCTTTGGGCTGGCAGAATTGATTGTGTGTCTGTATAGTGACGGAATTCTATGTGTGGGTCATAATACGGGTAGCGGTATACCACCGCGGTTCACGGTATGTTGGCAGTCAGCATGGCGGTAAGCGTCACTTATCGCTGGGGTCATAATGACCCCCCTATATATATATATATGTATATATATATAATATTCTCAAATCATTTACTCACACATCAAAGCCCTGCCATGCACAGGCAAATGCTGTGTGCAGCATGGGTTTGGGTGCATGCAGGAGTGTTGTCTGCAGGGCCTACCGAAAGGCACCGCAAAGCAGCAGTTGTATTAACGTGAGGTATTTATATATTACTTTACTTAAAAAAAAACATAAAAATTCAGTAAAAACCCAAAGGTTAAAGGGACAATACAATTAGGTTCACATTTTACCTACACAAACCATAGAAATTTTGCAGTTATAGTTATATTGATAGTTATACTTATCTGAAGAAACTATAACTTGTGCCATAACATGTGATTTTAGTGACGTCAAGTTGAGTGTCATTAAGTGGAGTGTGGTACAGTAGAGTGGAAGAAAGTGTCATACAATACTATCGTAGAGTGTACTGACATAGAGTGGAGTAAAGTGGAGTGGAGTAGAGTGAAGAGTGATTGAGTGGAGTGGCATACAGGGGAATAGCGTACAGAGGGGTCTTGTACAGTGGAGTGACGTGGAGTGGAGTGTTGTAGAGTGGAGTAGGGTAGAGTGAAGTTGTGCAGAGTGAGGTGGCGTAGAGTGGAGTGATGTAGCACACAGTGGAGCAAATTGTTATATAGTGCAGTGGGGTACAGTATAGTACAATGGCGTGGAGTGCACTACAGTGGACAGGCACAGAGTAGAGTTACATAAAGTGTTCTAATTTGGAGTAGCGTCTTGTACAGTACAGTAGAGCGGTGTGTGGTGGAGTGTTGGAAAGTGTCATAGAGTGGAGTAGAGTGTTGTACAATGAGGTGCATGGGCATACAGTGGACCAGAGGGTTGTATGCTGTAGTGTAGGGACCTAGAGTGGCATACAGTTTGGGTCAGTGGCACAGAGTGTAGTAGAGTCTTGTAAAGTGGAATGCATAGAGTGGATTAGTGTGTGGAAGAGTGGGGCTATGTAGCGTGGACTGATGTACAGTACCATTGAGTTGGGTAAAGTTTCATGCAGTGGAGTAGAGTGGCATAGAATCCATTGGAGTGGCATAGCATAGATTGGAGTAGCATGTTCTAGAATACAGTGGCATGGAGTCGAGTAGAGTGGAATGGTGTAGTGTAAAGTGGAGTGGTTTATGGTACATTGGAGTGGAGTTGTCTGTTGTATAGTGTTGAAAAGAGTTGTAGAGTGGACTGTAGTTTAGTGTCACTGTGTGGATTAAAATGCTGTACAGTAGAGCTGCATGGAGTAGAGTGTGGTATCGTATGGTAGTGAAGAGAGCGTAGAATGGAGTGGCATAGAGTGCAGTACTGGAATACACTTGAACACAGTGGAGTGACATAGAGGGAACTGCGTAGTGTTGTGGAGTAGAGTGATGTGCTCTGATATTGACAGGAGAACCTTGTTGCACAGTGCAGTGCTATGCAGTGGAGTATAGTGTGGTACTGTGGAGGGGAGCACACTGTTGTTGAGCGAACTATAGATATGTTATGTTATGTTAAATTGTGTTGTGTTATGTTGTGTTATGTTATGTTACGTTAAAAGGACTTGTAACTCACATAGTTGCCCCACTTGCTTCCCAGTGCTAGACCAAGAGCAAGTAGTACAGGAACGATAAATACACAGAGAGAGAGAGATATAGTGATGGAAAAGCTAAATAGAAAATAGCCAAATCTTAAGAGATTTCTGAAGTTGAAATGGTTCTGAGTTTTCCTGAGGTAGAGAGGCAGTTTGTTCCATAGGACAGTGTCTATGGCTAAGAAGGAACGTCCTCTCGTTCTTACATTCTAGACCCGAGGAACAATAGCTAAGTTGCGATCGTCCGACCGAAGAGGTCTAGATGGCAGGTATGTACATAAGATTGGCAAAAATCTGAGCACCTTGGGAGGGAAGGATCTTGTGAGCAATGCATAGGGTTTTGAATTGTACATGTTTGTTCACAGGAAGCCTGTGGAGCTTTTTGAGGACCCCGGTGGCAGAAAACAATTTTGGAAGAAAGAAAAGCAGTCTCGCTGCTTCATTTTGGGCTCTCTGAAGTCTTTTTGTGACTGCTTTGTTGGCTCCCAGGTACAGGACATTGCAGTAGTCTAGGTGGGGCAAGATTAGGAATTGAATAATAGTCTGTCTAGTTTGGGGGTTGAAAAAGCCAATTATGGGTTTGGTGCTTATCAAAAGACCAAAGCAGGTATCTGTCAAAGAATAACTTGGGGCTCGAAGGCAAGAGCAGCAACAATCTATACTCCTAAATTGTTAATGACCGGTCTGTGCTTGGGGCAGTCAGAGACTGACTGGCCACCAGTGGTCACCCCAGATGTGGATGCGTTTGCCTAACAGAGGGATTTCAGTTTTGTTTGTGTTCAGTTTTAAACAGTTGTTATTGTTGAGCTGAGCACATTGGAGCAACGTGGAGTGGAGCAGTGTACAGTGAAGGGGGTAGAGTGGCGTACAGTGGAATAGCATTGAGTGGAGTGGGGTAGAGTGGGGTTACGTACAATGGAATAGCATAGAGTACAGTGTTGTAGAGTGGAGTGGCATACAGTGAAGCAGCATTGACTGCACAGGTGTAGTGGAGTGGTGTACAGTGGAATAGCGTACGGTGGAATGTTGTCGATTGGATTGGCATAAAGTTGAGTGGAGTGGAGTACCGTACAGTGGAATAGCATACAGTAATGTGGCATACAGGTGAGTAGCAGAGAGTGGAGTGTCATAGAGTTAAGTGGGGTAGAATGGAGCAGCGTACAGTGGAATAGCATTCAGTAGAGTAGCATACACTGAAATAGCATACAGTAGAGTAACACAGAGTGAAGCGCTATACAGTGCAGAGGTGTACACTGGAGTGGCATAGAGTGGAGTGGCTTAGAGTGGAATTGCGTACAGTGGAGTGTTGTAGAGTGGAGTGATATAGTATAGAGTGGTGTAGAGTGGAATGTGGTAGAGTGGAGTGACACAGAGTAGAGTGGGTGGAGTGTGGTAGAGTGTAATAGCGTGAAGTGGAGTAGTTTAGAGTGCAGAGGGGTAAAGTGGATTTAGGTGCAGTGCAGTGGCATACAGTAGAATAGTGAAGAGTGGAATGGCGTAGAGTAGAGTGGCATACAGTGGGATGACATACACTGGAGTGGGTTAGAGTGGTGTGGAACAGAGTTGAGTGGCATAGAGTAGAGTAGCATTCAGTAGAATAGTGGAGTGGGGTGCCATGGAGTGGAACGACACACAGTGGAGTAGAATGCAGTGGAGTGATGTAGACTGGCATAAAGTTGAGTGCACTGGTGTTCTGTGTAGTGAAGTAGAGTGAAGTGGCATACAATGGAAAAACATAGAGTAAAGTGGCATAGAGAGGAGTGTCACACAGTGGAAAAATGTAGAGTGTAGTAGTGTAGAATGATGTGGTGTAAAAGAGTGGCGTAGAGTGGAGTGACATACAATGTAATAGCATTCAGTGTTTTCTCATAGAGTGAAGTAGCATATAGTAGAGTAGGGTCCAGTAAAGTGGCGTAGACTGCAGAAGTATACAGTAGAATAGCATACAGTGTAGTGCTGTGGAGTAGAGCTGTGTACAGTGGAACAGTGTACAGTGGAGTAGTGTATGGTAGAGGGGTGTACAGTTGAGGGGTATAGAATCACTGAATGGACTGGCATAGAGTGTAATAGTGTATATTGGAATGGCATACAGTGGATTAACTTAAAGTAGAGTAATTTGCAGTAGAATGACTTAGAGTGGAGAGTGTTAGAATGTAATAGCGTACAGTAGTGTAGCCAAGAGTGCACTGGCATAGAGTGAAGCAGAGTAGAGTGAATTGTGGTAGAGTGTAATAGCGGACGGTGGTATAGCTTTGAGTGCACTGGCATAGAGTGGAGCGGCATACAGTGGAGTGAGGTACAATGTAGTGGCATACAGTAGAATAGAGTACAGTAGAGTGGCGTAGAGTGAAATAGCGTGCAGTGGACTGGCTTAAGTAGAAGTGGTGTAGAGTGGAATAGCATACACTAGAGTGGGTTACAATGGAATGGCATGGAGTGGAAGAGCATCAACTGGAGTGTTACGAGTGGAATAGCATAGAGTGGTGTAGGATAGAGTAGAGTGGAGTACAGTAGAGTGTCATAGATTGGAGTGGCACAGATTGGAGTGGGGTAGAGTACAGTGGCACGGAGCAGACTGGTGTACAGTTGAGAAGCGTACATTGGAGTGGCGTAGATTAGAGGGGCATAAAGTGAATTAGCATTGAGTGGAGTGTTAGACAGTGGAGTTCCATACAGTGGAGGAGTACTGATTGGAATGGCATACATTGTAGTGGCGTACAACGGAGTGGTGAACACTGAAGTGTCAAACAGTTAAGTGGCATATAGTGGAATAGTGTACAGTGGCGTAGAGTGGTGTGTGGTAGAGTTGACTTGCCTAAAGTGGAATAGCAAAGCATGGAGTGTTGCAGAGTGGCTGGCATAGAGCAGAATGACGCAGAGTGGAGTGAGGTACAATGTAGTGGTACATAGTGAGATGGCATACAGTGGAGTGGGATAGTTTGGAGTGGCATACAGTGGACTACTGTACTATGGCATGGTGTAAAGTGGAATAATGTTGAGTGTACTGGTGTACATGGTAGTGACATAGAGAGGAGTGCCATAATGTGGAATAGCGTAGGGTAGAGAGTTGTAGAGTGGAGTGTCATATAGTGGAAAAGAGTAGAGTGTAGTGACATAGTAGCATATAGTGGGGTGGATTGGAGTGGCATATAGTAGAGTAGCGTACAGTGGAATATCATACAGTGTAGTGTTGTAGAGTGGAGATGCATACAGTGGAGTAGCCTAAAGTGGAGCGGTGTTGAATGGAGGAGCATACATTGAGTGGCGTAGACTGGAGTGTCATAGAATGGAGTGGCATAGAGTGTAATAGAGTACAGTGGAATGGTGTAGAGTGGAGTAGCGTAGTACATGCGGATGAGAAGGCAGTATGTAATTGGTTAAGGGCTGTGTTTACTGTTAGACCTGACAGCCTTAGGGTGGTCACCCTCAACTTTTTGCCTGCCTCCCTCCACTTTTTGACACTGTTTTTGCTGGTTTTAGGACTCTGCACACTTTACCACTGCTAACCAGTGCTAAAGTGCATATGCTCTTTCCCTTAAAACATGGTGACATTGGCTCAAACCCAATTGGCTTATTTAATTTACTTATAAGTCCCTAGTAAAAGTGCACTACATGTGCCCAGGGCCTGTAGATTGAATGCTACTAGTGGGCCTGCAGCACTGATTGTGCCACCCACATAAGTAGCCCCCTAACCATGTCCCAGGCCTGCCATTGCAAGGCCTGTGTGTGCAGTTTCACTGCCGATTCGACTTGGCATTTAAAAGTACTTGCCAAGCCTTAAACTCCCCTTTTTCTACATATAAGTCACCCCTAAGGTAGGCCCTAAGTAACTTATTCGTCAGGGTGCTATGTAGGGAAAGGGAAGGACACTATCTGTCTAGTTTATATTCCCTGGTAGTGTAAAACTTCTAAATTCGTTTTACACTGCTGTGAGGCCTGCTCCTTTCATAGGCTAACGTTAGGGCTACCCTCATATACTGTGTGAGTAGTAGATTCTGATCTGAAAGGAGTAACAAGGTCATATTTAGTATGGCCAAAATGGTAATACAATAACCTGATGACTGGTGAAGTTGGATTTAATATGACTATTTTAGAAATGCCACTTTCAGAAAGTGAGCATTTCTCTGCACTTAAATCCTTCTGTGCCGCACAATCCACGTCTGGCTGGGTTAGTTGACGGCTCCCTTGTGCATTTCACTCAGACAACCCTAAACACAGGATGCTCTGTCACACCTGCACACATCTGCATACTGAATGGGTCTTCCTGGGCTGGGAGGTTGGAGGGCCTGACACTTACATGTCAAAGGACAGTGGCCTTCCCTCACACAATGGTCTGCTAAACCCCTTACTGGGATCCTGGCATACAGGATCAAACGGAAAGGGGACCTTGTGGACTTCTAAGCCACTCTTTGAAGTCTCTGCACCGGAACCTGAAACCTGCCAAGAGAAGCTGCCTGGCTGCCCAAATGACTCACCTGAATGCTTTGCTGAAAAGGACTGCTGCCTTGGTGTTGCCCTGCTGCCTTGCTGCCTTCTGGCTCTGCTGAGAAGTGCTCTCCAAGGGCTTAGATTGAGCTTGCCTTCTGTTCTTTGAAGGGCCAAAAAGACTTCATCTCTGCAAAGAACTCCTTGTGCGGAAAGAAATCGACACACAGCCTGCCGGAATCGATGCACAGCCTGCATCGCGGTGAGAAAATCACTGCATGCTGAACCGGAATGACGCAGCCTGGCTCCCTGAATGGAGATCGACGCAGCGCCAGCGTTGTGACTGGAACTTCGACGCACATCCCACTGGATTGACACATAGCCAAACTAGAATGACACAGCCCGACTTCCTGCGAGAAAAATCGACGCAGCGCCTGCCGTGTGATAGAAATTTCCCATCATCGCCTACCGGATCGACACAGCTCCTGTGACTTCTTTCCGCACGCCCAGGATTTTTCTGCATAATCCCCGGGGTGTCCAAATACCCCACAACCCAAAGAGGATCCAAGTCTGGGTGCTGGAAATCAATGCAAGGCCTTTGCTGCATGGAAAATATCAACACATTGTCTGTGTGCGCCCAGAGAAACTGACACACATATATGTTTTCTATGCATCTCCTCATCTGCGGTCCCTTGCAGATAATTTAGACGCAAGCCATGTACTTTGTGCTTGCAAGAGACACTTATTGCTTTTTAAGAACTAAAGACTCTATTTTTCATTACAAAAGTGATATTTCAACATGTACTTTGACCTTATTTTATCCAGATAAATATTCTATATTTTTCTAGACCTGTGTGGTGTATTTTTGTGGTGTTTATATTGTGTGTTATTGCATGATTTATTGCACAAATACTTTACACATTGCCTTCTAAGTGAAGCCTGACTGCTCACTGCCATGCTACCAGAGGGTGGGCACAGGATAATTTGGATTGTGTGTGACTTACCCTGACTAGAGAGAGGGTCCTTGTTTGGACAGGGGATAACCTGACTGCCAACCAAATACCCCATTTTTTACATTTACCAAAAGTAAAAGGCAGTCATGTCCTTTTCATCACAATTTTACTGTCCTCTTCATTTCACTGTATTCTCAGTAGAGTCTTACATATAGGTAAGCAGTAGGTTTTATAGTTATTCCCTAACTATTACCGCTTTACTCAGATTCTATAGGTAGAGAAATGTATTTATAATTTTCTAATTATTTTTAGAGAAGTTCAGAGAGAACTGTGCTTTTAAAAAAAAAGAATTATAGGTAGCAGGGTAATTAGTAGGTATTACCGCAGTACTCCGTAGTCTTTTTTTTAAAGATTTATATATGTTAACAATAGAAAATACAGTACATTATATTCTTAACATATAATTTTTAAAATGTATTTCATGTACTGTTGTACCTCTGAGGAAGTACCATGATACTCTGTACGTTTTTTGAAATATAAAACAACATATACATAATTTTATTTACGTATTCTTTAATAAAGTGGTATTAGGGAAAAATATCAAGCCTAATACTTACCTATATCTAAAGGTGTAACACAGTACACAGCCACACTGTACCTAAAAACAGCATGGCTTCCTTTAATTTTTTAAAGACAGTCATTCGCCAATCACACAATGACCTGTTATCGCTATATACCGAGGTACTCCTTAAAATACTGTGAACGTTTGCAAAAGTACAGCGACAAAAGTTGTCACTAAGTTAAAATGCATTTTAACTTAAAACATAGGTACCCTACTTACTTGTGGTACCCAAAAGCATCATCTGCGCACCATAATGTGCAACCCTGACAAATTTCATGAAATTCCGTTCAGCCACTTTTTGGGTTATGCAAGATATTGTTGCGTAAGCTCTCATTATTCTAATGAGACTACTGGGTTTCGAGTGGCAGAATCGTCCGCGGTGTGGGATACTGAGTCCGACCCACTGCAGGTGATACCTGTCACTCCAATTTGGGTTTTGCTCCGGCAGGGACAATTAGTCAGCCGAGCGCATGACATAAATAATTTCGCAGGGAAGCCGTGGTCACTCAGGTCACTTCCATTTCTCTCAGTAACATTAGTCTCATATACATAATGGCAAACAGGCGAAGTATATGTTTCAATAAATTTTTTATGAAGCAACTGCATCTTAGATAACAAAGCGTGAGCTGCAATAACCAGGACTACACAACATAATAAAATGAAAATTGTAACTAGGAGAGTAAAGCATAGAAATAACGCTATCATGTCGTCACTAAAGTAATTTGACTGATTGCCTAGGCTATAATAGAGCACAGCGTGTTAAGCTCTAATTCTGCCCTTCAGGTTCCCCTGGGAAGACATCATCCTCCATACCTGAGCAAAGGCCCGAAGTCTGCGTTAGCATCTGTAGCAAAGCATTCAGCAATCGGTATACAGTTGTTTTTCTCTGGCTGGAATCTCCCTCTAACGTGTAAAGGACAGGGACATTTTTTTATAATAAAACTGCTGATGTTCTGAGGAACTGTCCCTACGTAAGGATGTGTGTTTACTATGAATGTCAGAGACTAAACTTATACCACGTTCACTGTCAACTTATCATTCTGCAGCCATGGAAGAAGCACAGAGTGAGCAAGAATGTTTTGTTTGAGAACAGAGTACTGGCCTGGGCTAAAACAGTCAGATAGAAGAAAATAAAATAAGACTGTAAAAGTGACTACTGTAAAAATAATAAAGTGAAGCCTAATAAAACATATCTAGGTGAAAGTGCACAGGGGCAGGCCTAGCTAAAATAACGTGCATGAAGCTTATAACTAAAATGGCTACACAACAATACAAAAGTCTACGAAAAATGCATTTGTAGAAAAACGCATTTGGAACCCACCCTTTTATCTTTGTACTCCACTTGACAAATCATCATGAAACTTTCCATCCTTTGCCATTGTAGAAAAAGCTATCTATCTAGAAAGTTTTGTGGCGATTTGTCAAATTGGGGCAAAGTTATTAGTGACCAAAATTCCAAGAAATTACTATACCTGGGAATCCTAACCATAACTACAGAGCGGCAGTATCTATAATGCATATTTATTTATATATATAGAAAACTATGTTGTATGAACTCATCTGTGATGTAAATAGTGCCTCCTGAAAATTAATATACACAAAATGAAAAAAAATAATTAAACATCACTTATCTATCTTCATCCCATCGACGCCAAGCAGGTCCTTCCACTGGTCTGTTAGGTCAATCCAACACTGCATCGCCTGCTTCTGGGTGTGGGAGACCCTGTAGTGCTAGAGCATGCCCCCCACCTCAGACATTACCCTTTACCAGGCCTGTCACCTGCTGCAAGCACGAGGGAAATGAGCCACTGCGCAAAATAATTTACTGAGGCCACCTCAGAGCCTTACCACTTCGTGCTGGGACTGGCCACAGGATGTTCTGAAGGGCACAGCAGAACTGCCCCTCTCCGCCATAGCTAGCGAAGCTAAAGAAAAAGAGAAGTTAGACAAAATAGACAAACGAGGGCAAAAAATGGGAAACAAATGCACAGGGGAAGGCAAAATGAAACAAAAGGTGAAAATACATTTAAAAAAAGGATGGAGGTGGACCAGAATGGGGTGAATGGAGCCGGACAGGCCTAAGAAACAGGGCAACACAAGGTATAGCTAGGTAGGAAGAGGCTGTAATAAACATAATGGCTGCCCAAAGCTGTTTGCAATTTTTTGAACGTGAAATGAATTTCAGATGTCCTTTTTAATACACAGCTTGGGAGATGCATTTCAGGTAATTATGAGGAATTCCACTTTTTTTTTTTGCATAAAACCACAATGGCAAAATACACATATTTCGCACACCCCTAGTAAATATGTATACTCAGACTTATTTATATAATTAGATTAATTATAAATGGTTATTAAGATATTTGCCAATCGTGGTTGAGGTGCCCATAAAGTTGGATCACGTAATCCATATTACTACAGGTCACTCTGTTTAAAGTCAGCCATCACTACCTCCCATTTTTATTATGGTCTCAACACAGGCAGCTTTCACTGTCACAGATTGCATTGTATACCATATTACACAGAGTGGTGTAGGGTTCTTTTCACCCCATGCCCATGAGTAGATGGCTTTCATCTGAATTTCAGCTCCCTGCTCATTACTGAATGGGTTACCTCCCTATTCTGTTTGTCCTGCCCCTGAATCATGGCTTGTTTACTGACTGGATACGTTGTATCCTTCTACAGCTGACATCATGAAACGACTTTTTAATTATCATGTGTTGTTTAGCATTTAATGGGAGTACGTTGTGCTTGTGAGAACATACTTATGCTTTTTCCCATGCTCCTGCTTCTCTCACCCCGTCCTGCATGCCCATGTAAAACAGGATTCATTTAGAAGCCATCCCAGAGTCATTGGATGATCATCTAACTACTGTAGAAGTCATTTTCACATCATCAGACATCATCAACCTCTTGAAGTCATCAGCAAAGTTTAGAAACTTGAGCCAGATGATTCCAAGATGACTTGAAAATGAGTAGCTGATGACTTCACAAGGTGTGACTATTCCTGATGACTTCAGGAGGATTTAAAAATGAGTATCTATGTTACTTCATTGTGGACTAGGTGCAGAAAGGTTGCTTTTGTTAAACTGGATGTTTTCCTCCCCCCCCACTCATCCTGTATTTCCCTGTTATACCTTCCATCCCAGTGCTCCTTTGCAGTGCACATGGTGCCAGAAGGTGGCCTTTCCTGTGTCTGTTTGTTATTAATTCCTCAGTTTCCCACCACGCTTCTCGCACGCCATAGCTGCACCCGTAGACAATGTGATTGTGTGGCAAACACTGTCTTCTATACTTCAATAATGGCCACAGCACTGCCTTGCCATGTTGCGTCCCGAAAGATGGTGGCCATCTTGAAAGGACCTCCGAATTGCATGACACAACGTGGTGAGTCAACATATGGCGTCATTCAACCCAGCTTCCATCTTTACAGTATAGAAAATAATGTTTTGTTGTACTTTTAACATGGCCGGTTATATGCTTTACCAATGCTTGCACATGTTAACCCCTTCGCTACCAGACCTTTTCCCCTCAGGTGCCAAACCTTTTTTGGGCTATTGGGGGTAGTTTGCCCTGAGGCCCTCATAACTTTATGTCCACATAAGCTACCCATGCCAACTTTGCGTCCGACATCCTAGGGATTCTAGAGGTACCCAGACATTGTGGGTTCCCCTGAAGGACACCAAGAAATTAGCCAAATTACAGTGAAAATTTTGCTGCTGAAGAAGACTTGTGTTTTTTCCCCCTGAAAATGGCATCAACAAAGGGTTTGCGGTGCTAAAATCACCAGCTTCCCAGCTTTCAGGAACAGGCAGACTTGAATCAGAAAACCCCATTTTTCAACACAGTTTTGGCATTTTACTGGGACAAACCCCATTTTTAGTTTTGTTTGCTTTAAGCCTCCTTCCAGTTAGTGACAGAAATGGGTTTGAAACCAATGCTGAATTCCAGAAGCTAAACGTTTCTAAAAAGTAGACAAAATTCTGAATTCACCAAGGGGTAATTTGTGTAGATCCTACAAGATTTTCCTACAGAAAATAACAGCTGAAATAAAAAATATTGAAATTGAGGTGAAAAAAACAGCAATATTTCTCAAAGTTTTACTCTGTAACTTTTTCCTGCAATGTCCGATTTTTTAAATCAATATACCGTTAAGTCTGCTGGACTCTCCTGGTTGTGGGGATCTATAGGGCTTGTTTGTTCATCAAGAACCCTAGGTACCTAGAGCCAATAAATGAGCTGCACCTCGCAATGGGTTTTCATTTGCTGAAATATAAAGAGTGAAAAATAGGTATCAAGAAAACCTTTGTATTTCCAAAATGGGCACAAGATAAGGTGTTGAGAAGCAGTGGTTATTTGCACATCTCTGAACTCCGGGTTGCTCATACTAGCATGGGAATTACAGGGCATTTCTCAAATAGATGTCTTTTTTACACACTGTCTTACATTTTGGGTAGAGAAAGACAAGGGGCAATAACACTTTTTTTGCTATTCTGTGTTCTCCCAAGTCTCCCGATAAAAATGGTACCTCACTTGCGTGGGTAGGCCTAATGCTCGCAATGGGAAACACAACGTGGACACATCACATTTTTAAATTGAAATCTGATGTGTTTTTTGCAAAGTGCCTAGCTGTAGATTTTGGACTCTAGCTCAGCCAGCACCTAGGGAAACCTACCAAACCTGCACATGTTTGCAGACTAGACACCTAGGGGAATCCAAGATGGGGTGACATGTGGGGCTCACACCAAGTTCTGTTGCCCAGAACCCTTTGCAAACCTCAAAATGTGGCCAAAAAAACACTTTTTCCTCACATTTCAGTAACAGAAGGTTCTGGAATCTGAGAGGAGCCACAAATATCATCCTACCTTGGTTGCACAAAGTCTCCCTATGAAAATGGTACTTCACATGTGTGGGTAGGCCTACTGCCTGCAACAGGAAATGCCCCAAAACACAACATGGACACATCACAATTTCCCAAAGAAATAATCACTGTTTTTTGCAAAGTGCCTAGCTGTGGATTTTGGCCTCTAGCTCAGCCAGCACCGAGGGAAACCTACCAAACCTGTGCATTTGGGAATCTAAGATGGGGTGACATGTGGGGCTCTCACCAAGTTCTGTGACCCAGAGTCCTTTGCAAACATAAACATTTGTCAAAACAAACACTTTTTCCTCACATTTCGGTGACAGCAAGTTCTGGAATCTGAGAGGAGCCACAAATTTCCTTTTACCCAGCATTCCCCAAAGTCTCCTGATACAAATGATACCTCACTTGTGTGGGTGGCCCAGGTGCCTGCAACAGAAAAAGTCCAAAAACCTGTAGAGATTGAGTGGATAATGCAGCAAGTTGCTAAGCACATATTTTTCTTTTATACATCTTTAGGCTGATTCTGCTTTGGGGACCCACACAAGTGAGGTATCATTTTACTTGGGAGACTGAGGGGAACGCTGGGTGGTAGGAAATTCGTGCCGGAGTGGTGATCCTACAAAGAAAAGTGAGGAAAATATATTTTTTAAGCAAATTTTGAGGTTTGCAGAGGAGTCTGGGTAAGAATATGTTGGGGGATCCACGCAAACCACACCTCCCTGGACTTCTTGGGGTGTCTAGTTTTGAAAAATGTTTGGGTTTGGTTAGTTTCCCTAGATGAAGGCTGCACCTGGGACCAAAAATGTAGGTGCTCCCCACCCCCAAACACAGGTAGTTTTGTAATAGATCATTTTGATGTGTCCACGTACTTATGTGATGTTCCAAACACTACAATTGTGAAAAGAAACACACTTAGGTTATGTTAAAAAGACCCCTCACCCACCAGCCAAGTTGGTGGCATGCTTCATCATCGGGTTGCCACCCGAGACACCTAGTGCGTCACGGGTGTGCTGCGACGCCTGATTACAGGGGAGTAGTTTTTGTAATTTTAACCATACATACTGGTTGGATTTGGCACGCGGGTGAGTAATGGTTCAGTATATCACATTTTATTAACAAGAGATTTCACAAAAATGAAATGCACTGTTAATAACAGAAAGACCAAAAAACGGAACCAATGACTCACAGCTTGTGATCTGTAAAGCCGTGACAAGGCACCAACCAATTTACAATCTATTCACACACCTTTCATAGACGACATGCACAAGATCATTCAAGCCGCCAGCCACGGGCCCAGCACATTACAACACTTGCATCGACAGACAGCGCCACTCAAGGGCCCATCATTTTCATATGCCCACATGCCTGAGACAGCAATCACACCAGCTGATGGGAGTGTGTGGACTGGTGTTTGGCTGGCACCGCCAGCCAAGTGCCACTGCACGCACACCGCCAGCCAAGCGCCACTCCACACACACCGCCAGCCAAGCGCCACTCCACACACACCGTCAGCCAAGCGCCACTCCACACACACACCAGCCAAGCACCACTTCACACACACCGCCAGCCAAGTGCCACTCCACACACACCGTCAGCCAAGCTCCACTCCACACATACCGCCAGCCAAGCGCCACACCACGCACACTGCCAGCCAAGCACCACTCCATGCACACCTCCATTACTTTGTTTTTGTTTTTAAACAACAAAGAAACCACTAACTAATTGTAAGAACACAACTAAAAACACAAAAGCTCTAACTGGATACACGACAGTAATGCCAACAGTGAAACTGAACATTTGAAAATATAAAATGGCAGTTTATGCTCACAGTAGTTCCCAGTAATTCTTCTGTGTGTGGTAACTCCTGAAACAGCCTGCCACACACAGCCCAGGCTTTGAAGGACAGTCCCGTCAGGCCATCCGGCTTTCCCTCCGGATAACTCTTTGGGAACAAACTCTACATTTCTTAGCGGAAAAGTGTTTTTTGGGAGCGGGAGGAATCTGATCAGGAAGGTGGCAATCTTTCAATCTAGCCACATCCTCCACAACTTCTACTCTAGGATCTCTTGCATGATCCACCATAACAAGGCTCTCTATTACTGACTCCTGAAATTTAACAAATTTCATCCTTGACTCAGGGGAACAATCCTTAAACACAGTAAAAGCATTAAAAGTTGCCAGATTGAAAAAATGGACGGCCAACTTTTTATACCACACATAAGACTGAAGAACAGCGGTGTAGGGTTCCAACCTCTGATCTACTCTATCAACACCACCCATGTGCTTATTGTAATCTAAAATGCACACAGGTTTGCGCACTTCAGCAACTTGACCCCAAGCAGCCACAGGTGAAGTACTCTCATCATGGATGGTAGTTAGCATGTACACATCCCTCCTGTCTACAAATTTCAGAGCTAGCAGCTCATCATTCCGCAAGGCACTGCACTGTCCTCTCTCAAGTTTTTTACAGACAAGCTCAATTGGATATTCTTTCCGGTTAGAGCGGATTGTGCCACAAGCAACAGTGTCCACTCTGAACAACTCCTTGAAGAACTGAACTCCAGTGTAGAAGTTATTTACATACAAATGGTGACCTTTGTTAAACAGTCGTCTACCAAGTTCCCACACAATTTTCTCACTAACTCCAAAAGTGGGCGGACAAACACAGGGTTAATTCCATACTGTGCCCTCTTGCTGGGAATGTACTGCCTAAAAACCAAACAACCCTTGAACAGGACCAAAGACTCGTCCACTCTTATTTCTTTGCCTGGCACATAGACCTCTGAAAACCGATCTACAAAATGATCAAGGACAGGCCTAATCTTAAAGAGACGGTCACTAGCAGGGTGATCTCATGGCAAGGCTAAAGCATTGTCAACGAAATGCAGCATCCGAAGAAGAAGCAAATACCGATTACAAATCATTGTTGCAGGAAAGATAGCTGTTGCCATCAAGGGTCTAGTAAACCAATAAGAAGCCAGTGACTGCTTCCTTATCAACCCCATCAAAAAAGTCAAACCCAAGAACTTTATCATCTCTTCCAAATTTGTGAGAATCCAATGGGTAGCTCTAGACTAAGGCCTAAGTCTGGCAGCGTTGTCCCTCAAATACTGCTCCGCATACAAATTAGTCTACTCAACAATCTCTTCCAAAAATACATCATCCATAAACAACTCAAAGAAATTGACAGGCAAAATGTTTTCTGTATTTACTCTACACCCTAGGAGACTAGTAAAAGCAGGCAACTGTGACTGCTCCATGTTTGGGGCAACCTAGGTCTCAGGTCTTCCAGTTGGAAGCCTTTCAGCCGCTGGGTTCTTCACCATTGGCACATCGATGTCCTCCTCGAAAACATGCCCTTCATCTGCACTGAGAGTGGCTTCCTCATCAGAAGTCTCCTCTTGGACAGAATTCTCACTGCCAGAATCTCTCTCTTCCTCCTCTGTCTCAGATGAAGAGTCCATCTCATAATCATGGTCAGAAGACGACTCAAAAAGCATGCCAACAACCTGCTGAGCGGTCACTCTGCGGCAAGCTATGATCCTTTCTAAGACGTGTAACGTGGCAAATGCGCCAACAACAACCAGCACTGTCTAAAATAAGTAATATAGTGTGGCTTTATTACAAAGAGTTATGTACACAGAAACTATACCACTCACTTGCCTCAAAAAGCTAGACTCACTAGCAACTAATCTGCAGAGACTCAGCAATCACCAATGATATCCCACTAAAAATAAAAAAGAAAATCATATTAGACATAAGACAACACAAATATTGTGCACAAATCTAAGGACAATTTCAAACACAATCCTGCATTAAGTACACCACCTACAAACATATCATTCATGCATGGCAACAATACTCCTTGGAGTATATTTACTTACCTAAAACATGCAACTACGCAAACCGCAGGTCAACCACTGCCAAAACGAGCCACAACAAAAGAAGTAAAAGGTTTGAACTAGGACAAAAAAGAGAAATAAACTGTTATAATCACAAATGCAAATACTTCGCCAGTTGAGAAACAGCCTGCCACCAAACAGTTAAAAAATGTCCCTGGTGTCTAGTGGTCTCCAGGGCAGATGGGCCTAAAAAAAAACGAGGCAATCTGCCTCCAAGGGAGGCAGAAATGGCGTAAAATATTATGCCCCCTTGGGGGAGCGGTCCTTGCCCAAGGGGCCACCGCCCACAAAAAAAATAAAACAGCAGCACATCCCTGGTGCCATCGTGGCTTCTAACCCCTGGGGGCAGATCGGCTTAAAAATAATGAGCCGATCTGCCCCCAGGGGGGACAGAAATGGTGTAAAATATTATGCCCCCTTTGGGCAGCGGCCCTTACCCAAGGAGCCGCCCCCTGCACAAAAAACATACACACACACACAAAGAAAATCCCTGGTGCCTAGTGGAATTTGACCCCCTCAGAGCAGATGCGCCAAAAAACAAGGCTGATCTGCCCCAAAGGGGGGCAGAACTGCCTAAAAGCATTTCTCCCCCTTTGGGGGGGAACCCTTGCCCAAGGGGCCGCCCCCCACATAAAAAAGCAAATAGCAACACATCCCTGATGCCATCTTGGCTTCTACCCCCCCCTAGGGGCAGATCAGCTGAAAATGAATGAGACGATCTGCCCCCAGGAGGGCCAGAAACGGTATAGAAGATTATGCCCCCTTGGGGGAGCGGCCCGTGCCCAAAGGGCTGCCCCCGCACAAAAAACTCACACACACACATGCACACAAACATAATCCCTGGTGCCTAGTGGATTCTGCCCCTCTAGGGCTCGAGGGGGGCAGAACTGCCTAAAAGTGTTTCTTCCCCTTTGGGGGGAGACCCTTGCCCAAGGGGCCGCACCTCGCACAAAAAAAACATATAGCAAAGCATCCCTGTTGCCATCGTGGCACCCCTCTGGGGGCAGATCGGCTGAAAAATAGTTCGCCGATCTGCACCTGGGAGGGGGGCAGAAACGGCATTGAAGATTATGCCCCCGCACAAAAAACTCACACACATGCATACACAAACAAAATCCCTGGTGCCAAGTGGGCATTCCTGCTGCCCGATCGAATTGCGATCGGGCAGCAGGAATGCTAACAAAAAAGTTTCCTTTCCCCCGATGCCTCTTTTGAAACAATCCCCCCCTTCGCCCCCTGGCTGGAAGAGAAACTCACCTCTTCCTTCTCAGATGCGCTGGAAGCAAATGGCTTCCAGCGACTCGCGCTGACGTCATTAGATGGGGGTGGGGGGCGGGAGTGGAAGGGGAAGCGATTCCCCTTCCAGCCCGGCCTGGGGTGGGGTGGGAGGGAGGCCCTCGGGGCAAGCGCCAGCGCTTCCCCGAGGGCTGGCTGCAGAACATAAGGGTTACATCTGGGCACCTGAGCGGTGCTGCCCAGGATGTACTCTTACGTCCCAGGCATCCGAGGGGTTAAAAGCCCACTGCAGCTCCAAAGCCAATAGCGTACATCACACAGCATTGGAAAAGTGAGACAAATTGGCTTTACCGGTGCTTGATCAATCTACCACCAATTCCACAGCAATGCTTTGTCCAAATGGTATTGCTTCTTATAAAGAAATAAAAAAGGAAGCACTGTACATAATTCACTCCACATATATATGATATCACAGTGCTTTGCATACGGAGATGGCTGCAAATAAGAATTCTCTACAAATTAGGTTTTTAAATGTAACAGCCATATAATAACACCCATTCAAGACGGGTCGAAATGCCTTAGTAAAGTGTTTCATGTCAATGGGCTGTAAACCGATTGGAATCATTATCATCTACTTTCACCACACAAAACTCTAATGGATGGAATATATTATTTGAAGTCCATTATACTGATGGAAGGGCTGCTGAGACTAAGAACACTGCATCAAATGTGCAGCAGTTCTCGCTTTCACATCCTGCTGCGCCTGGTCTGTTATGTCTTGGCGCGTGACCTGGGCTCAGTGAAGAGGCGTTACAATTGTTATCTAGTCTTCTCTAGCTAAAGTAGTTCATGCTTTACTTCTGAATCGAAGAAGGAAGAGATTGAATGTGTAGCAGGCAGAATGGCTTGACACCCCTCTGATTTAGAAGTGTTTCATGCAGCCTTCACCAACAATAAAGGCACTACAAACAGTGTCTTATCACGGTGAAAGTAACTTTCTTTGGGGACTCTATGGTGCAGGCCACCAACTCAAGTGGAGCCCAGTTTCAAGTGGTCTCCAATGTTACACGCCCTTTCAGTTTCTGGATGGCCATTCCTCCAAGAAGCCCTTAGCAGAAGCTTGGTCTCTTGTTTCCAAGAGATAATCAAGGCAATTTTTTTGTACGTAATTGAACAAAAAACCTTTTACTACAGAATAATGAGGGGAGATCTTTAATAGAGACCTTTTCTTTTCGTGCGCCAACACACCTTGTGCAGCTTGCAGACCCTGCACCGCGGTTGGAATGCTCCAGACTATGGACCTGATTTAGAGTTTGATGGATGGGTTACTCCAGCACAAATGTGACGGACATCCTGTCCGCCATATTACAATTCCTATAGGATATAATTGGATTGTGATAACACGGACATGAT
Organism: Pleurodeles waltl; assembly: GCF_031143425.1. NCBI lineage: Eukaryota > Metazoa > Chordata > Amphibia > Caudata > Salamandridae > Pleurodeles > Pleurodeles waltl. Next base: position 1,278,367,631 of record NC_090437.1, read on the forward strand.
ATCTGTCAGTAACATTATCTCCTAAACTTTAAGTCAGGCCCTATGTTTAAGAGCACTATCCTAGGTTTGGCACATAAACGGCTAATTAATGCTCCTAATATCTAAATGAGGTGTATACTCTGAATCACACGTTTATGCTGTCTGCCCAGGATATAGAGTGCTTTGTATGTTTCTCTCCACACCTTACATCCTTGGATTTCTTTTTATCTCAGAAAGCCTTCTCCCTACACAATCCTAATACCGTGCATGAAAAAATGATCTTGACTTACTTATGCTCCTTTGTTTTTTCAGAGTAACCATCATCTTACCTTCCATCATTTACATGCCTTCTATTTTTTAGTATAACCTCATTTCAGTGTGTGCCTGTCTCCCTTAATCTCTCTATAATTCTTCAATGGGCTGATACCACATTTCTATAAATCACAACCTCTTCTCCTTAAAACCCAAACCCTGTAAACTCACTTTACCTAATCTCTGCCAACCCATCTATCTGACCAGTCATTCACCTGAAGCCACATAGCCCCAACTAATGCTCACACCTAAGCAGTATTCATATATTATATCACAAAGTAATTGGAGTAAATTGCATGCAATGTTTCCTCAGAAAACACAACTAATCTTAATAACAAACAATAACCACTAAGTTAACCACTAAGACTGGATTCCAGAATAGCGTGTTACTCACTGTAAAGTGCTTCAATGCCTTGTCAGGGGTAGTAAGCACTACATAAATACAATTACAATACATGAAATTATTTCTTACCCCTCTAGTACCTCTAGCTCTTGTTACAGGAAATACCTTAATTACCCCTTTTTTATTACTTGTCTGGTGTCCCGCCTGTTGATTTTTGAAGTGGTGGTGTCTGCTTTTCTTTCCCCTTTTTAAGTCAGGATCGCTGAATGATATATCGCCCTGTCATGAAAACTTTCGCCTCTCACGATAGAAGCAAGTTCCGAGATTTGTAATAGTTCCAGCACTTGCTTCTACCCTTATCACCTCTTTTTCATCTGACACCATTCCTAAAGGGTGGATGGAGGGTAATCTTAAACCACTTTTGAAGAATCCTATTTTAGATCTATGTCTCGACTCTTTATTGTTAGTTGTCGAGGACTTTTTTGTGTCCTGGCTTTACATTTATCCAGAGGTTTTTCATATCGTACATTACACTAGTGTGCAGCAATGTTGTACTTCTCCAACCCTTCACTGTCCAATGAAGAAACTAAAGGCATATTTACAACCAAATTGGCGTAGGGCAGAGGCGCAAGCCTTTTTTCTGCACTGTCCTATGCCAATTCGAAAGGGCAGGAATACACTGTATTTACGAGATATGGTGCATTCCTGTCGCTTCAGCCAATGCCAGCCCACAATTTGGTGCCTAAGACCAACACTGGCACCCCTTTGGTGCAAAGGTGTCTGTATTTTTGGCAGGATTGTTTTTGTGCAGGAAGGGGGGAACCTTCCTGCACAAAAGCTATCCCTGGAGGTTCCTTCCTCTTTCAGTGTGTGCTGCAGAATGTAGCACACACTGAAAGAAGAAGAAATGAGGAGAAATAACGTTTTTTCACCTCATTTTGCCTCCCGAGGGAGTGCACAGTTTTCACATATTCCCAGGCTTGCACGTCCTTGCAAATCTCAGAATGCATCAAAATCCATGGGTGTTGCGAGGGAAAACCCGCCATGACGCCCATGGAATGCCCTCCTAACACAGTGTAAGGCAACGCAGCCACTTGTGCTGCGTTGCCTTAGACCACATCTACGAGGCCATTAAAGGTCATGCAAAGTGACTTTGCGTGGCCTCGTAGATATGGGTCTTCACTCTGCACCATCAGAGCATTAAAAAAAGTGATGCACCGGGGGCGCAAGGGGCTTGTAAATATGCCACTAAATGTACTGAGAAATGTTTTTAATCACTTGCTTAATATTGACTGTACAGTTTTTTAATTGAATCTGGTATACATTAAAATTCATGTGTCTCAGGCACTTCTCTTTCCTGCAGTCAGAACCCCCTCATTGTTTTTTTCTTCACTGTATCTATGGTGCCAAAAGAATATGTGACCTCCCTGAAAAATTCCAGTGGTTTAGGTGCTAATAATAATACACATTATTTTAGTTTACTTTCAATGTGTTTTTCTTCATCCAGGGGTTGCTTTCACTTAATAATAGCGCTTCTTTTGTCAATGCATGAGGAAAAGGCAGGAACATTTTTACACGTTTCATTAGACAATTTGATTATTCCAAAGGGCTCTGTGGTTTAATTTGACATAATAAAACTGAGTTTTGCATTGACAGAAATGAATAGCTCTCAATATCATGTGGGGTGAAAATGATGATATCCACTTGCTCGGCTATTATATGAAATATGTCATAAATGCTTGACTAGCAGCAAATCAGAGAGGTAAAATAGATAAATGATCAAGTTAAATAATGTGAAATGTATTGAATGCTAATGACACCTTAATATTTTTTTACAAATCCGGATTTGTAATATTCAGAAATTAAACTTGATCAAGTAATACAGATCCTTCTCTGGTTATAAAATCAATAAGAATGCCTGTGAAGTATTACATTTATCCTAGCTAGGAGTGTTTTCAAAAGGCACTGCTTTAACTTAAACATCAAATTAAATATTTGGACATACAGATCACATGAATCGTGGGGGAATTCTTTTCTGCTAATGGAAAGGGTTGCTGGAGACCGGTCCTGAAATTTTACCATTTTTTGTAAAGAAAGCAACCTGTCTTTACCTATCTTGAGAATCGTCTGTAGGTGACCAGGAGCTTCTACAAATTGTGTCTGCTGTCCATTGATCCTTGCCTTAGTAGAATTACAGGTTCATTCCATTTGGAGAATGTTTGACTTTATATTGCTCTGGAAAAGCAGTTGGGGGTCCTGAACCCTAGCCCAAAATGGCTACTGTCTCCAGATAAGTTATAGTTAACTTTAGGTAAGCCAATTTTAACTATAATGTAAGCCCAAAACAGAGACCGCCTTGATTTAAGTGACAGTTAGTGATTTCCCCAATGGATTAGTAATGTCATATTTTTACCAGTGTTTTTATTGTCAATATTTTAATGACTGGACTTAGCATAGATTTTTAGGATATTTTGATGACATTTCTAGTTTTTATTTTTCCATTGAACATTGATGCAACCCTTTTTTAAATCTATGTTGATAATGCATTTTTGAATTTTGAATGGGGCCTGTGCCAGTGAATGTTTAATAACGTTATCTTTTTTTTGCTAAAATCTTTGCACAATTTGCTTTATCTATGTTTAATTCATAACTTTTACGTAAACTCAATCTGGACATTGAAAGTTCTGGCTGTTTTACATAGCTATGAGGTGTAATGTGACAAATGCCACAACACTGAAAATCAACAAATCCCCTTAAATTACCCTTATTATACACTTGTTACAATAAAACAGTTAACTCTACAAGTTTTGACAGGACATTCCCAAATTGAAATAAAGGCCTACTACCTTTGACTCTACATTTCACAATTAAAGCAAAGTACTACATTTGTTAACAGAAACAGGAGTTCTCTAAAAACAGCCATGTACAATAAAAGTAATTTGTTTTCTTGAGACTTACATATCGTGGAGGCCAGACCTAAAAAACCTGTGGTCTCTTGCAAGAGAGATGCATTCTAAGATAGCAGCCAGACTCAATTGTTGTAAAACAAGCTTGTGGGCTCCAGCCTGCAAGCTTCTTTGTTGCCCTGGTTGCCTGGTAACCAGGACAATTTCCATTTAGGACACTGGCCACTGCTCTTCCATGTGCCTGCACTCCTTGCCTTGTTAGTTTGTGTAAAGCAATTGAGGGTGCCATGGTGTTTATTTTGAGCTCTCCACAACTAGTAAGCACAGACACACTAATTAACTACCCTAATTAATTCAGAGTGCTCCCATCTATCTGTGGGGTACTCTGCACACAGCCCAGGGACCAAATGATGGGAGATGAGTGGTGCGACTGAAGCGATGAGAAGCTTTCAATGGCAGGGCTGAAAATTAATGAGCCCTGTGGGGCTGCCCTGGTGATTTTATTTAGCCTTGCCCACACCTTTAATGGAAGTGTGAGTGGTACTCACAATCACGTTCTCAGTAATTGCACTTCCTAGGGTCTGATATCCATGGCACTGAGTCAATACTAAAGATTTAATGATGTTGGTGGATCTCACAAGCAGCACAAATATTACAAACTCAATTCTCAGTGTCTCAGTAGCTCCCCCCTACCAATCCGAGTGGGTTTTGGAGTACTTATCTCCTGGGACTAGCGACAGCTATGAGTACTAACAACCAGGGAGTTCAAAAGATTTTCTTTAAGGCTTTATTTGGCCCCTCTAAGCCACTGGCATTACTACGTCCTCCTCTAGGCAAAACAACAACTATTCTGGAATGGCTCTGGTCCTGCCCTCCTGCCCCACCCTACTAATCACCTGAGCAGTGGCTCTTTCCCAGAAGCAGCCCACAGGTAATCAATGGCAAACCACCCACTCTGCTTGTACTCCCCAACACTCATGTGTTGAGCCTATTGAAGTACTACTATGTGCAACAGCAAGAGTCTACAGGGCTCACTCCTCAAGTCACTATACTAGGACCAGTTCAACAGAAGTCCACAGGGCCCACCTTCTTAGGGCCCTTAGCAAGAAAACTCTACTCTACTGCTGGGAGAGTACTACCAGTTCGGGCAAGAGTCCGAAGAGTCAAGGAATGGGTGCATCAAAAGGCTCCTGATGCGGGTTACTGTATTTCTGTCTGTCCTAGTTGTTTTCAAGTCAAATATTAGAATTTCTAGTCTGGGAGGGGGCTTAAGAAGACAGGAGACTTTTTCTGTGATCAGGGAGGCACTCACCCAACCTCTAACTGGCATTGAAGGTACCTTTATATACCATTCTTGATAAAAATACAACATGGAAACTCTCCACTATGACTGGGAGAGCACTGCAAGTTCTGATGAGAGTCCAGAGAGTCAAGGAAAGGGTGCAGCTAAAGACCCCAGATGGGGGTTACGGTATTTCTGTGTGTCCTAGTTGTTTCCAGGTCATTTATTACCGTTCCTAGTATGGGAAAGGGCTTAAGAAGAGAGGTAACATTTTATGTGATCAGTGAGCCATTCATCCAATGTCTAACTCACACTCAAGGTATCTTTATACACCATTCTTGGTAAAAATCCAACATGCCACCTCTCTCCAACATCAAGGTGCATCATTCTCTGAGTGTGTCTTTAACCAGGGCCTCTTTCCTCCAAATCTTCACAGGGGCCAATCATTGGGTTGAGGAAAAAGAGATATGTCTTTCCTCAATGTTTAAATGAGGGACTCTCCTACCTCAGTTAATAATTTGTTGCTAGTACTCAGTTATCGATAGCAAACCTTTATCCTTTAAAAAAAAAATGGACTCTTAATCATCTTTGAACAGTATTATTGGCCATTGGTGCCTACCAGGTGATGGAGCATGGAATTTGGACACTTAGCTAGGCAGCTCAAAGGGCAAATTTCATTAAAGTCTTGGTCAAATGAATATTCTATTACACATATATTAAGAAATTGGTGAATCTGAACTTAAATACGAATTCCTGGCACAGGTAAATATATACAAGGCTGAAGTGTAGGAGGCTGGCCTCGTTTGTAGTGGGTAACTGTGGTACTTGCACCTCATACCAGGTCCACTTATCCCTTATTAGTGAAATGAAGGCAGTGTCTAGAAGCCAGGCGCACTAGGGGTAGCTGTAGCTGAGCAGCCAAGGCTTAACTAGGAGACATGCAAAGCTCATGCAATACCACTGTATTCACACAGTACTCACACACATGAAAGAAAATACTCAGTGTTACAAAAATAAAGGTACTTTATGTTAGTGACACAACTGCCAAAAATATCATAGAGACTACACTCCCTTAGGAGGTAAGTAATACACAAATTATATACGCAAGTATGCTAAAACAGGTGTAAAAACTGTTAGAAAACAGTACAAATAGTGAAAATCACAATAGTTAGAAATGGGCCTGGTGGAACACAAACCATATACTAAGAGAGTGGAATGCGAATGTCGGTTCCCCACCTAGGCAAGTGTAGTGTGTAGTGGGGTGCTGGGAGTATTACAAAACACCAAAGGTAAGTAATAGAACCCACACGAGAACCCAGGAAAACAGGAGTATATTACAGTAACTTTCCCAGAACACACAAGAACACGAGAAAGAAGATTATGCAAGAACCAGAGGAGACTGCAAGACACCAACAGTGGATTCCTGGACCTGCAGACCCGTGGAAGAAGGGGACCAAGTCCAAGAAGCACAGAAGAGTCCAGGGAGAACAGGAGCTCCTGCTATCCCGGATTAAGGTGCAAAAGAAGAACCACCTGTGAAGAACAACAGTCAGTACTGCACCCCAGAAGACGGATGCGGGTTCCTGGTTGGTACAGATGATGTCCCACGCCGGATGGATGAATGCAGTCTGGTTTGTGTCACTGGATTCTGCCAACAAGCCTTGGCACACACAGAGATTGCGGTTAGCAGAAAATGGTGCTGCCCGGGACGAGGAAGGACCAGGTGGTCTCTACCAAGGAAGGAAGTCAGAGGGGGGCCTCAGCAACACTGAGAGCCCTCAGAATCCCAGGCAGCACCCACAGGAGTCCCACAGGACAGGGACAAAGAAGGTGCAAAAGGAGGCCCACGCAGCATTACAACAAAGGGTCCCACGCCGCCGGAGAACCACGCAAGAAGCTGTGCATCGCAGGATAGTGTGCTGGGGGGCAGAGCTGCATGGTGCATGAAGAACTTTGTGGAAGAATGCCAACAAGCCTGTGCAACTGCAAAACATGCGGTGCACAGGGGTACTATCTTGCATGGGGAGACAAGCTCTTACCGCCACCAAAGTTGGACATTAGGATATCAGGACCATCGGGACCACTTCAGTCCACCACCCGTGATGCTCGATCCATGTAACTCATCAGGAAAGGGGACCCACGCCGCCGGTCGTCGATGCAGAGAGGTGCCTGCTGAAGCAGGGGAGTGACTCCTTCACTCCAAGGGAGATTCCTCCGTTCTTCTTGTGCAGGCTGAAGTCATGCTGACCTCTGAGGATGTTCAACCGGGAAACAGTTGCAGTTGCTAACAGAAGCTGAAGATACAATGTTGCAGAAGTCGTCTTTGCTTCTTTGTTGCAGTTTGTAGAGTTCCTGGAGGGTCCAGATGCAGTTTCTTCGGTGAGAAGGTGAAGTAAAGGATGCAGGGGATTCCTGCTTGAGCCTTGCAATCTGAATCTGAAGAACCACCCAAAGGAGAGACCCTAAATAGCACTGAAAGGGGGATTGTTCACGTAAACAGATAAGCACCTATCAGGGGAGGTCTCTGACGTCACCTGCTGGCACTAGCCACTCAGATGCTCCCAGAGTTCCCTGCCAACCTTGGAAACAAGACGGCAGAACCCAGGGACCCTCTGGAGTAGCTCTGAGCACCACCCCTGGGTTGGTGATGGACAGGGGAGTCGTCACTTCCCTTTCCTTTGTCCAGTTTAGCGCCAGAGCAGGGACTGGGGGTCCCTTAACTGGTGTAGACTGGATTATGCAAGGAGGACACCAAATGTGCCCTTCAAAGCATTTCCAGTGGCTTGGGGAGGCTAACCCTCCCAAGCATGTAACACCTATTTCCAAAGGGAAATGCTGTGACACTCCTCTCCCAAAGGAAATCCTTTGTTCTGCCTTCCTGAGCTTGAGCTGATCAAGAAACAGGAGGGCAGAAACCTGTCTGAGATGTGGCAGCAGCTGGGCCTGCCTGGAAAACCTCAGAAGGCTAGAAAGGCAATACTGGGGGTCCTTTAAGGAGCCCCCAGAGTGCATGGAATCATACCCCAATGCTTGCAAAAACATTGGGGTATGATTCCAACATGTTTGATACCAAACATGCCTATGTTCAGAGTTACCATCATGGAGCTGGACATAGGTAGTGACCTATGTGCAGTACATGCGTAAAATGGAGTCCCCACACTCAAGAGGTCCAGGAAAATGGTCCTGGAGGTCATGGGGGTACCTCTGCTAGTGCAGGGGTTCCCTCACACACATGTACTCTGCCCCCTGCCCTCAGGGCTGGAGGGCCTGCAATAGGGGTGACTTATAAGTGACCTGGTGCAGTGTAATTGGCAGTGTAAGGGCCCACGCACCTTTTCATACAGGTTGCAATGGCAGTCCTGTACAAGCCTTTGCATGGGCTCTCTATGGGTGGCAAAAGATATGCTGCAGCCCATAGGGATCCCCGTGGAAACCACAATGCCCTTGGTACCTAGGCACCATAAACTGGGACTTATAAGGGGGCACCAGTATGCCAATTTTGGGCGAAATACTGAGTTAATAGTATGTAACAACAAAATTTAGAGGAGAGAGAGCATAATCACTGGGGTCCTGGTTAGCAGGATCCCTGTGAACACAGTCAAGTTAACTGACATCAGGTAGAAAATGTGGGTAATCGTGGCAAAAAGAGGGTACTTTCCTACATGAAGCTCTGGTACCTGTACCATATTCCAATCCACATTTATACTTTCAACATAGTTTAAAATTTGTAAAGCTCACAATCTGAAAATCACCATACATTAAAAACTTTACCCACTTTAGGGTAGTGCCTTTTAAACTCCAGCTAAATTAGGACAATTTAGACTGGGCTGTATCTGTCACATTGCTCCCTGATCATAGCTGCAAGGCTAGTTGAGGCAACAGTCTTCCTCACCCAGTCTTCCCCCAAGTGCATGTGACTTGGTCAACCTGCTCGTAGTTGATTAGACAGCTGTCTATTACAGCTGACCTTGTTATAAAATATGGGCAGCAGAAAGCCATTTTAAGACAACATTACAGTGGGTGAGACTGTAATATGAGAACTCATGCCAAAGAAGAGTTCCAAAAACTAGAGTTTCACAAAACTGGCTGGATAATTTTCGAGGTGAACCAAAGACCATTATCACTAAGTTAAGGGTAACTGTCACGGAGGCCTTTTTATTGCAATTTCTTTATGTATGTTTCCATAGTGAAAGAATTGTATTATTTGGTCTTGGCCTTTTAGCTCTTATAGTTTATGTTATCTGTGAATGTGATGCTGTTACGGTGTAGCAAAATCTCTATGGTATAGGACTGGACTTGAGGTGCCTAGTATTAGGTTAGGGGTTGGCAAATATATGTTTTCATATCTGTATGTCAACGAGGAGATGTTCATTCTGGACCTTAAGTTAGAACTTTTGGTCTAACTTTTTATACAATATAGCTTACTGTTTATTATGGAGTGCACTTATAAAACATAGATGTATCCATTTATTCATATTCACTCCTGAGCAGTGGCTCTTTCTCAGAAGCAGCCCATGGGTTCTCAATGGCAAACCACCAACACTGCTTGTACTCCCCAACACTCATGTATTGAGCCCATTGTAGTATTTCTGTGTGCAACAGCAATAGTCTATAGTGTTTCATGGATTATACTATAGAGTTTTTCATGGATTATAGTATACAGTACCAGAGAAGTGAATATTTCATTAACCTTTTTCAGTCCTTTACCCATTGTTTTCTCCCCCTGCATAGCAGTATCCTTCACCTGCAAAAAGAAACCAACTCAAAAGTGAATTACAAGCCTTAACTCTTACAGTATTTAAAGAAATATCACCAAATGAATTTTTAGCAACTATCCAAAAAGTAATTCAGGTTTGTCTCTGAATCCCATCACATAGTGATTGATTCATAAAGAGATCGCTTCAATAAATTAGCCATATAGCCCACTGCCATATAGCCCACGGGCTGGTTGTTAAAGGCCCTGAACCTGAGTTAAAGGCTTAAGCCACAGGAGAGGGCCTATAACGAGTCTCATAGCCTTTAACAAAATTGATAGCCAGAGGCAGAAGGGTTATAAGGTTATTAAAACATTCCACCCACTAAGAGTAGAATGATCTAAATTGCAATGTTGGAGCAGAAGGCTTATACCAGTCATTATAAGCCCAGGGCCACTCCATTGTCTTCAATGGAGCTCTAAACATTCAAGTGTTCCAAATACAATTATAGACCAAATACTTAATCTCTCCATAAGCTATGGAATTGTGCCAACAGAACTGAAACAAGGTGGGGTTAGACAAATTCAACAAAAGGTCACTCTCCCTCCAGAGGATCTCACCAATTACCACCCAATCACCTTACTTTCTTTTTTGGCTAAAAGATTGGAAAATGTGGTGCCAAAAAAGGTTCCTAATTGCTAGAAGCGTTTGAGGTTTCTGGAGGAGGCCTAGGTAGGAGTTCACTTTAAACCACTCACAGAGGCTGCCATAATATCCGTGGTAGATGATTTGCGAATAGCAGCAAACAGTGAAATATCATAGCTCTTATTATGTTGGACTTGTTTGCAGCATTCAATATTGTTGATTGTATAACATTAGTAGCCAGGCATAGATTAAGTGGAATCAGTTCAATTGCTCTTGCCTGGTTTTCATCATTTCTGAAAGACAAGGCTAAGACTATAGGATTATCAATCAGAAATAAATCCTGTGTCTAAACTTTTGTGTGTGGAGGTGAAGCTCCAAGCACTATAAGATCTCTCATGGAGTACTGAAGGTGTGATATACAGCATACTGAATCTATAGTCATTTCGGCACAGTGTCTGGGTCTTGGTCCTGGATAAGCCTTGACAGGCTTGTCTTTGGTCCTGTATTGGTGTGCTGGCTGTGCTCATCTATTATGCAGACATGCAATATTGACATTTAAATAGGCCTCTGAGACGCGAGTATTCAATGCCTAGAATGTGAAAAGAAATAAGGCTGAACGTCCTCACCAAATGGCCGCTTAGCAATAATGCAAGATGAAAGCAAAACAGCAGCAATAAGTAAATGGTGAGCTTTGACTTAAGTGAGACCTGTCAGAGCCTCTTAACATCCCCAGGTAAGGCTTTCTCATTGAAAAGTGCAAAGTGAAAGTGTAGTGCCAATTCTCCATGAATTTGAAAGACAGGTGTAGAACAGCACAGACAACATCTGCACAGATGTACAAAACCAATGTGTAAATAGGTCTCCCAACTAAAGTATTCAGTGGCTAGAAGATAAAGAATCCGAGGCTGAAAGTCCTCTCAGGATGGCTGCTAACCAATAGAGATAGAAGAAAGCCTAACAGCAGCAATGAGTAAGTGATGAACTTTGACACAGGCAGGACTTGGCAGAGCCCCTTAACAACAACAAGTGAGTGCTTGTGTTGAAGTGCATTACAGTCCTAGTCAAGTAATAATTGCACTATTCCTTACTCGGTCTTGTTAGGAGAAATGTGTAAAGCATTTATCAGTACCAAAACAATAAAATCCTACTGCAATTTAAAACAAGCATTTGCAATGCAGTAGGTCTTAAATTTTCTTGACTTAAAGCTACTGGCATTGTAAATTCATAACAGGACTTTTCTTGCCACATAAATTGTCAACCCGGCCTCATCATTTCATCTTTTCCTGCCACAGAATACCAGTGGCCCTGCATAAAACTAAAGCACTTCCTCTATCTCCAGCAAAAAATGAAAAGGTTGTTATTAAGCAGCGTTTAATTGGGCAGAGCTTAATTGAAGCACGCTACGTTGTGTTTACTGAAGGCAAATATGTGCTTACAAAATACACAATTTCCACTTAGAAACTATAGTCAAACCACGGAACACATTGGCCACACTAAAAATATATATACATTTTTTTAAACTAATGCCTGCATATTATTATAATTGTGTCTTTTAATATTTATGTTTACGTGTTGTTTTACTAGTGTGTCCCATATGGTGATTGCAATTTACACTGTTTAGGTGTGATTCACTCCACAAAGTTTTATAGCATCTGATAACATCACTGCTGTCTACAGAACAAGCCAGCCTGCCAGTCATTAACACTCTTTCATCTGGGTGAATCTGCCCTTTCACAAACACATGCTAATGTTTCTGCTCTATGTTTTGGTTTTTCACATTAATCTTACGTCTCCCCAGCAGTCTTTTTTACGTTGATTTGCTGTATTTCGCAGTGTTTGCAAGTAAAGAGTGATTCATGTCCTTGTGTTAAAAAATTTTTTTCTACAACATGATAACATCTTGCTATTTAAACTTCCAGCCTTGCAGCTTGTTTATAGTTTGGCACAGAAGAACATTTTCACATGTTAGGGTTTGCATTTCTAATAAATTATTCTTTATTTTGCCAACAGTAAATCAGTGAGGCAGAAAAATAACTGATGGACATTTAACAAAAATTGCTTGTGTCCTGCATCGGAATACATCTACTCAAATTAAGCACTGCGAACATAATAAGTGTGCCTTCTTTAGATCCAGCTGTTACTCTACACAAAAGGCTGATTTATTTTTCCTTGATAGTGAAGCCATAAGCTTTATATTTTTAGCTTACAAGACCCACAATTGCCTTGTTAGCATACACAAAAAGTATGTTTTTTTCCAGGTTCAGCTGTCACTTTACACAGCACCTTAATAACTACTGCATATACTTTTATGAGCACTGAATACTAAAGAAGGCTAATTTGAAATTGCAAAGAAGCAAATTTTCCGTTGTTTGAGTTGCGCTTTCGTTTTGGTTTTGTTACAAATTCCCCAAGTGTCTCTTTTGGTCATATTAAATGAAGCGCAGTAAGCAAGAGATGAAGCTTGGAATTATTATAAGGCAGTGATGAAGGGTTAATGTGGCTGTTGCAAAGAACGTGTTGTAGGCAGATCACAGACTGCATTCAATTTTCAAATGTTAAAATAACTCTGGTGATTAATGTTATTTCTGGAGAGAGAACGTACTTTTCTCTAGAGGAAGTTTGGACTAATTAAAAGCTAGCGCATAAGGTTAATGTGCCTGCTGAGAGGAACATGAACTAGGCAGATTAGAACTAGCAACTACTGTAACAAACTCACACGAAAGGCGATACTTACGGGCTGCTGGCAAGCAGCGGAAACTTCACTGGAAGGACAGATGGGGATTATTTTTGGTAAAGCTCTTCCCCCTTCGGAGGTGTTTCTGAAAGCGATTGAAACAAGGGGCCAGTCCAGCCTCTTCGCTCCTGATAGCCGGGGAGGATTTGGTTTGTGCACCGTTTCTAAGTAGTACCGTACTACCCCATACTAAAAAACAAAAACATGAGCTGCTCAGAATGAAATATTCCAAAAACACAGGCTGATCGGCTCGTGCCCTTAAAACCGAGGCTGTTCTGAGAGGAAGAAAGGGCATAAAAGAGAAAAAATTACAACACACACCAAAGACATGATCAGTAAACAAATAAGAAAAAAATGTAAGTTATACAGTTTCACATAAACGAGCCGATGGCCGCCATGGGCATCAGCGTGAAGAGACACAAAAGAAAAAAGAAGTTCGCTCGCAGTCAAACACATTGGCAAAGTGCAGTTAGCCATGTAACAGGGGCGATGGCCAAGGTGGCAAAAAAAACGCCCTAAAGAGGGACAAACGTGAAGCATTTACAAACGAAAAGAAAGGATATTTGAAAGGCAAGCCCATGATCTAGCGATAGTGATGGGTGAGCGGTGGGTGTAGTTAAAAGCGCATATACATACCAACCCGTCGGAAAAGCAGCACTTGCGTGCTGCTATGCTCGACCTAAAAATAGAGAAAATGTTTATGAGCAAATAGACATCCAAACAGCAAACATCTGATGTAGGGAACCAGAGATATATTTTTTTTTTATTTTTAGATGTGTGCAGCACCGAAAAGCAAAAGTGCCAACCACAAGTAAGACCGGGTCAAAGTCAAGAGCTAAGGCTTACCATGATGGAGCATGGGTCAGATACCGGTTCAGTCCAAAAGAGCTTTACCTTCTCACTGTGGGCATATTTATGGGATTGTAACACAACGCAGCGCAGCAAGTCACCTTGCTATGCTGCATTACGGAGAAATGGCAGGGATGCTCCGTATTTAGTCCAATATGGAGCATTCCTGTCCTTTCCCCCATCCTGGTGCACAAAGGGCTACCTAGCGCCAATACAGGCACCCTTGCATCATGGTGCAAGGGTGCCTGCATTGCATGCAGGATTGTTTGTACACATGAAGGGGCACCTTTCTCCACAAAAGCAATCCTGAGAAGCAAATTTCTCTTTCTACGTATACTGCAGAATTCAGCACACATAGAAAGAGGGAGTAACAAGGAAATGCATGTGTTTCTCCTTGTCACACTTCACCTGGAAAGGCATATCTTTTTGGCGCATTCCCAGGTCTACCACTTCTGGTAAATCTAGGAATGCACCAAAAACCATGGGAGTTGCATGGAAACACCCACTCAATACCCATGGAACACCGTCTCCGGGCAAAATAAGGTAATGCAGCAATTTACACTGTGTTGATTTACTCTATATTTATGGAGCCCCTCAGGGTCATGTAAATTGGCCTTATGTGACGTCTAAATCTCATTTTCTCAAGTTATGGCATGCTTGCGCTACATTGCATGGTGCAAGCACGATGCAACAGGACCCATAAATATGCCGCTGCGTCTCTGAAATGAAAGGCAAAAGTCCTCAGAAAAACAAGACAGTAGTCTGTGACGACCAAGATGGTTTCCACAAAGCCAGTTAGCCACTAGATGAAGTCCCGGTGAAGCTACTGACTTTTGGCGAGAAAGCTCTGAGAAGGAGAAATTCAAAATTTGCACTCAAGGAAAGTCGCTTACTGGCCTGATACTTTTGGCACCTTCGCCCTGTGAAGATTTGTACCTCTGGACTTAGAAACTTTTTTGGAAGTGAGCATTCTTTCAGTGTGGCAATTCAGCAAGTTGAGTCTGACTGGCAGCTCAACAGCAGTCCAGTGGTAGCCTCTTGTTCTTTTGGCTGAAATCCTTGTTGGAAATGGTCAGCTGGGCTCTTCAGGAAGGCAGGTTTTTGCATCTTGTGTGTCCCTGTAGCTTAACAGGAGGTTATTCAACTTGCCTTTGGAGTCTGCTTGTCTCTCCTGGGTGCAGGTGGGAGCAGGCCAAGCCCCTGAGGTTTCTTTCTACAGGTTACGACAGGTGCAGTCCTGTTTCTTAAGTCCAAAGGGTTCAGCAGGTGCAGTCCTCTTCCTCAGGTAACGCTGTGTTCTGAAGAAGGCATCCAAGAATGCCACTTTTAAGTCTGGCACTGACATGTGTGTGGGGGAAACTCCCTGTCCAGTAAGGAAAACGCTCTCAGGAGCAACCCTACCACTTTGACATCATTTCCTGAGGGTGTGGCCCTAAAGAATGCCATTGTGCCCTGTTCTACTAAAATCCAAGATGGCAGAATATCTTGTCCTCTGGTCAGATCTCTGATCACATCCTTTAGGGGTTTCTAGGGAAATGAGGATCTCCTCCTGCAAACCAGCCTGGAACAGGTTTTGCCCCACTGGGATTGTGCCTCTCTGGCTGCTTGGGCCATGTCAGGGGCAGGCATAGGTGTAAGTTGCATCTGCCTATGATAGGGGATGCCCCTTTGAAGCTTTTCCATTTGTTAGGCACATACCCCATGCCATCCTGTCAGGAGGGAGCCACAACTCCTCCAAAAAAAGTTCATTTTGTTCCCTGTCCTGGGTGCCATTCACCCCTCATAGCAGGCTGCCAAGTGATGGTTGGGAATTAACTCTGAAAAGGCTACTAGAGGCTTTAGGCAGGAAAATGGCAACCTTCTAACAGTGGCATTTTTGAAATATTCATTTAAAATCTGACGTGACCATCAGATTGGATTTTAAATTCCTAAAAATTCCTATTAATTAGAGTCCTTGCACCTTGATTCTAGCTAGCCCCAAACTGGTTATGCGTTATACGGTCCTATAATGTAACCCATTGCTTTGCTATGGGAGAGGCAGTCTTGCCACAGTGAAAAATTACTTTGAAGGTTTTTCACTGTCCGTACATGTCAAACTTAAGAACACATGTCCAACTTTTTAAATAAGATGCATCCTGCACTATGGGCATTTAGGGGCTGCCTTATATTGATAGGCCTTATGCCTATTAATTTTAGAAATGAAGGATTAAACCAGGCAAAAGGTCTATTTTGCCACATCGAATTTGCAGTTTTAAAATGGCATAGTTAATCTACTGGGGCAGCGCTGAAGACATGGTTTGTCTTGTCACTATAGTGGTGGATCAGTAGGCGCTGCAGTCTACTAGCAACATCTAACTTACTGGCCTAGGTACATAAAGTACCATATACTAGGGAAATAAAGTTAAGTTAAATATGCCAATCAGGGATAGCCAATTGTGCGTATTTCAGGGGTCAAAGCACATGCACTGGGAGCTGGATGGCAGCACCCCACTGTTCCGAAACCGTACACCAGAAATAAAATCTCACAAAATGTCAGAGGGTGTGGTGACCATGCAAGAAGAGCATTTTCTTAACCTAACTAATTGGAAAATTGCAAAGTTGAAGAGCAATTCCAATATTTTAAAACAGTATTATTTGAGGAAACAATGGCCAAAGATAAACTGATGTGTTAAAAACATAGCTGATTTTATGTTTTTTATCCGCACTTGCACACAATAGAAAGCAATTCTCCACAAAGCTGAAAAGACAGGGAGTAGACAGTAAACTGTCACAGACAAAAGATGCTTGAAAAAACATAACAGAGGACATGTACAGGAGCCCCATGATATACCTGAAGAATGATCCATGTAGGGACTGCCTAAAATCCTGCGAGAGCAGAAAAGTTAAAGATGGGCTCCCATTACCATTTCTCCGAGTTTGCTGCTCACACAACTCATTTAGACTACTGTTATCACTAGCTTTGATTAAAAGACAATCCACTACAAAATATATGCAGGAAAATAGTTGCATATATCATGCCTGATTTGGAAAAAGCAAATTTAAAGAATGCAAATAATATGAAGAAATATAGCATGATATTATTTGGTTCTTCCTCCTACTACAAAATATGCTAGAAATTGTTAGCAACTAAAAGTGTGCTACTGTGAAAGATTAAAGTTGTTGATGCCAATGGCGAGCCAAAGACACAGATCTGGTCACATGCCCTGGACTAGTTTTGTATGACAATTGATACTGGTGAGAAACAGCAGATCTTGATACCACTATACGAAAGGTGGTGGGGCAATTCCCATATATCAGTTAAACATATCACATCATTTACCAGGGGATCTTTTCCACTAGGAGTAGTTTTCACTTTATATTTTAGTGACATATTGTTTTTTAACAAGTTGCAATATAGTGCATCATGATTACTGTTCTACCTGGCCCTCTCAACAGGGTAATCCCCAAACTCTTTGCTTCCACTCTGAATTTCTTTCTGTTAGCCTTAGGACTCTGTGCATATTACCACTGCTGACCAGTGCTAAAGTGCTTGTACTCTCTCTTTAAAACCTGGTAACACTGGCTTGTACCCAATTGGCATGTTACTTCTAAGTCCCTAGTAAAGCTGCACAACTTGTACCCAGGGCCTGCAAATTAAATGTTACTAGTGGGCCTAGAGCACTGATGCTGCCACCTGCTTAAGTAGCCTTTTAAACATGGCTCAGGCCTGCCATTGAAGTCTGTGCAGTTTTAAATTGGCACTTTGACCTGGCAAAGTAAACCTTTTTCCTCTCCCAAACTTAAGTGTAATTTCCAAATAAGAAGACATAACTTGTTCATGTTTGGTGTTTTTGAAACCCTAATTTAAAATCCTAACTTATGATGAAGTTGCATTTTATATTACAATTTTGACACTGCCACTTTTAGAAGGTTAGCATTTTCTTGCCTTAACCATTTGGTGCCTGCAGCCTGTCTATGGGTCACATGACTGGGTGTAGCTGACAGTTGGGCTTTGTGTATGTCTCCTAGTCAGCCACACACAATGGAGAGCTTAGGTGTGACTGGATGGGAGGAAGGATCTGGGCCCAACCACACATACACTTGAAGAGGCTGTGTCCTGTCTCCAAACAAAGGGCTGCATACCCCCTGTAGTTAGTCCGGAGCCAGGGCCAGAAAGGCAGGGCACTTGAGCACTTCAAAGACATGTCTCTGAAAGCCTCTCTCCACTTCAAAGGCACAGCTGTGTAGAAATACAGCATCTTAGACACCAGCTCTTCAGTAGACTTCTGCGCCTGTGGATACTCTGCCAGGAAGGACTGATGTGCTGTTGAAAGTACTGCCACTCTGCTGCACTGCTGCTCTAAAGGAACTGCTTTCTTGCTGTGCTGACCTGCTGCCTGCTGCACTCTTGCCTGGAAAAAAAGCACTGGACTTGCAACTTCATCTTGAACCCTTGACCCCAGATTGACTCCAAGGGCTAGTCTGCTGGGCTTCTGGTCTCAGGGATATAAAAGGATCCCTAACCAGCTTCTGGACCCAGCTGTAGTGAGTTCTTGATCTGCAAGTGGTGCAGCGCAAGTTCTGGACCCTTGGTGTGTCTCAGAGTGCTCAAAGCAATCTTTTAGGCTGTTTGTGACCACAAACAGGCCCTTTTGCATCAAGACTCACACCAGAAATCAGCGCAAGCCACTGTCAGCCCTCCTCCTAGCACTGAGCATCGATGGCTCACAGGGGACCACCAATACGAAGCACCAGCGCACCCATCCATGAAGCGCGGCCTGCTCTTCATGCTACACTGTCATTCGCCTGCGGTACTCTCCGTGCTCTCTGCAATCCTCTCCAATTCAAGCTGAACTCTTGGCACGAAACTTGGGAAGGTAAAACCTCAGTGGGACTAATCTGAGAGTATATGTGATCCACACTCCATCACGGTTGGGCGGGAACTTTTGACTTTGACCCAGTCCAGGTAACCCCAGTTGGCGCTTTGCGCTTTTAGGTACTATTTCCACTTTATTCTTAAAAAAATCTTATTTCTGTTTCTACTAATTGGATTTTTGTCACTTTGGCCTTTTTATATTTATTAAATTTCACTTTATTTTTCTAGCATTTCTTTTAAAATAAATCTTTTTAATTACCACTCCAAGAGACAAGTCCTCAACATCATTATCACCCCATGAAAGCTTGGTATAATACTCATATTTAGCAGCCCTCGACAAAGCCCCCAACTAACCAGAAACCCCTCTCCCTGCCCAACCAGAACCAAGACCAGGCAGCCAGCTACTGTCAATCAACCATTCACTAACACACCAAGAACACCCCCCTGAAATCTAAGTCCATCATGCATGTGGGGCACTACCGTGGGATCTGCAATCCCAATCTCCTCTAAAGACCCACCATACCATCCCTCCGTGCCGTCCCCAGTTCCTCATGTAGACCTCCCCAAGCACCCCAGCATTCATCCACTCTGTTGTCTATCACTCTCAGTGTCTATCCTTGGCTGTCTCGAAGGGTGCCATATTTTTATTTATTTTCAAGGACAGACCAGGGCTTTGTACACAAACTCCTCTGCCCTCATGCGCAAATCCAGATTAATTTTCCACTCTTGCAGTGTGGGTGCAATAGGACTTGCCCATTTTCGAAAAGTGTCCTGCAGTGCTACAGCCAGGGCCACATTGCAGAAAAGTAGTGTATACCTTTCTAGCATTTGCTTCCCCAAATACTAAAGACAATCAATTGAGGCATGAGTTGTATCTGAACCTCTGTCACTTTTAATAGGCCTACCCTCACCTTGTCCCAAAATCTCTTCACTGGTGGGCACTCCCACACTGCATGCAGCAAGCTGCCCCTCTGATTGCAACGCCTCAAACATAAGACAGATTCTCCAAGCCCTTTTTTTGTACAGCCGCTCTTCGTATAGTACTCTGTGTGCAGCAGTTTCAGTTGCGCCAGGCAAAAACCCACTCGTATTGTCACCTCCCTTGGGTAGCGGCAGATATCCCCCCATACATCACCCTTCAGCCTACGCAGGTCCCACTCCTAACTTTCTCTTAGTGTATCCAGTGGGGGCAGACTATGGGTCAACAATGTTGAGAAAATCTGGAAGATAGCATGTCCATGTAGTGGGAAAGCCAGTATCTGAAATTCCAGAGGAGACTCCTCTTGTAGATCTGCAGAAAGAGCTTTGTGATTTCCCAAAATGTGCCACACCTGCACATACCTGACATAGTGAGCCACCCACAATCACACTGCAGCTCTGGGAAGAGAATCAGACCCCCATGCCTCCCCACCAATTAAATTCTCAGCAAATCCCAATGTCTGTAACCCTCAATCCCTCCAATCTCTCTGAGTTTCTCCAGCTCCCACAGAGACATCACCAGGTTAAGCCTCCCCTCCCAACCCATAAGCTGTGCTGCCCTCCTCCATATTATCCACTATGACTGCAGTCAGTGAGAGGAGCAATCATGTTCTCCCACGGGCAGATGCCTCAGGTGTCCTGCAGGCTCCATTGCCCACCTATCTGCCAACAAGTAGGGGTACTGTTGGTCGGAGAAGAACCAGACATTCGCTACCACCAAGTGAGCAGCCCAATAATACAATAGCAGGTTGGGCAGGGTGATACCTCTGTGCCCCGCCTTCTTTGTCAGCATCGCCATGGCAATTTGGGGAGTACTCCCATTCCATAGTGAAGCTCTAGTTACCTTGTCTACCTGCCTGAAAAAAAACCTAGGCATTGCATATGTGGTGTTCTGGAGGGTTTACAAAACTTAGGCAGGTATATCATTTTATAGAGCACCACCCTACCCATCAACAACAGCGACAGGGAGTGCCAGCAGCCAGAAACTCTCTAGAAGGCCTCAAAGACCTTCCCCAATTTCTCCCAGAGAAACTGTTCTTCGTCGGTAGTCACATAGATACCAAATTCCGAAATCTCTGAGGCTCTTAGTGGACTGGGAGGGACCCCGAGGGAGGAGCCCAATCCGACAGGGGGAATACCATCAATTTTCTAAAGTTGATTCGAAGCCCTGTAAAACTCCAAAGACATTCAGGACTTCGAACATGCGTGGAGAGAATGGTCTGGGAGCAATAGGATATCGTTTGTGTACAAGGATTCTGCACCCTCATACCCTATGTCCCACCACAAGGTCCAAATCAGAGCATCACTCTATACCCGATTTGCGATTGGGTCAAGTGCCAAAATAATGGAGATAGTGGACAGCCCTGCCTGGAGCCTGGCCCAATTTTGGACGTGTCCGACAACACTCAATTCACACATATTTGGGCCACACGGCGATCATACAGCAACTTGATATACCCTATGAAGGAGTGCCCAAAACCTATCTTCCCCAAGACTGGCCACAAATACAGGCAATCCAATGAGTCAAGCGCTTTTTCAGTGTCCAATGACAGGAGCACCGTTGGCTCCTGAATTCTGCCACTGCGTACCAATCAACCAAACAAGTGTCTGAGATTAAGAAGAGTCACTCGGTGGGGCATATAGCAAGTAAAGACTTCAAAACATTCATCATGTGGGCCGCCAAGACCTGGGCCAACACTTTCATCTCCATTCAAGAGGGAAATAGAAAGGTAGGATGCACAGTCCTCCCACGGCTTCCCCTCTGTACATATAGGTATGGTCAGAGCCTTCCGCAAATGCTCTGGTTATATCCCCACCTCTCTGGCAGTCCAGAACAGCTCCCCCAAATGAGGCATCACCTGAGTTCGGAGACATTTAAAGGACTCAATTGTACTCCAATGGGTCCCACCTCCTGCTAACAATCCCTGAGCCCACGATCTACACCTTAAGTGCCTCTCTCTTCTCTGCCTCTAGGACCGGGGTTGGAGGATTCCAGAGAGACTCAAGCACCCCCCTCCCCAGCCTCCCCAACACACAGCCCATAGACCTCCTGGAGATGTGCCACCAATATGTTTGCTGTATCCTCTGGAGTCTTCACCACTGCCTCTTCTCTCCCCCGGAGTCCATGGATCCACCATTGTCATTCCTCTCGCTTGGACAGACAATCCAGCAGTTTCACAGCTTTATTGCCACATTCATACATCCTCTCCTGTTTCACTTGAAATGGGGCCTGGGACTCCCCCTGTGGTCTGTAGTCCTTTCTCAACTGCTCAATGGTAATTGCCAAGTTGAGGTAGGGTCACTGACCAAGTCCACCTCCCTCTGTGTCAATTTAACCTTGAGGTCTGTGCACTCCATATCTCTGTTTTGCCTCTTCTCCGCTATGTGTGAGATTAACTGACCCCAGATAACCACCTTATAGGCCTCCTATGGGACCACTGTGCAGCCCACTGGCCCTTTGTTTTCAGCAAAGTAAGTAGTGATCGCTGCCATCAGGAACCACCTAGTATCCCAATATGTGAGCTCTCATGGGTTTTGGCTCCACCCCTGCCTATGACCCCTCTCAGGACCCCAGCAAACAGTGAACATCAGGGCATTGTCTGAAATGACCCCCAGCAATTGAATGACCACACCCCACCTGTGATGTTGATGGTGTGGAACCATGAAATAGTCCAGTTGGGACATTGATCTCAGGACATTACCTGCATGGGAGAACTTCTGTCCAGGGTGTTGTGCCGTCCATAGGTTCACTAGGTCCAGGGAACCCATGAATGTCATCAAGTCCATATCTACTCTGGATGGTGCCCCAGCCTATCTTGATACCCCCTGCACCACCAAGTTGAGGTCACCCACAAGGTGCATGAGAGCCTAGGGTGCCACCAACAACCATTCCTCCATCTTCACCAGTCCCTCCATCAGTAACTCAGGTGGGAGACACCATGACATGGACAACAAAGGCAGCCCATTCCAAGTGCCTGATGCAACTGCCCGGCAACTAACTGGGTCACCCAAGTCTGAGTAATGTGGAAGGGGACAGTTGAACCGCCCCTGCACCACCATGCGGTACCTCGCCAAGATGAAACACCCATATCAGTTGTACATCAGGTGGGTCTCTTGCAATAGTACAGTATTTGGGTCATGCCAGGATAAGAATTTCATGACAATCCCTCTTTTCAAACTGCTACCTAACCCGTTCACATTCCTGGAGAGGACCCTGAGGCCTCTACCCCCGGACCACTGGTGCGTAGGCTTGTGAGTCGGTGTAACTGTGGAGATGTTACTATTCATTGTACCTTGGGAAGCATCTCCTTCATGGAATTCAGAATGTGATGATGCGGGAAGCTGATGTCAGGAATGGAATGGTGTGGGGAAAAAGGGTCTGGGAGGAGATCAGGAGGGCTGTGTCTGATAACTGCTGAAGGTGACATAACTGCTTAACTACAATAAAGGAAGACTGTGAAAAAGAAGAGGAATTCTGTGGAATAATCTTTACATTGGTGACGAGGGGCCTGTGCAGGAGACAGGCTAAGGAACACCTTCACTCCTGGATTTCATGAACAATTATAACCTTCTGGTCTTCGAGGAAACCTCTAAAAGGTATTTCAAACTGTGAAATTATAAGTTACTCAGCTCCCTTAGACTAAAACTTTTGAGCCGGCAACTTAATCGCATACGCGTTGATACGCAATAGTTTAAATCCGTTTGGATCCTAAACGGAACGACCCTGTGTGCGCCACCTTGCGCTGGTTATTTCTATATAAACACTGTCTTGCCTTTCACGCGTCCTGCTACCATGACAACAGAAGTTTACACGTGCCTTCCTTAAATGCGTAATTGCGCTTGACTTGCGCTATTACCTTTTGTACAAAAACATTGCGCGTACCAGACACGCAGAAAGGGAATAACAAGGAAATCATTGTTGAAAATTGTACACGCGTGCATAAATGCGCATACATGCCCAACGCACATAAAACAATAAGCAACAAATAATAAGCAATTAAAAACCTTACCGGATCCTTTAGCCACCGTCTAACTATAAAGAAGGAGGAAGTGGAAACTTAAACCACCTCAAAAGAAAAAAAAAAAGAAAACAGTAAAGAAAGACTGTTTCAGAAAAAATAAAATAAAAAGTGAAGAAAGACTGTTTCTTTTCTGAAACAGAGAAGAAAGACTGTTTCAGAGAAAAATAAAAGGAAAAGTGAAGGAAGACTATTTCTTTTCTATCTCTCAACTAAATATGTGAAAATAGATATATAACTTATGCCAATAAGGATACATATTTTACTGGAAAAAGTAACAGATATTTAGTGCACAGAGTAAAAAAAAAGGATGGGTGATCAAAGCATATCAGCGCCCCACCATTTCTAGCAACTCCAGGTGATCCACCTATACCCTGGAAACAATAGAAGAAAATGTTTAACACCTACATGTTGGCAATTGGCAGTGATCGATATGCCCCTCCAAGCGTCAAGCTATATTATTGCATCACCTCAGTACTCAGGGTAGAAGGATATATGAAAATTTACTAGAGGTATCGCTAGGAATGGGAGACGGCCAGCCTACTAACGTCTTTGACATGTCTGTACAGATGTTAGATATACAATTCACCCCAAAGACGAATCTCGTATTACAACGCCACAACTTTTTTTCAAGAGTACAGCAAAAAGATGAAGACATTGCATCCTATGTGGCAAGTTTAAGGGGCCTGGCATTATCCTGTGAGTTTGATCAGTTACTAGATTCTCTAATAAGGGACCAGCTTGTGAGGTGTGTGAGTGATAAAAGAATACAGGAAAAATTATTGATGAAGGACCCGAACTTGGAAGAGGCAATAGAGATTGCTAAAAGGATGGAGCATGCAGCTGTATGGTTGCAAGAAATGGATGTAAATCCTAAGCAAGTTGAACACGGAATTGTGGCGGAAATCAAGAAGAAAGAAGAACCTCGCTGTGCAATGCGATGGAATAGGTGTGATAAGAATTGTGATGATGTGAGAGTGAATAAAGAGGAGAAACATAAAACGCAATAATGGAGAGTTATAAAATGTTATTGATGCGATGCCCCAGGGCATATAGATTCCAGTAGAACATGTGCTGCCAGGAATGCTATTTGTCGTAATTGTGGGAAAAGGGGGCATTTTGCCAAAGTTTGTAGATTCAAATCTGGTGTAGATAACAAGATGGTTCAAGAGGTTGAAGACATCTGCAAGACTATGGAAGATATAATCTTGACGGTCCATGGAGAATTGGTTTCCCACAACTGTGAGAAAATTTCACTTCAAGGAGTCAAAAAGGAGAGCACTAGAGCTCTAGATAAACTGCAGACTATGGAACAAATCTCCTAGGTTGGTGCCATCAGAGAGGCCTGGGAATAATTTTGGACCCTAATGCGAAGGAACCTGTGTCACTTACCGAGGAGATAAGTATTGGTGTTGTAACCAAACCTCTTGAACGTGATTTAGTTGGAAAGTATCCTGAAGTTTTCTCTTCTAAATTGGGCCTTCTAAAGGGGTTTGCGCATAAGATCATAGTGAAAAGAAATACTACACCTATAGTACACAAAGTAAGAAATGTTCCAAATTTAATGAGGGAGCCATTAAAATAGGAATTGGAAAAACTATTGAAAGAGGACATCATTGAACCAATCGAACCTTCGGAATGGTTGGCTCCGGTGGTGGTTGCACCAAAGGAGGATGGGAAGATTTGCCTATGCATTGACTTAAGGGACCTCAACAAATGCATATGGGTTGACCTACAACCTCTTCCAAACATTACAGAGATGTTATCAGTGAAAGCGAAAGGCAACACGTTTAGTGTCCTGGACATGTCCTCTGTGTACCACCAAATAAATCTGCATGTTGACTCGCGACATTTAACATCCTTTGTGAGTCCGTTAGGAGCTTTTAGATACAAGAGGATGCCTTTTGGGCTTGCCTCTGCGGTGTTCCCAAGGATAATGGAGCGAGTTTTTGGAAACTTTAGTCGCATATTATGTTTCCAAGATGACATATTAATTGTAGGGGAAGATGAATCTGATCATGATCTTTTATTTCATGAAGTGATGCACAGGTTAAAGAGGAATGGCTTAACGATTAAAAGGGAGAAGTGTCAAACTTGCAAGCGAGAAGTAACATATTTGGGACACACGATAAATGAGCATGGGATTAGGCCAAAGAAAAGTATTGTCTCTGCAATTAAGCATGCTCCAGAACCCTGATTCGAAAGAAGAACTGAGGTTGTTTCTGGGACTTGCAGAGTATTGTTCCAAGTTTGTTAAGAACTTTACTGAGATTGTTGAACCGTTAAGGAAACTTATGAAGAGAGGAGTGGCTTTTGAGTGGGATGAAAATTGTAAGCACTCCTTTCAAGAGCTGAAGGACCATATTTCAAGGGTTCCCACTTTAGGAATATTTGATTCATGTGCCAAGACCTTCCTAACTACTGATGCTAGTAATGTGGGTATTGGAGCTGTGTTAACTCAGTTTAAGGAAGGTGAGGAACGCATCATTGGTTTTGCGTCCAGGAGATTACAAGGTGCTGAAGTCTCATACTCTGTAATAGAGAGAGAGGCCCTAGCCTGTTGCTGGGGAATAAACCATTTTAAGTTTTATTTTTGGGGTTTACCCTTTAAATTGAAGACTGACCACAAACCACTAACCTATATTTTTAAAGGAGGACGTGGTCTGGAGGGCGGTATTACCCCGCGCATTTCTAAGTGGTTGTTGTCAGTATTGAATTACAACCCTACTGTGGAATTTGTGAAAGGAAGTAGGAATGTTATGGCGGCTATTTGTCTAGAGCCCCCGTGGATGGAGGGGAGTTTCTGGAGGAAGGGTTAAAAATTTGGTAAGGTATTTCAGAATTAGAGATCAATTGAGTATAGTCAATGGAAGATTCTTAAGAAGGGACCAGCTTGTTCCACCTGTTAGTATATGTAAACACATTATAGAGATTATCCATCAAGGACATCTGGGCAGGGGAATAATGAAAAGGAAGGTGAGGCAGATATTCTGGTGGCCTGAGATGGACAAACAGGTGGAAGAAG
The DNA here is from genome assembly GCF_031143425.1 of Pleurodeles waltl. Taxonomy (NCBI): domain Eukaryota; kingdom Metazoa; phylum Chordata; class Amphibia; order Caudata; family Salamandridae; genus Pleurodeles; species Pleurodeles waltl. The sequence goes on from NC_090437.1 coordinate 1,278,394,252, forward strand.
CAGTAACACATTGTGTGGCGTGTGCCAACAGCGATAAGACCAAGGTGTTGAGACAGGTACCTCTAGCTCCTGTGAAATTTCCTAATGGACCATGGGAAAAATTGGCTGTAGAATTCATTGGACCAATAATCAGCCTGGGGGTGAGGTACAAATATATACTTGTGTTAGTAGATTATCATTCCAAATGGTTCATTACTAAGGTGGTTGAACATGTGAAAACCTCAGTAGTGATAGAGTTCTTTATGGAGGAGGGAATACCTAATTCTATTGTTTCCGATAATGGAGTGCAATTTATATCTTCAGAGATGAATGACTATCTATAAAGAGTTGGAATTAGACATGAGAGGATGCCACTTCTTCATCCACAAGCCAATGGTCTGGTGGAGAGGGTAAACCGGTTGATAATGGAGAACATACAGTTATCCTTGGCGAATCAACTTCCGTGGAAGAAAGAATTGAGTAAGATGATATGGTCCTATCGAACGACTCCCCATTCAATAACAGGAGTGTCACCTTTTGTATCGTTAAAGGGAAGGAAACCTGGTGTGTTGGAGTGTCCGGTGTGGTTGAGGACCAATAAGAAAGTGATAGTTAACAGAGAGTCTAAAAGGGCAAAGGTTGAGAAAATGCAGGAAAGGTGTGCCACACACTATAATAGAACGATGAATGTGAGGTCTAAGCATATACAGAGAGGAGATTGGGTGGCAGTAAGGAAGAAAGGCATTGTTCTTAAAGGAGAAAGAAAATATTTTCCTCCTCAACGTGTGTTGAATGTAAACAAAAATGTTGTGGTTTTAGAAAATGGTTCCACATGGAACATGGGGAGTGTTTGCAAACTTAGGCCCGTATTTAAACTTTTTGACGCTAAACTGCGCGAACGCAGTTTAGCGTCAAAAAGTTTAGCGCCGGCTGACGCCATTCTGAAGCGCCATGCGGGCGCCGTATTTATTGAATGGCGTTAGCCGGCGCTAGCAGACCGGCGCTGTCTGGTGTGCGCGGAAAAAAAACACGTACACCAGGCAGCGCCGGCGTTGAGGAAAATGGCGTTAGGGCGTCTTAAAATGGGGCAAGTCAGGTTGAGGCAAAAAAATCGCCTCAACCCGATTTGCGCCATTTTTAACGACGCCCAGACGCCATTTACATGACTCCTGTCTTAGTAAAGACAGGAGTCATGCCCCCTTGCCCAATGGCCATGCCCAGGGGACTTATGTCCCCTGGGCATGGTCATTGGGCATTGTGGCATGTAGGGGGGCACAAATCAGGCCCCCCTATGCCAAAAAAAAATATTTTAAAAAAATATATATTTACTTACCTGAACTTACCTGAATGTCCCTGGGATGGGTCCCTCCATCCTTGGGTGTCCTCCTGGGGTGGGCAAGGGTGGCAGGGGGGGTCTCTGGGGGCATGGGAGGGCAGCTGTGGGCTCATTTTGAGCCCACAGGTCCCTTAACGCCTGCCCTGACCCAGGCGTTAAAAAGAGGCGCAAATGCGGGGTTTTTTGCCCCGCCCACTCCCGGGCGTGATTTTTCCCCGGGAGTATAAATACGACGCATTTGCGTCGCAGTCATTTTTCTAGACGGGAACGCCTACCTTGCATCTCATTAACGCAAGGAAGGCGTTAACGCAAAAAAATGACGCTCATTCCTCATACTTTGGCGCTAGACGCGTCTAACGCCAAAGTATAAATATGGCGTTAGTTTTGCGCCGAATTTGCATCGAAAAAAACGACGCAAATTCGGCGCAAACGGAGTATAAATATGCCCCTTAATCGTTTAAATCTACCTGATGCTCTATATTCTTGTACATAGTTGATTATGTTGTATTCATTGTTCTTTTAATTTTTAAGTTATAATGAAAGGGGTGAGGTGTGTGGAGATGTTACTATTCATTGTACCTTGGGAAGCATCTCCTTCATGGAATTCAGAATGTGATGATGCGGGAAGCTGATGTAAGGAATTGAATGGTATGGGGAGAAAGGGTCTAGGAGGAGATCAGGAAGGCTGTGTCTGATAACTGCTGACAGTGTCATAACTGCTTAACTACAATAAAGGAAGTCTGTGAAAAAGAAGAGGAATTCTGTCGAATAATCTTTACATTAACCCATTCATGCCCATTTAACACCCATGTGTTCCAACAACCTCCTCCAGCTGTGCTGCATGGTTGATCCAACTCCACACCTGCCCAAAGAAACTTCCCCCTCCACACAACCTTGTGTGATGGCCCTAAAGCTACCTACGCCTCTAGTGCTCGAGGTGTCTGTCTCCCCCAAACAGTACTAGAGTCAATGAGGGGCAGTCCTTTGGCCCAAACATTACTTCAGCATGCCAAGTTGCAACATGGGAGTCACCAGCAGCAGTTTCTCCTCATCATTCCCCTCGTCCAAAGATGAAGCCTCAAAATCTGAGGAGCCCTTGTCCAAGCCCAGGGCCGCCTACTTGTTGCCAGTCGACCATGTCTGGCTAAGCTGAATTTCTACCATTAGTTGGGCCTGTGCCAACTCCACCTGTGACTTTGCAGGGGTAAAACCAGCCCCCCATTGTCACCCTCCTCTTGTCAGGACTCCACACGGGTGGCCTCAGAGTGGCTTGGCAAGGGGCCAATGAGTCAATGAGGGGCAGTCCTTTGGCCCAAACATCACTTCAGCATGCCAAGTTGCGACATGGGAGTCACCACCAGCAGTTTCTCCTCATCATTCCCCTCGTCCAAAGATGAAGCCTCAAAATCTGAGGAGCCCTTGTCCAAGCCCAGGGCCGCCCACTTGTTGTCAGTCGACCACTTCTGGCTAAGCTGAATTTCTGCCATTAGTTCAGCCTGTGCCAACTCCACCTGTGACTTTGCAAGGGTAAAATCAGCTCCCCATTGTCACCCTCCTCTTGTCAGGGCTCCACACGGGTGGCCTCAGAGTGGCTTGGAAAGGGGCGCCCTCTAGACTCTAACCAGTCCCACATCATCACCCCTGACTCAGAGAAGTGCATAACATCCATATCCGTAGTGCGTACCTGGAAACATTAGTGTGTGTTTAATGTTAAGTTTGCTTAACTGCCGCTTCACCTGCAAAAATGATTTCCGGTGCTTCTGCACCTTCGCAGTAACGTCTGGAGAAATGTTCAAGGTTCACTGCCCAGCTGCCAAGGGCTGTGGGTCCAGGCCACTTATGGGATGCGGTTCCTGTCACTAATGTTGAGGAGCCTTACCACCATGGCTCTCCGGTGTGCCCTCGTTGATGTGAGCTCTTGTGGCACCACCGAGCCGCAGCTCAGGTAACTGACTCTCCTCCTGTTCTAAGACCCTCACAATCCTGACATTGTTGCGGTGGGAGCAGCTTTCCAAGTCATTGAGTTTCGCTGCAATGGCAGCATTTTCAGCCTCCAGCATCTTCAGTTGGTCCCCTGTTACCACTATCACTGGGGTCAACTGTACGAGGGATCCTTCTGCGGGGTCTACTCTCTCAACCAGCTTTCTATAGTTTGCCCAGAGCAGTCCCACCTACTGAGACACTGTCTCAAATGTATGATCCAACGTGGACTTGGTTTCCTGGATGGCTGCCAGAATTTTTGTCATGTCGGCCTCCATATCCTGATCTGCAACCCCCAGCCAGGCTGCCACTCGCAACTCCCAGCAGGCCTGTGGGGACCCCCTGTGGCACCAACTTCTCCCCCTTGGGTGCAGCCCATTCGCACTGTGGGAGTCTTCAACACTCCTGCCACCAATCCGCATTGCCCATCTCCAGGTGTCCCGCATTAGTCCACTTCTCACCACCCGGGGAGTGTCTGGTATCTTCTCCACTGCACCGTCAATGTCATCCCAGTATTCTCACAATTGTGGCTGTTCGCAGGATGGGGCTGCCCCACAGCCAGCATGCAGCAGCCCCCTCCCTGGAGCTCAAACAGCCTCCCACTCCTCCAGGCTACAGCTGGTTCTCCAACCATCGCTACAAGAGGAGCACCAGAGAGCACGTACAAGCTCACAGAGAGGTGCCTCACCCACTACCACCGCATGGCACAAGTACCCTGCTCCACTCACCACTGGGACACCAACTAGGGTTCTAGGACCCCCCAATCCTGCCTCACCGGAAGAACCTCCTTCAATGCCATGGGGTCCCAGTTAACACTGCCCACAACAGGCATGGGCCCCGTCTTTTCAAGGGACTTCCACTGGAGGGCCTCACTCCCAGATCATTCCAGGGTCCCCACAGCTCCCACCAGTGCCTCCGGGCCTACTTCAGTCCTAGTCTGCTCCTGTGTCTTAGGCCCCCCGTTCTTCAAGGGACCTCTGCTAGGGGCCTCACTCCCCGATCACTCCAGGGCCCCCCACTCCTGCCACCAGTGCTCCTTAGCCTCCTTTGACCCTGTTATGGTTGGGGCCTGTTCCCAGGCCCCTTCTCTTCCTCCATTGGGGGGGATCTGCTCCAAGAACACTCCAGGGGCCTCGAATAATGCCACTAGCGCACTTTGCCTCCTTTGGCCCAACTCTGGCATCAGAGCTTGCTGCCACCACTGCTTGTTCTTCGCACTCAATGCAAGGTCGTGCTGTCGGCCACTATCTGGGGGCTGCGGCTGCTGACCTCACCTCTCATTTGCTGGCTCCAAAAGCCAGTCTCGGGGCCTGTCTGGGCATCGGAATGAGTTTCCAGGCATACCAAGCTCTACACCTCGGCCTCTGGCCCTTCTGGCATCCGGTATCTGAATGTGCAGTGCCTCTGTGGCGCAATTGCAGCTGTGGGGCAATCGCACCCAAGCTCATGGATTACATGCTGCCTCCATGCACGTCCCAGCCCCGCCCCAACACTTATTTTTCTAACTTGGTGTTGGATCCTTTTTGTGTGGTGTTTTTATTTTGTTACTGTGTGAAGTGTTGCACAAATACTTTTCACATTGCCTCTAAGTTAAGCTTTTCTGTGTCAAGCTCCCAAGAGGTTGAGCACAGGTTAATTAAGGGTTTGCTTGTGCCTTACCCTGACAAGCAATGTGGTTGCTGCTTGACCAGGGCTCATGCCTTAGTCAACCAGTAACCCGATCTCTCACAGACACTTAATAATGCCCCTTTGAGGAGTCTATTTATTTCAAGAGAACCAGAACCTTTATGGCATTTGCTCCCATGCGTGGTAGATCCCAATAAAATGTATTATTGGCATTGAAGTCCCCATGACAAATTGTAATTTTAGTCAATTAGCCTAATGTCATTAAAATTCACAAACCTCTCTAAATAATCTGTCATGTTCTACCATATTTTGAACAATTGGAAAAGCTTACACCTATGCCGTTTGCTAATACATTTGAACCAATATTGAACCTAGCTATGTCTGAAAGGCGCCTAAACTGCCCATATACGCATCAGAAGGGCATTTAAAGTAATGTGCCCTGCCAATTCTGGCAGGGCTGGCTACACCCCTAACCAACCCAAGATCATAACCAAATGATTTTAGTAGCTGTTGTTGATTGTCATGCTTAGGTGTGAAACCACTTACTGAGTACACTGCGCAAAGTAAATTCTAGAGCTATGTTTAGAATATTTTTCCCAGTTTTTTCAATGTTTCCCCCCTTTCACTTTAGTCATATGGCAAAACACCACTAAGAGTTGCCTTTTCATAAGGAGAGTCACAGAATTCCCTGAGCAATTTACTACTTGTTTAGTCAGTTGCCTGGTTCAGCTTGACGTAGCATGGCTTCTTCTGCATCTGTTTCATTGGTGCATGGAACAGCACGATGACCATGCTTAGCGATTGATGATGATTTCCAGCATAATCCTTTCTCCTGGGCTGGAAAATTCTCACCCCCATGTTACCCCCTGTTTGCACAGGATTCAAAATATGAGTTGTGGAGATGTTACTGCATCTTGTAATTACTCGGTGAGTTAAACTCTGAAATTTCTGTAAAATTTCGGGAGGTGAAACATACAAGAATGGAAAGGGAAAAAAGATCCAATATTAACCAGGATATGCAGATTTTAGTGTGACAAGCACCAAAATCTGGATGTCTTTCTGCAATATTAGAAAAAAAGTATTCAATGCAATAAACAGTAGGTGCCATTTATTGCACCAGATAAATTCCAAACCTTCAGATATCCTATTTTATCAGGTGTGATAAAAAGCCAGTAGTTCTCTGGGGACTCGTAGTAATGGCCTTAGATCTGTCATGTTTCATCATCACTCCCCGCCTCCATGAGGGTATGTTATCACAGAGTGATGACAGCTTTATCCTTGTGCCCACTCAGGATCACTGTGAGCTGCAGGAGTCACCTAGACCAGCTTGGTTTCTCCCACCTCTATTGCACTGGCACAATTAACTGCACATTGATCCTGAGTAGTATTCAACCAACTGAATAGTGAGAAAGTGAAAATAAAATGAACAAAATATGTCTGTTTAACTTAACACAAAAGAGTTGTTGCAAATAATCTAAATGCATTATATTTAACAGAACAAAGCTTTTTACACTGACATAACAAAGCCTCAAATCCACCCCCATTTGTCCCACATTGCATATATTTAAATTTGACATGTTTTCGGCCTGTACACTACGAATTGTAAATGTACCCTTCAGTGTTTCATAAAATGCTCCTACCTAGTTCAAAGAGTTTTGTGGTCCTGTTCTGAGCTATCTTTAAAATATGTTTGTGGTGTTCCTGGAAGAAGGAGAAGAGCTCGACTGTATTTTTACAGGGACAGTTCCTCGGTTCAAATATAATTTGTGTATATAGTGTTGTGTCTTTGTTTTCTCTTCCGTACATAAAACATGAGTATTCAATAGCAGTTGTGCAAAAGTCATTTTTCATGTGATGTGTTTTCTGTTTTACTATTGGATATTGTGATGGAACACTTCACTAATGACAATCTAGCATACTGAGCTGCGAAGGATATGCATCCCTTGTGACTAGTGATATTTAATTGGGGCTGTGATAAGGGATATTCTGAATAATGCCCTAGCACATGTTCGGGCTGCCACATGTGTATACAGCAATTTGGAGATATATTGTTGTGCAGCCCCTAGCAACCTCCCACTGCTCCATCTGTCATCATCTGGAGGGCTCATGGCTGATAGCACAAAGGTTTGTGCCCATGCATGTTGCCAGTGCCAAGCAGGCTACCTTTGAGTGTGGACTGCGATAGTGTGTGTGGCAACTCACAGGTGGTGGGACACCATCACAATGCCCTTTCCTGTGGCCCAAATAGTAAAGCTGTTTGTGCAAACAAGTAACACGTACATACATTTAATGTTGTTATTCCCCAAACACGAATTGGCACACACAGACTTCTTAACATATAACATTACACCAATATGGAGTAATTTTCTACTGAGTAAACCTCCTAAAAGATTACTTCAGAAAAATATCGAAAGTTTGATTTTTGTAATTTTACTCTTACATTTTGTGTACATTGTTGACTTTTTTGCCAGTCACAGAAATACTCTTGGGATGACAGGACGATCAATAGTTTAACGAATTGTTTTACGAATTACAAATTAGTCACATTTGAGATTTTGATTTTCGCATACATAATTCTCCATATGGAGATCCTTTTTCCCTGAAAGGCCCGCCATTTTTAAAGTGGCCCTTCTCTTTTCTGAAGCGGAGTGCAAATTTACTCCTGCCCTTCGCAGTCAAATATGTTAAACTAAGTCCAGGAGGAGTGGCCCGTGAAAACGATTGCGAATACCAACAAACACAAGTTTGTAGGTGTTTTCAAACTTCCCACAACTACCTCCCTCTGGCACTCGATTTACTCACAAGTAAATATAGGCTTGTGTACATTTTTTATACATTAAAAAATACACTTAGAAAAGTGACCATGTGAACACCAAAATTCTGCATGCAGCTTGCTCCGAAACATGGTCAGCGGGCAAGTTGTAGGCATTTTTTATTAAGGACAACAGCAAATGTTGCTGAACACTACAAAGCTGGCGGGTTTGTGGGTATTTACATCTCTTTTGAAGTTACTTAGGCCCATATTTATACTTTTTTAGCGACGTATAAGCGTAATTTTTTTACGCAAAAGCGGGGCAAGCTTACAAAATGCAATTGTATGTTGTAAGTTTGCACCGCTTTTGCGTTCAAAAGAGGTGCAAATGCAGCGCTAAAAAAGTATAAATATGGGCCCTAGGGCCATATGTACGAACACATTTTCCCATAGACACAGAATGGGCAAAACTGCTTGCTACATCTGGCCCCTAGTTTCGAAACCTGAAAATGGTCTTAGATTTTTAAGAGCAGGAGTAAAATGTGTTTTCAGTGCGGAAATAGGGAAAGAACATACCATAAATAAGTGGCAGTTTATGGAAAGTGGCTAAACATCATAGGAACAGTGGGGCATGTTTGCACCGCCGTTGCTTCATTATTTTTGACACAACGGTGGCGGAGGCAGTTCTCCAGATTTAGAAGTTGACACATGTGCGTCTGATTTTTTAGGCCTGTGTCAAAAAGTACCTGTGCCAGAACTGGCTGCGACACGCAGAATTTGCAAGTTTGGCGTTCCCTCATAAAATCTATTGTTAAACTGACACAGTGATATGTATGGTTTTATGAAATGGTGACGCATTGTTGCAAATGGCACGCAGAGCCTGAAATGCATTAAAACTCCTGTGCATCGGCAACCCAAGAGTAAGAAAAGACTCTGGTAAATAGATACAGCACACACAAAACAGTTCGGCAAGCTCAACTAGTCTACTGAGGTGCTCATACTTTAGCTGGGAGTTGCGAGAAGACAGCACCACCACCATGTAGGCAACACAGGAGAAGTTACACAGCTTGCTGGCCTACCATGCCTCTGGGGATGCGTTGAGGTACAGTACACATCTACCTTGTGGATTATCTGTTTTTACATGAAGGCTATACTCTTTATTGTTTCACTTCTTGACACCACTTCTGTGCAAATTGCACAAAGTCATCAGGGTGGCTGCATCCCCTCTAGCCACTACTCAGCCAACACATCTCCGGGGACAGTGTTGTTGGTTCATTCTTCTATTAGATTTGATCCTGCAGTTTGCCTTACACACTGTGCACCACGCCAGTTTGCCATGTTGTCCTGTCTTACATTCACATTGTGCATTCATATGGCAAAGGGATCATAATTGACACACATCCACATAACTCTACCTAGCTAGCAACCTGGCTACAGTGCAAGAATGTGTAATTAAATACAATAGATTTACCTATTTTTCTGAGCATTTGTAAAATCATTACACTCACAGTTGCCACCATACTTCAGAAGAGCAGGTAGTGTGTCACAACTTTGAGGGGATATGCCCAGTCAATCTAAGAAATTTTCAAACACAGATACTCACCCCCTTTTGTCACTTGCAAGAGCTGGTTATCTGCAGACTATCACACTTCTCTTAACTCAGCCCGCTCACTTGTACCTGTACATAGGCCCTCTGCCAGTTCTCATTTAGATTCAAGGACTAAACCTACTGTCAAATACTGATGCCATCTGGATAATTTGAACACAACATCAACAATAAAAGTTACCTTATGCAAGTATAAAAGAAGTTTCACTTCCCCCTGCTTGGACAAATGTGTCATAGTCATAGTCAGACATTTCTTTCTCCAGCTCCCACATATGATACATCTTCAACCAGGTCCACATTCCATGAAGGGTCTAGGACACCCATGCCCTCTTCCGTGGCATCCCTTCCCCGCTGCTAGAACAAGTGTGACCCTGTCAGACACAGCAGTGCGTGAACATTGCTCAGGCTACCTTGCAGTGCACACATCACAACTCACCTCCTTGCAATGCAATGTCTCCCCATTCAGACACAGTGCCAGCTCAATGTGCTCAGCCACACCTACATTGCACTACACTCCAAGAGGTACACCAGGCTCACACACCATTTTTCCAACAAACACCCATGGTCCTCTGGTGTGCCTCACTTGTATTAAGCACCACCTCAGGCATAGAACTATAATTGACAGATGGTAATGTGGTCTCAACCATGTCAGACAGCACCTGTGTGCTCTCACCCTACACATCATGACAGCTGCATGCAATGTAGTTTCATTCTAGTATTGTACACTTAGCTATTTGCATGACCCTACATGATGAGACTGTATTCTGCAGCACACATTGAAAGAGGAAAATGCCTCTTTGAATAGTTTTTTGTGCAGGAAGGGGCTCTTTCCTGCACAAAAACAATCCTGCATATTAAGCAGACACCCTTGCACCATGGTGCAAGGGTGGCTGCATTGGCGCTAGGCAGCCAATTGTGAGCCAGCACAGAGGGAAAGGATAGGAATGCACTGCATTGTATACATATGGTGCATTCCTGCCCCTTTCACATTGGCGTAGGGCAGCACGGCAAGAAGACCTGTGATGCTGCCCTTTACCAATTCCCCATAAACAAGCCCCAGTAACCTCATGGTGCAAGGGGACGAGCATTGTCCAAGTCAGGTTGGGCAGGGTTCAAGTGTCCATGTATGATGTGCTGTTCCAGTCCAGGTTTCTTTGCTTTGTATTGTGGGGCTTGTAGTCCTGGTCACTCATGTTATAAGTTCCACTACTAGTCCCAGTATACAAAGTTGGACCTGGACTGGTGCGGCACATCACACATGGAATGGACAAAGTTGATGTAGCTGGACTCGGCTGTACAGCATGTAACTGGGCAGTGTGAACTACATTTATGTAATGTATGACAGAACATGTTCTTGCTGCACAGCAGGAACATAGCTTGCTGCACTGCACTGCACTGCATAACATGTTTATGATTCTTGTCCCTTTTTACCACTTACCCTGTTGGTCTTGCTGGTCCCCAAACCCAGCATCGTCCTGTTCAGCCACTCCTGCCACCAACTCTGCTGGGATGTGTGATGCCACCTGCTCCTCCAATGGGTCCAGTTCCTCCAGGTCCTTCTGTGGTCTGCATGGCTGCACTCATATTACTGGCCAGTTTCTCCTTACAGTCATAAGTGCTTCTTGCACTCTGGCCCCTTCCTGTTAGTTTGCTCTGCACTGTTGATCTTCTCCACTATGGACTGCCAAATGTTTCTTTCTTCCATAATGGCAATTTGGAGGTGACAAAGAGCTGATGTTCATTCCTTGTCACCTCTGTTACTAGTTTAATTCTCCTCCTCACTGAAATTAATCTTCCTCTTCCCCAGGGTTCTGTTTGGGCATCCTGGCTGGAGTTGGGGTTGTTGGGATTGTTGCCCTGACTGCTGCTGCTCCCTGCAGCCCCCTGCTGCCTTCTCCATTTCTCCCCTTTGAGGTGACTGAAACATTTTTTTTCCCAGTGTGTCAATTTTTATGTCATTTTTTAACAATTACGCACTCCATTGTGATGCAAACGTGTTTTGCGACATGTAAGTGTTGGTTTACGACCCGTAAAGCAGCCTTGCATCACTTTTGCTGCATGTGTCAGTTTTCACTGCGGCATCCGTCCCAAGGAAGCGTCATTTTTTTTTTACGCACTTTGTGACCTTACGACATGCTGTGCCATACCATAAATATGACACATCCATGTCGTTGGTAACTCTCACACCGCTGCACAGCCTTTTCTGTTGCACTGCTGCCTTCACGCAGCAATACCTCAGTTTTCACAAATATGCCCCAGTGTTTTCTCAGTAGAGCCATACAAAAAAAAACAAATTAATAGGTAGCAGTACGTTTATGCATTACGTGTCCCCTTTTGGAAATGTACACCTTTAGGAATTCAGAATATGCACATTTACTCGTCTGCGTATTTTTAGTAAATAGCAAAAGTTACACCTTCCCAGTAGCATTACTGAATTTTTGGTGTGAATGCAAACAAAGTCACATATTTGCTCCATATGTAGAGGAAACTTAACAGAGGCAACTCCAACTTTCTTCGTGAACTGATTCAAACATTACTAAACAACACACACAAACAACTCTGATTGATCAGTTTGCATAGCCAGAACAGCAGGATTTTTCCTTTTTACTTTGTTATGTTATGCAAATAGAAAACCTTGCTTTGGTTTTCGAGTGTTATACTGAAATAATGTATATTATTTTTCTTCCTACTGTCAGAGAGGCTTCTAACAAATTGGAACGGGTAGGACAAACTCTTCATGTTTTAAGGATTAATGTCCCTATGTGGGACATCATTTATGTAGATAGAAGAATAGGATAAAGAATTTAATTTCACAGCAAATAGAAAAAGGATATAGATCAAGCTTTTCCATAATATCAGTAAATAGGTTCAGCTAATCTTTCCGTGGAACCCCAGTGTGATGCTCAATTAAGTTGATGGATTGTGTATATAAATTGTATGCATTCTTAAATTGTTTATCACTTTGCGCAGAACTGATTAAAGTCTGCTTTCAGTTCTGTATATAGCATTCTACTAGTTTAAATGCCATTCAAATAATAAAGTAGCCATGGGGGTGATTTAGAGTTTGGCAGAGCAGGAGTATAGTTGCAAATCAGCCAAATTCCACCACTCTACTTAGAGGCATGAGAAATGTCATTGGAAATCGCTGACCTGATGTTGGGTCCACACCAGGTTCATTAGATGTCCTTACCCGGAAACACCATTTGAGGCACGGCAATCAAATCAAATCAAATCAAATCAAATCATTAATATTTATAAAGCGCGCTACTCACCCGTGCGGGTCTCAAGGCCCTAGGGGAAAAAAGGGGAGGGGGGTTACTGCTGCTCCAAGAGCCAGGTTTTTAGGAGTCTCCGGAATGCGGAGTGGTCCTGGGTGGTCCTGAGGCTGGTGGGGAGGGAGTTCCAGGTCTTGGCTGCCAGGAAGGAGAAGGACCTCCCACCCGCCGTGGAGCGGCGGATGCGAGGGACGGCAGCGAGCGCGAGGCCCGAGGAACGGAGGAGACGGGTAGGGGCGTAGAAGCTGAGGCGACGGTTGAGGTAATCCGGTCCCTTGTTGTGGAGGGCTTTGTGTGCGTGGGTGAGAAGTCGGAAGGTGATCCTTTTGCTGACTGGGAGCCAATGCAGGTGTCTCAGGTGTGCGGAGATGTGGCTGTTGCGGGGTACGTCGAGGATGAGGCGGGCCGAGGCGTTTTGAATACGTTGCAGGCGTTTTTGGAGCTTGGCGGTGGTCCCAGCATAGAGGGTGTTGCCGTAGTCCAGGCGGCTCGTGACGAGGGCGTGGGTCACGGTTTTTCTAGTGTCAGCGGGGATCCAGCGGAAGATCTTGCGGAGCATGCGGAGGGTGAGGAAGCAGGCGGAGGACACAGCGTTGACTTGCTTGGTCATGGTGAGAAGAGGGTCCAAGATGAAGCTGAGGTTGCGGGCGTGGTTTGCGGGGGTCGGTGCGGTGCCGAGGGCCACCAGGAGTCGTCCCAAGCGGACGGGGTGTTGCCGAGGATGAGGACTTCCGTTTTGTCAGAGTTCAGCTTTAGGCGGCTGAGCCTCATCCAATCTGCGACGTCCTTCATGCCCTCTTGTAGGTTGGTCTTGGCGCTGGTGGGGTCCTTGGTGAGGGAGAGTATAAGTTGGGTGTCGTCGGCGTAGGAGGTGATGATGATGTCGTGCTTGCGTACGATGTCGGCGAGGGGGGTCATGTAGACATTGAAGAGTGTCGGGCTGAGTGATGAGCCTTGAGGTACGCCGCAGATGATCTCGGTGGGGTCTGAGCGAAACGGAGGACGGTAGACTCTTTGGGATCGGTTTGAGAGGAAGGAGGCGATCCAGTCCAGGGCCTGGCCTTGGATCCCGGTGGAGCGGAGGCGGGTGATTAAGGTGCGGTGACAGACGGTGTCGAAGGCAGCCGAGAGGTCGAGGAGGATGAGGGCGCCTGTTTCACCGTTGTCCATCAGGGTTCTGATGTCGTCTGTGACTGAGATGAGGGCGGTTTCAGTGCTGTGGTTGGTTCGGAATCCGGTTTGTGAAGGGTCGAGCAGGTTGTTGTCTTCCAGGAAGGTGGTCAGCTGTTTGTTGACGGCCTGCTCTATTACCTTGGCGGGGAAGGGGAGGAGCGAGATGGGGCGGAAGTTTTTCAGGTCGCTCGGGTCAGCCGTAGGTTTCTTTAGTAGTGCGTGTTTCCAGCATTCGGGGAAGGTAGCAGAAGAAAAAGAGGAGTTGATGACGGCCTGGAGGTGCGGGGCGATGATGTCGTCGGCTTTATTGAAGATGAAGTGAGGGCAGGGGTCCGATGGAGCGCCGGAGTGGATCGAGTTCATGGTGGTTTTGGTTTCTTCGGTGTTGATGTGGGTCCAGTCGTTGAGGGTGATGGTCGGAGGTGTGGGTTCGGTGATGCTTGGTTGGGTCTGGTGTCCGAAGCTGTCGTGGAGGTCGCTGATCTTGCGATGGAAGAAGATGGCGAGGGAGTTGCACAGATCTTGTGAGGGCGTGACGGCGTTGGGGTTGGAGAACTCCTTGATGATGCTAAAAAGTTCTCTGCTGTTGTGGCTGTTTTTGTCCAGTCTGTCGGTAAAAAAGTTCCTTTTGGCAGCGCGGATCAGGTGGTGGTGTTCGCGGGTAGTGTTCTTGAGGGCGGTCATGTTGTCAGCGGTGTGGTCCTTGCGCCAGGCCTTCTCGAGGGCGCGACAAGTTTTCTTCGATTCTTTGAGGGTGTCAGAGAACCAGAGAGGTTTTTTGGTGTTGGCCTGTCGATGCGTGCGTTTGAGGGGAGCAATCCCATCAAACACAAAAGTATGTCGGCCCCACTCAATTGGGTACTTGTGCCTTTCTCAATGTCTCTAACTAATTTGTATACTGGTCTACTTGTGGCCAATGATGAAGCATTTCACATTACATGAGTGAGTCTATGTCATCCAATTCTTCGTGGAATTGGCCAGAATAGAGGTAGCTGGGACAGCATCCTTTTCTGTGTGATGGTTTAGAGGCAGGTGGGGTATCCAATAAAAGCCTCCTCCTTTCTCGCTTATTGTTTGTAGATTGCCTGGCAATCCCAGCCATGACAATCACTCAGTGGTCCCCACACACAAGGAGAAACCTCCCCGCACTTTTGTACATTGATTTACTTGTTGTTTAAGAAGAAACTCGTGCTTTGGGAGTTTATTCTCGGAAAACAAAAACCTTTGCAGAGCGAGAGCATCAAAAATCGCAACATGCTTGTCTCTACTGGCTTCAATGGGACCCCGCACTGATGTCAGCCAGATCCCCTCATTCCTGCCTGCGAACTCTACATATAACAGGCGATCCTCCCCATGCAAGCACAGGCCACAGCCTCCACTGACCTGATCTACAGTTTGGGAAGTTATTGAGTATATGTTTCATATTGTTCAGAGCATTCTAACTAGGCAGTCGAAATACTCAGTTTCTGAGGCCAGGACTTTGGGCCTTATTTATAATCTGGTGGAAGGCCCGTTCTGTGACAAGGTGATGGTGTAAACTGATCTATCGCCCGACAGAGATACCACCCGCCAAATTATGAAATGTCTGCTGGGCCAAAGGAGACTTCAAGGATTGACTGCGGTTCCTGCCAATGCATTGCAACTTTAGTTGACCACTCCAACACGATGGTGCTGTATGTCACAGTTAATTGTTTTCATTTTCAAAAAGGAAAACCCACAGCTGGATTTTCTTTTTTAAAATAATTGCAACAATGATCCCTCCCCCCCACAACCACCACCATGGACATTTTCTCCCATGGGGAGGCGGGCACTGAGCACTTTTCAGTGCCTTTTGTTGGCACTTTTTTCTAGGCAGCAACATGCATTGAAAAACAGCTGTATGTTCACCCATCTAAAGTAGGCATGCAGACATAGAGCCATTATTACCTGACTGCTTAGCCCTCCACACTAAGCAATCAATGTTGATCCCACTCCTACATTTGTTTGGTATAGTAACTAAAATGCAGAAGGAGTTTAGATAATAGGATCTGGAATTAAAGAACTAGTAGCAGCCAAGAAACAGGAGTCATGAAAATATCCAAAAAGGGCAAAGCTAGTCAAGTGCCCTTACCTTTAGATACTGTCACTAGAGATCATTGTTACTACCTCTATTACAAGTTCCTAGCTCGTTCTCACATATCTAACTGCTAGTAATACCCATTATACATGCCACAAAAGTGTTTCTCCCTAATCTGTGTCATTTGTAAGCCATTTTCAGTTGACCAACCTAGCGTTTGTGTTATCATATTTAAGCAGAAATGCTCCTAAATGGAGTGTTCCACTAGTTTCCACTATTTACCTTTCCTGCTTCCTGTGATCAAATGCGCATGTTGTTTGACAGAAAGTCGCATACTCTTCCTCTGAACAAAAAAATATGACATTTAACAGAGAACCATCAAGATTTGTTGAGTTATATGATCACATTTAATTGATTAACTGTTGTGACTATAGACTGAAGAGAAAGAGTGTCACCGTTTTATCAAGCCTTGCAAAGTGAATTGTAGGATATTTTGTCGCAGGTGGTAAATCTCCCTACTAAGGGGAATACTTACGAGATTATCATGTGGTTCAGCAAGTCACCTTGATGCACTGCACTGTATAACAGGGAAATGGCGAGAATGTGCCGTAATTAAGTCAAAACAGCTCATTCCTGCCTTTCCTCCTGCACTGGTGCTCTTTTGGCAGCCTCGGGCCAATGCAGGCACCTCCACACCATGGTGCAAGGGTGCCTCCATTGCATGCAGGATTGTTTTTGGGAAGGAAGGACCACCTTCCCAATCCCTGAGTCATATTCCTCTATCTATATGTGCTGGAGAATTCAGCACTCATAGAAAGAGGAAGCAACGAGGAGAAATAGAGATATTTCCTCTTGTTACACCTCCCCTAGGAAGGCGTAGCATTCTTGGTATGTTGGAAAATGGGTTATTGGTAAGGGCAGGTAAGTACCTACACTTAGCAATAGGTCACTAACCTCCACTTAGGTCCAGTTATGTCTCAGTAAATTAAACCCAGCTTAACCCTTGGTAGCGTGGCAACGAGCGACAAGACTTAACTTAGGAGACAAAGTGTAAAGCATTAAAATATCACAAAACAGTAATTAAATAAAACACAGGAAACAGTTTAAAAATCCAAAATCAATTTATAAAAATAGATTATATTTTTATCTTTAAATTGACACCAAAACAAATAAAATTGGATAAGGGGAAGCTGAGATATGAAGTTTTTAAGAATTATTGTTTTCTAGCACCTAGAAACAAAAAGCGCCAATCTGGTCATCTGGTCGCACGTCGGCCGGGGCAAAGTCAAAGTTTAAGGCTGACCGCGACTGACCCCGGCTCGGCTACAGCCCGCAGGAGGCCCCGGTCAAAAGTTTACCTTCGGACTTAATCGTTTTTTTGAAGATTTTCTTCAGCGGGACGAACCTGCCAGTCCAATCCGACCTCCTGGAACTCTTCTTCGGATACGCGTCGCGGGAGCCATCAGTGGAGATTTTTACCTTCAGACTTAGTCGTTTTATCGAGGTGAAAATCCTTTGACCGGGGCAAACCTGGATCTTGATCCGACGTCCTTGGAGCCCTCCTCGGATACGCTGACTGGGAGGTCCCGGTCAACTTCCTGCGTTCGGACGTAGTCTCTTTTCTGGAGATTTTCTTCACCGGGACGAACCTGCAAGTCAGGCCGGGTCGCGATTGAGGCAAGCCGGCTAGAGCTGCCGCGGCGGTTCGGTCCCACTATGGAGCTTTTTTCCAAAAGTTCTCCAAAGTTCTCCAAACTTCTGGATCTTCTTCCAGATGTTCCTTTAAGGTTCTTTTGGGGTCCACAGCTCACCCCAAGGTTCCAGAAGCTCTGAGATGATCCTTGGGGGTGTGGACTACAACTCGCAGAATGCACCTGGCGCAAACTCCTTTTTGGCCACTGGGCAGTGGTCAGCTGGTTGGTTTCTTCAGGAGTTGGTGCAGGGGACTCTGATTAGCAATTTTTCACCTGTAGCAAACAGGGAGTCCCTCCTTGAACCAGTTGAAGCCTGGCAAAGTCCTTCTTCTTGTGAAGCCCAAGTGTGCAGCTTGTGCAGTCCTTCAGAGTGCAGGGTCCAGGTGCAGGCCAGGGGTCCAGCAGGGCAGTCCTTCTTCTTCTGTAGTTCTTCCTGGTAGGGATCGCTTAGGGAACTGAGGTGTGGGTGCAGGTCTGCCAGTTTTATCCTTACTCCTGGGTGAAAAACAGTGGGGTCCTGGTTCTCCAATCAGGGGCAGGGTCCTTTTCCCTGTGATGACCACTTCCTGGGAAGTATGGCAAAAATCAATCCCAAGGAGCAACATTCTTCAAAAATCCATCATGGCTGAAAGGGATTTTTGGAGGTTACATCTGGCTGAGCCCACCCACTGGTGTGGCTAAAAATCATAAACACACCCCTCTCCTGCCCTTTCCTAATCTAATCTAGGGGGCACCTAATTGTCTGAGTTTGCAGGATGTGGGGGTGTTGCTGGGTTGCTCCAAATTACCTTCTCTGCCTTTGAAGACCAGTTTGTCAGCCCTCCCCCTTCCTGCCTCACCATCTGCTGAGGGGAGATCTCCTCCCACAGGCACACCTTTTTGTGTGAAGCCAGGCCACTTCACACCTCCTCAAGGCAGCCTGGCCAGGCTGCCAGACGCTGGCCAATCAGAGCACAGCAGCAAAAACACTGCAGGGCTGACGCTGGCAACTTTTCAGGTAAAGTTTAAAACTCTTTACCTGAACAAGTTATATTAAATCCAACAACTGGAAGTTGTGGGATTTATTATAACAATTAATTTGATACAAAACTTCTGGTATCTGTTACTTAAGGGGACTTTTAAAATTAAAATAAAGTCTCCCCATTCTAGCCTATGGAGACCATTCACTACAATGAGGTAAAAACAAATTTGGCTGTTTTTACCTCACCAGGGCTTATAAAACTATTTTTATAAGGTCCCTGCTTATAGTTATATGGCACCCAGACCTAGGGGCACACAGGGCACACCTTAGGGGTGACTTATATGTAAAAATAAGGTAGTTTAAGACTTTGGAACTACTTTTAATTCCAAAGTTGAATTGCATATAACTTTAATTTAAAAGCAGCCAGCAAGGCAGGCCTGCCTTTAAAATGACACTGGGCACCTCCGCAGTGCACTTATGGGTGCACTACCTATGCTGGGGTCCCTAAACCTACATGCCCTACTATATACTAGGGACTTTTACGTAGGTTGACTTAGCCAATTATAATTAGCCTAATTTGCATACTGATTTTACACAGAGCACAGGCCCTGGGACTGGTTAGCAGTACCCAGGGCACCATCAGAGTCAGAAAAACACCAGCAAAGAGTGGAAAATGGGGGCAAAAAGGTAGTAGGACTCTGCAATCAGCCCTGTTCTCTCACATGGCACATTCCTGAGTTTACCAATTCTGGTAAATCTGGGAATGCAGCAAAATCTATGGGAGTTGACATATCGCTCATGGACCGCCTTCCCCGGGCAGACTAAGTTAATACCGTGATTAGAGCTGCATTGCTTTACTCCAGATTTACGGAGCCACTAACGGCCACACAAAGTAACCTTGCGTGGCTTCATAAAACACATTTAAGGTTTTTCTGCGCATGTAGCACATTGTGTGGTGTGAACACAGTGTAAACGAACTCATAAATATGCCCCTAAGTGTGGAAGTGTGCAGTGCCTATATATTTAGTCCCTCATTACAAGTTGTTTTATTTCTCAGAGCAGTGCTAACTCCAGGCAAAAAAACGCAATTGGCAATTATGAGTGTTTGAGGGCCTGGAGTCTGGTGGGGTTCAGTTCCCATCATCCCCCTGTCGCCTCAACACCCCCACAGCAATCCCACTGACATTTCCCATCTGCTCTCAACAAATGGAAAATTACGGAGTTTTTTTGTTGCGGAAAAGGCAGAAATCTGCTCTGCACCTTATAAATCTGGATGTGAGCAATTATTTCCTATTCCAAAGAAAAACTAGTAACAGTTGGACTTTCCAGTGGAGATACCAGACAATAAACTTAACTCCAGCCTCGCGTTGTCTTCCATGCAAACTCTGGTGAGCTCATTTAGAGGCCCTTAGGTGTAATTATATTATTAGTGGTGCAATCAGATTATTGTTTAGCTGACTCCAAGGTATTAGCAGTACATGTGGAATTGGAATCAATCTGTGAAGTTGAAATCAATCAATCAATTATGATTTGTAAAGCGCTGCTTATCACCGTACAGGATATCTAGGCACTTGCAGGCCGTGGAGGCTCAGTCGAACAGACAGTCTTGAGGGCCCTTTGGAATTCTGAAGTGAGGTGATGGTTACAATTGGAGGTGTGAAATGGAGGAAAAGAAAGTGTCGAAAATCGCCAATGAACAACACAAGCCTTGTTAAAATCTGTACATAGTTGTTTGGGTTTTGCTAACTTTGTAGGTTTATTTATCACTGTTGTGAAATAGTAAGAGCCCTAACCAGATTACTGCACAGGGAGCAGTTTTGTATGGTCCAAAGAGGCTGACAGCCATTTTGCTTGCAACATCCTATTGTGGAGCAACATTTATTATCAGAGCAGATGTTTCTTATCACACTGTTCAACGTGTTTGGTCTCAGAGAAATCCAGCTACTGGACCCATTCATCCAGTGACTTATTGTTCTCAAATTATTTCTCGAGCAGAAAGAACTAAATTAAACCAGCAGTTGCAAAGAGCTTTTGCCTATAAAGTGGTCATTCGAGCAGTGGAGGAATGATGTGTTAGAAGCTGAACATACTGTAGAAGTATATACTGATCACATAATTCACAGTTTTGATAATCATTTAGAGCATTCTCTCCCAGACAACTTGTACTTTCTGATTATGATTTTCTCATTAATTGAAACCAAGGCTTTAATAATAGTAAAGCAGGTGCCTTGTCTCAGCAGAATCCCCCTGAGAATGAGAATAAACTGATTAATAATCCACCATTAATTCTGCCATCAAAAACTATGATCAATCATTTTATAACCTTAATGAATGTGGTACAATTGTTGACAAACGTGCATAGAAAAACAAAGCCCATAGAAAACAAAGCTTGGATGTAAGAGCAGAAGATAGAAAGAAAAAGATGGATTATTGTATTTAAAGAAGGCCATGTGATTGCCATCTGTTCAGTGTGATTGCCACAGCTACGAATGTAATCCTTCTGGCCATCCTGGAGTAACTGAAACAGATACAGCACTCAAAAGATAATTTGGTGACCAGCTTTATTTGCAGATGTGAAGCAATATGTTCAGACATGTTCCATTTGTGCTCAAATATTTGGTCCAAATATCAAGCTAGTAGGCTTGTTGTAACCATTGCCAGTTGCACCAAACCTCAGCATATCCTGTCAATGAATTTTATCAAAGAGTTTCCTCCTTAGAGTGAACATTGCACTGTAATGTTAGTGGTTGTAGTTGTTAATGGGTCATTCTGTCTCATTACCAGGACAATTCACTTCAAAAGAGTTATACAGAACATCATTCAGCTAGATGGCATTCCACATCTCCTAAGAAAGGAGGATGTCTTGATTCACCTCTGGGTTTTGGTTTGTTTTGTGTAAGAAATTAGATAGGGATATGCGTCTATCTATTAATTATTATTCCCAGACAAACAGCCATACCGAGAGATTGAACTAATGTCTTGGAACAGTGTTTAATCTAATAAAGCCTTGTCAAAACAAGAAAACTGGAGTAAGACACCATGATTATCAGAATTAACATGCAACAACAGTGAGCATTTAACTATTGGGATATCACCTGTCTTTTGTATGCCTAGACATCATTATTCAGTACATGAACATGTAACTGAAATGAGAAGTGTAAAACTCACACAGAAAGACTTAGAAAACACCAAAGCTAGGCATAAATTATATATGTCGATCATGAAAGAACTCCTGACACCAATATAGCATGGGTGAGAAAATATGGTTTCTCAGAAAAAATGTGCATTTGAAATCAAATCTCTAAATTACCTCTAAAATGTTTTTATCCATTGTGAATATGGTGCTGTAAGACTGAAATAACACCAGTTCATGAAAATGAACTGTTTAATCGATGTATACTTGTTGAAACCCTGTTTTACAAAAACACATACTTCTCCAAATCTTCTGATGGTTCAGGTGACCTATGTAGAAGAAATAAAACCCTTTACTCGGGTAATACTGGACGACGCATTCACTTAGACGTGTCAAAGAAGTGTTTTGACTGATGGAGAACATCAGCTCCCAGACTCCTCCTAAGACTGTAAACACAAAGGGGCATATTTATGGGCACCAGGGGGCATATTTATCCTCTGTTTGCGCTGGATTTGCACCATTTTTTTTACGCAAATCCGGCACAAATTTAACTCCATATTTATACTTTGGTTATAGACCCGTCTAGCGCCAAATTATGGTGTTTGAGTCGTTTTTTTACTGTGGAAACCTACCTTACGTTAATGAGATGCAAGGTAGGCGTTCCAGGGCAAAAAATGACTCTAAGGCCTTTGCGCCTTATTTATACACCGTGCAAAATGACACACAGGAGGGCCTTAAAAGATTACTCTAAACCAGTTTAGAGTCATTTTTTAACGCCTGGGTTAGGGCAGGCGTTAAGGGGCCTATAGGCTCATATCCATGGTCTCTGACCATGGAAGCAGTCAACAGGTGCCCTTCCCTGCCCCCAGGGACACCCCCTGGCACCCTCGCCCACCCCTGGAGGACACCCATGGATGGGGGGACCCATCTATGGTAAGTAAAGGTAAGTATTTTTTTTTATTTTTTTAAGTGGCATGGGGGGACAAACTTGGGCCCCCCTATATGCCACACGCCTCCGCTTCCCGGTTAGAGTAATTTATTTTGACGCTAACCAGGCCGCAGCGCCGGCTAACGTAATTCCATAAATAAGGCACCTGGCTGGCTCATTGGAATGGCATTAGCCGGTGATAAACTTTTTGATGCAAATCTGTGCTAGCGCTGATTTGCATCAAAAAGTATAAATATGGGTCCTAGTGCCACAGGAGCATCACTTTTTGTGATGCTCCGGTGGCCCAATACCCTGTACCATATTTATAAGGAGGCGTTAAGCCACTTTTTTGTGGCTTAACGCCACCTTGTAAATACGACCCCTTCACATGCATCCCTTTGCGTTGAAGGGGCATGCTATGGACGTTGCTGTGGGCCACAGCAACACCCATTGATTTTGACGCTGCAGCAGATTTATGAGTTTTAGTAAACCTGAGACAGCGCCAAAATACTTTTATTCATCGTTGTTTTTTTTCTATACATGCTGAATTCTGCAGCACGCATAGAAAAAGCAAAATGTCAGACAGATTGTTTATGTGCGATAAGGTGTCCCTTCCTGCACATAAACAATCATTTCAAAATTACGCTTTGGCACTTCTGTGTGTGCTGCATTTTGCAGCACACACAGAAGTGCCAAATCAACATTAGTGATTGTTTATGTGCAGGAAGGGACACCTTCCCACACATAAACAATCAAACCCATCCATGCAGACAACCTTGCACGATAGTTATGCCATTAATTGTGTTTGACCAATGACTTTGTGTTTCACCACTGCGCATATTAGTTGTTCAATGTTCACCAGGAGCACATTACATTCTGTATTCAGTTTAGCTACCTATTGGCTTTAACGTGGCATTAGACATTACATGTGGTCTTCAGTTTAGCTGCCTATTGGCTTTAACATGGCATTAGACATTACATTCTGTATTCAGTTTAGCTGCCTATTGGCTTTAACATGGCATTAGACATTACATTCTGTATTCAGTTTAGCTGCCTATTGGCTTTAACATGGCATTAGACATTACATTTTGTATTCAGTTTAGCTGCCTATTGGCTTTAACGTGGAGTTCGACATTGCATTTGAGACATTGCAGATGAGCTGTGTTTTTCCACATGGCAGACCAAGCTGTGTTTTTCAAATTGAATTCACAAGAACCCTAACATGATAAGAGAGCGTATATTTGGTGTTTTCCTTTCTGCTCAGCCTTGGGAAGAGGAGAGGCTTAGGAGATCTGCCCAATCCCCAATGGCTTGTTTTATTTCCCAGGTCTAAGAGGAAGGGGCCAGGATTTTTTACGGTGGCCCTGGGCAGCAGCAAGGGGAGATTCTCCAGGACTTCAGTCAGGAGCGGACGTCAGATGTCTGGCTTCCCGTTTGGGTGGAGAATCTCCTTCTCGCAGTTGAACAGGAGTCATCAACTTGTAGGCATGAGAAGGATGACGAGCAGTGATAGGCCCTACGGTGATGCAATTTTGACTTCTATTCTTTGCTTTGAAGTTATGCTATAATATAATCACATGTATTTGCTGTGTACATTGTAATTGAGAAGTACTTTAATATATTTTGCTTTTATTGCTGCGTCTATTTTTAAACGTGTGCTTCCAACCTACTAATCTCGTCTTTTAGGAACCTCGTGGTTAAGTAATAATAATAAAAGTCTTCTTTAAACTAAGAAGTGCATTCCAGAGAAGTTTTGTCAGCTCGGTCATAAGATAAGGAAAGCAAAACAGCAGCACAATTTAGCGCCAGGGCAGGGGACAGCACAGGGGTCCGCCGTATTCAATTGAATACGGGGCAACCCTGCGTTGTGAAAATGACGGGCCGCGGCGTTGACAAAATTGGCACAGCATCGCGTTCTGTCATTTTCTTTTAAATATGGGCCAAAGTATATACACAAATCTCCATGGTCAGAGGTCATCTGGTTTCCCTGAAGAGAAGGCCTGTATAAACAAAATGCTTCACAGGTGTGCAACATTATTTGAGCAAGACTTCCTGCAATTAGAAACTTTTTCAGCTTCCCAAAACGTGACTGTAAGTAAAATGTTTAACAATGCAGCCTTGCACATAGATATATGGTAAGTAATATGCAGGGATAGCAAAGCAGTAACTGCTATTTTGCATTCTTCCACGGTCAACAGGGATGAAAAGTCACCTGCACAGATATTCTTTTTGCTGAAGAGAAAAGCACTGGTCAGGAGGTATGTAATTTTATAAATGCAAGGGTTGTTAGAAAACAATTGCAATATTTGATAGATTGGATGGTCCTGAGGATCAATAATGTGAACTGGCTTCTAATCTTCATACTCCACATTTGTTATGTGAACTATAATAATACACGCAAATAAGGTGCTCTATTACAGAGAATGAGGGTTTGGGGGGGTGGGAAAACACTGTCATGATCTGTGACTTAGGCTTATCTTCCTGTGCTTGATGGGCAGGTGAGCGCAATACTGTAATATCTCACAGCTCCTCATGATTAAAACAAACAATTATGATCTAAATAGCTTTCAACTTCTTCATTGGTAGGAGCAAATGCTATTTTCACAGCCACCAATCCTATTATATCATTGAACCTGACCCAACTCAATCTCTCAGTTTATCCGCTGTAGTTAGTATCTGCACTAAAGTTTGCTACTCAACTAGGAAAACCTCAATCTATGCACTAAAGATGTCCCTCAACTACTGAACTACTGAAATCTTTAGCCTATGCGTGACTCCAAAGTTATATGCACCCCTGACCATTCAGAGCACTAAGAATTAGACCAAACCTACCATCCCAGTGCTCTGTTGGAGGCGACCCCACCATCTCTAGCAGTGTGCACTGCTCTGTTATGGTACAAAGACCAGTTCCACTTCCCTCTTCCCAAGCCTGGTATTTCCCCAGTTCCTGTCTGGCTCTATGGCCTTTATGGTCAGGAAAAGTGCTGCCTCTTAGCCTGTCTCCATCTCCACAGGCAGGGATTTTTTTTTAAAACAAGTCCCACTTCCTTCTTTTGGCTTCTCTTCCACTTCAATTCTCATTGGTTGAGGTTCTCTCCACACCTTCCTTGACCCTCTTCCTGCAACTGCTATTAGTCTTCTTCTCTCGTAACTCCACCTTCTACAAACCTTCAGGCCCACTTCATTGCCCTGGTGGTCTGGCCAAGGAATTCGTGACATTTTCATAGATTCTGTATAGATTGTCCCTGTTTCCCTAAATCTGCCCCATCTCCCTTCCAGAGGTAAACATTTTGTCTTCCCACCGTGATAAGGGCTTTCTGTACATATGTATGAACATATGTGTGCCTAGTTTGTCTTAGTTTGTTATAGCAAAGCTTTTTTCAGGTTACTGTGACCGCCTATGCCCCTGCTAAGAGCCTCACTACCAACCAGGAGGTACGCATCTTGGGTGTATTTTTATCCATGCTCTGATTCTGAGTGACTATGTGTATTTGTTCCCTATATCCACCACCGCGCACGCCTGTTCTTTTATTTTCCTTAATCAGCTGTCAACTACCCTCAATAAAGTTGGAGGGAATGCTTACAAAAGTTAATATGATCCAGATCTCATGAAGTACTGTAAAAAAACAGAACAGTGATGAATGTCCCTGAAGTTGTTTTTTCACAATTCTACTCACATACATTTCCTCTTCCTAAACTAATGAGCGTGTGTTGACCCTCACCGTGAGGAAGGGCCTCTTTTTGACAGGGTTAGCCACCACTCTTTGCCTGATGTATGATGTAGCCTAGAAATTGTAGTGCCCATAGCACCTGCTAAGCATGTTCCTTGGGCCAGAGCTCTTTCTCTAAAACTGTTGCATTGGCACAATTGGATACATCTTGAGCTACCACTGTGAGTCCCTAGTAAAAGGTGCTTAGGTACCCAGGGCATGGGGCACTAAGGGTAAGTCCCTGAGGGCAGCAGCACTAATTGTACCACCTTCTAGGGGCATACACTGAGATACACCCAGTCCTACCATTGTAGGCTGAGTACTCTGGGGAAAACCTAAAATACAAACTTGACATGGCACACTGCCTGTGTGCCTTGTCCACCATACACTGCATACACTATAGATAGGACACCCCTCTCATGGGCCTTCCAGCCCTAAGGCAGGGTGCACCATATTATATGTGATGGCATAGCTGCACGAGCAATATGCCCCCACTGTGTCTTTGCCAAACCTGGGACATAGTGAGTGAACAAAGCAACCGTTTTAACGCATGTGCTGGACACTGGTCAATATGGGTTTGCCAACTACATGATGGCCACTCTGAACCCTGGGGTTTTTGGTATCAAGCAACTCAGAATGACAAATCCAAACTGGTACCAGTATTGGATGTATTGCTAAATGTACCCAGGGGTCACCTTAGAGGTGCCCCCTGCAAAAACTAACTGCCCTGCCATGTTTGCTGACTGGTACTATCCACCCTGCCACTGCCAGACGTCCAATTTACAACCATGCGGGAGAGATCCATCTTTCTGGATTGTAGAACAATGCCCCTCCTGGGTGGAGGTGCTGACACCACCTCCCTCAGGAATGTGCAGTGCCCTGGCTGCGAGTTTCAAGGGCTTATCGCCTTTGAAACTCGACCCCCATGCCTGCTGCTAGCAGCATATGGTCACCCCATTGCAAACCCCCACTTTTGGAGGAGTGGCCCTACCTGGCATGCATCACCTCTAATGTGTTGCCTGCGAAATGGACACTCCATTTTACTTTCCCCCATCTTGAATGGAGGAAAAATAGTCAACCAGATATAGGGAAGCGATCCCTCCCCACAGAAAGTGGTCACAAAGTGGGTGTAGCCACCCTAAGGTAGATGGCCCATTGGTCACTACAAGGTTCCACCTAAAACGCCCACTAAATACAGTGTTTAGTGGGCATCCCTAGACCAGGAAATCAGATTCGACAGACAAAAGAAATCCAGCACCAAGAAGATCGAAGGCACGATAACTGTGGACCTGCTGCAACAAAGAAAAGGTGCTAAAGCCCTGCCTGCTGCACCCAGGACCTGACAATCGCCGCTGAAGAGCTGCTGAACAACTGGAAAAAATCTAAGGCACCCCAGAGGACCTCCAGGCTTCAAATATCCACATAGAACTCCCTCCAGAGTGGAGGTACCACTCTACAACTGCAAAAAAACAGCAAGCCAGTGAGGGTCACTTCAATGATTCGCTGCTAACTCCCGAGCCGGATGCAGCAGCTGGACCAATCGACACACCGATGACACCGAGGACAAACCCTGCTGGTGTGCCATGTTGGGTGGCACTGCACTCTCCCGT
Organism: Pleurodeles waltl; assembly: GCF_031143425.1. Lineage (NCBI taxonomy): Eukaryota > Metazoa > Chordata > Amphibia > Caudata > Salamandridae > Pleurodeles > Pleurodeles waltl. The sequence continues at coordinate 1,278,422,071 of NC_090437.1, forward strand.
GGTCAGACTGTGCCAATACCTTGGGCATTGATCAGCTAACGTGGAACACCAAGAGAACCAACCGGCCCGGGGCTGAAAAAGGACCAGGAGGAAGCCCCAGTCAAAGGACTTCAGTAACACCCTGGATCTCCCGCCTGAGTGCCCCCATTGTCCTGCAAATGACCCTTGAACTGTCTTACTTCCAGCTCCTGAGGGCATTCTTGCGCACAGCTCCTGGCACACTGATTCGCTATGCACTCAGCGACCCTGTGCCATGTACCGAACTACCTGTTGTGTCTTAAGAGTCCCCCACCCCTTTTGACTTCAACACCCTAAGGGGACTCCAAGGAACCATCTTTAAACTTGCCTGTGCAGTGCTTTTCAAAGTGGTCCCCCACAGTGGACCTGCACTAGCTCTAGCAACCTTCTCCTGCTGCTTCCAACAGAACCGGGAGCCACCCGAACATCTTCAGTTGGCACAGTGTGTCCACCAATGACCTTGACCAACCTGCAAAAGAAGAACTTGGTAAACTAAGTGTACGATTGTATATGTATTTTTAAGGGGGATCTTCCATTGATTTCCATGGTGATTAATTACACGAAAATACTATTTTTATTAAAAATTTAAAAATTCATATCTTGAAAAGTAATTAACACATTTTTATAACTTTGGTCTTAAAAAAATTGGTCTCAAGTTATTCCTTTGTGTGTGAGTTTCAAGATTGATACTGTGATACTGTGAGTACAACAAATGCTTTGCACTTCTCCAAGATTGGCCTAACTGCTTGAGCAGGCTACCTTAAAAATTAGAACATTAGGTCATCTCGTTTTTACCCCTGTAAACCAACGTGTGGTTGCCTGGACCCCGTGCTCAGTGTGCCTAGGTTTGCACACTACATAGAGGGTCAGCCTCCTACACTCATGTGTATCTCACTTGAGCCCCCTCACACAGCTCCTCCTACTCTCATATCAAACACACTATACTACTCACTATTCCATTCACCTACCTGACATTTTGCAAAACCAAAATCCATTGACTCTCCCTCGTATCGCACATTGACCAATGTATGCAACCCCTAAAACTTTCTTATCAGCCATCAAGCACTTACATACAACCAACCCAAGAAAACAGTCAAGATGCCTTTCACGCCTATATCACCTTTTAAAAACAACTTCTTGATGCATACTAACTCCAGTCTTATTTTCCAAAATACCCCCAAATCCCAATAAACAACTCCTCCTTTCTGCTTATGGGAGCCATCTATCAACATCCTGAGGATCCTAAACTGGGCAGCTTCACAAAAGTAATAAAATGTCTGTTCAACAAACTCAAGATTGCCTCGATGGACTTGGCACTGCTATCAACAATTCCAATAATAAAATGGCAACTAGAAAATCAAGACTCTGCTCCATCCAAACTATTAGGAAAATACTCTTCTATAACAAGAAAACATGAAAGGAGAACTTCCTCTTGTCTGTCCAGTAGATAGATCAAGCTTCTTACTGACTATAACCTAGAGAAAGGGAAGACATGCAGTGAAACCCATAAAGGAGGTCAAACAGCTATCATCAAGAGCAGGATGAGAAAACAGCAGCCTTTTATTACAATGGCAGAAACCACAACTTGCAAGCAATTAAAACAACCAACGTTTCAAATTCTCACTTACTCCGATCTTTACTCCTAAACAGCTATAGTTCAGTGATAATTGCAGATTTAGGGCCTGATTTAGAGTTTGGCGGACGCGTTATTCCTTTACAAAGTGAAGGATACCCCATCCTGCTCTATTACAATTCCAATAGGATAGACCCCCAACCTGATCATTCTTCCCATTTTCTGCTACCCCACCGATATTAACTGAATCTTTGGGAAACATACTAGCACTCTTTGCTGTCAACAAGATCAGTTCTGCCAATAATATCTTTATTGGAAACTTCAGTCTGCATTGGGTGATCCTAACCAACCCCGCTGTGTCTCTCTTACCTACTTTTCTTAACAACAATGATCTTTGACAATTTTGCTTAGTGACAACTTTCAACAACAAAATCATACTGGACCTTATTGTACAAAAAGACAAACTGGATATTATCTCTGTCTTACTAGATAACTGTTTGGATCACTTGCTCATCATCTTCTCAGCTAACCTGACAAGAACCAATCCGAACAGTCAACCAAGAACACCTAAAATATGGTTAAGAGACCAATGAAAAAATGAGGGAACAGCTAGCTACAGCTCCCGAACACAACATTCTTCTGACCCTCTTCAGATATGACTAATCCCACAGATCACTATACCCATTTCATCACATTAGAACTAAACCAAGCAAATAACTTGAAACACAAATTATATTTCATGTTGTAAAAAGTCTCACAAGACCTCCCTAACCATGGTAGTAAATGTATCCAAAGAAAAATGCAGAGTTCTCCAGCTTCTCTGGGTATAAATTCGAAGAGATTGAAAGCTCCCTGGGGAACTCCTCTAATGACAAAATACTTTTTAGCCAAACCAGGAAATCAGAGAACATTTGGAACACATCTAAGCAATTGATCAGTGGGACCCAATCACCGTCATCACTAAAACTAACCCATTTCTCCACCAATGGAGCTCATTCCCTCATCCTAGGTGAAAGAAGTCAAAGCGCACTAGCACGAGTCCGGCTTAACATCACAAACTCATCCTTTACTTTGCAAATAGGTTCCATCCCATAACAAACTTCCCCTTCTTGGCAAAGGTTTTTGAAAATTGTGTCCAATCACAGTTAAAGCTTTTCATCAAAGAAAATGATCCATTGGATAAATGCTACTCTGGCTTCTTAGCTGGAGGCCGCACATAAACGGTAAAGATAACTTATCATCATCTTGAAATGTTAAATGAAGGAGGATAATGCCTACTGGTCCTCCTAGGTATGTCAGCAGCTGTCGACCCATTGAATCATGACTTCTTTCTGCATTCTCAAAAAACTGATGGGCATTAATGGCAATGTACGCATGTGGTTCAGATAGTTCCTAAAAACTGCAACCAGCAAATCAAGATCAACAACTCATTCAGGATATAATTCTCTCAAGTCTGAACTATGCAAATTCACTTCTACTTGGAGTTCCCAAAATCCATCTTGTCCCCATCAGATCAGCTCTTCATGTTTCTGCCAGACAGATTTCAGGAGCTCAATCCTGAACTTCCCTCTCTACGGGGGAATCTCCAAACATTTTGCCATCCTTCTCCTACTTTTGCTGGATGTTTTTTATTGTTGTCCTTAGGACTCTGCACTTTAACACTAGTACCATTGCTAAAGTCTATGTGCTCTCTCCCTGCAACATGATTTGATTGGCATATAACTGACTGGCATATTTAATATAAATGTAAGTCCCTTGTAGAGTGGTATACCCAAAGCCCAGGGCCTGTAAATGGAATGCTACCAGTGGGCCTGCAGCACTTATTGTGCCACCCACTTAAGAAGCCTTTTGAAACATGTCTGAGGCTTGCTATTGCAGCCTGAATGCAGAGTGCCACTGCTTTGTTGACTTGGCATATAAAACTCCTTGCAAAGCTGTAAACTCCAATTTTATTTCATATGTTACCCCTAGGGTAGGCCATAGGGAGCCAATAGAGCAGGGTGCTGTGTAATTAAAAGGTAGGACATGTACTTTTTAGTTTTACATGTCCTAATAGTGAAAAGGTCCCAAACTCTTTTTCTCACTACTGAGACGTCTACCCCTCCAATTGGGTAACATTGAGGTTTCCTCATTAATATTGATATGTTGTAATTCATAAACCAGAGATGGTAGATATGGCATGTATGGTGTCTATGAACTTGTAATAATAAACCCTCTTTAATGGTAAAGTCGGATTTATCATTACAAGTTTGAAAATGCCACTTTTAGAAAGTTGGCATTTTCCTGCCCTTAACCCTCTGTGCTGTATTCTGCCTTAGGTCACATGACTGGGTGTAACCGACAGTTGAGACTTTGTGCATTCACCGCAGGCAGTCACACAATAGTGGAATTAGCAGAGCCTGAATGACCCATTAGCTGACTTGATGGAGGGGGGTGGAGCTAAGCACAGCCCCACTTGCAGTTGAATAGGCTGTGCCCAGTTTCCTTGCATGAGGCTTAACAACCCTGTGTGGTCAGTGCACCCAGCTTGGAGCCACAGCAGGGAAGGCAGGAAACTCCTGGCACTTCAGAGAACCCTTCTGGAAACTTCTCTCAACTTCTAGGACCAGGGCACCAGAGTATAAAAATGTATTTTAATTTAAGCATTTGTATGTGACCACAGTATGACAATTTATTTAAAGCAAAAACAAAAAACAGTTATATGGTAGTTACTGGAGTATTGCTTTGTGTTTTAGAAATAAAAACAACATTAAAATTTCTCTTTCTGTATTTTTTTTTGTTTGTGAACTTGTTGTAAGGATCATGTCTTCCAGCTCAGAGACCCTTTTTTCATTTCATTTGGAAGACGTGTTACTAAATATGTAACAACGATGAATTGCTATTTCATCAAATGCACATTTCTGGCATGTGTTTTTTATTCTGTACATGTATAGTGAACATATCTGATAAGCAAGAGCAATCAAAAACACATTCAGCGATAATTTAGTGTCTATTTACCTTAGAAATTATTCCAGGAATGCCATACATTTTATGACTGTATCCCTCCTTAATTCTGTTATTTAACTATTTTAATCACTTGCTTTTAGGTTTTGCTCTTTTAGTTTTAGGTTCTTAAATACAAACAGGACAGGTTCCACTTTAGTCATAGTCCCCATTTTAGTTAGCCTCTCCGGCCTGTTTACCTTTGGCCAAATACATCTTAGGTAATAGAAGTCATCAATTTAGTTAATGGAGGTTGCCATCTTAGGTAATGGGAGCCGCCATCTTACGTAATGAAGGTTGCCAAATTAGGTAATGGAAGTCGCCATCTTGAGTAATGGAGATCGCCATCTTAGGTAATGGGAGTCACCATTTTACCCCAAATTAGGCAGACTAATCAACACGTCTGCTTTTGACGCACATTTTGTTTGTGTCTATCTTTAGTGGAACTGTGAAAGTCTCAAGTCATTCAGATATAGACTTTGACAAAACCACCAGTGCAACATCAATCTGGGACAGGCATCTTTTGCAAGGTCAAATAACAACCATAATCCAAACAGTGTAGTCTATATTAATGTATATTTACATTATTAATCCACCCACTGGCATATGTGATTATTTCAAAACATACCAATGGTGACATTGCAAGTCCCATTTCAGATAACATACAGTATACAAAGACTACCACTTGCCCAATTAGCTAGGAGAGAAACTTCACCCAGGGCACAGACACAGATTGCAGACCTAGATGAGCACAGCATGATGGTTTGAGTTACCACTGCTCCCTGTTAGTAATCCCAAAGTGTTGATACCACCTCACTTATGCATTGGGGGGATTCTCTGGGGCTACAATAACTTGAGTTTCACATTAATTGCTAGTGCATTAAACTAAATTCACTTCTGTCACCCATGGGTGTGAAAACAAAGCCTGTAGAGCTGAGCCAAAGCCTCAGTTTATGCAACAACCTAAAGAAAAAGAAATCAAAATGTGTGTATGTGTTTGATGTGCGTTTCTGTAGTTTTGTGTATATCATTGAGGTTGAAATCACACAAATTGCTTAGACCAGTGTCCCTTGCTTCCAATATTGATTCACAGGAGTCCACACGATATTATCTCATGTCATTATGAGTCTATGCATTGTAGGTGTACATTATGGACACATAGAAATTTAGATATCTAACTCAAGGGGGTTTGTATGTGCAATTGAAAAGATAGCCTGTTTGTTAATACCTTCAATTGCCAGAAGAATCAAACCTGTAAAAATGGTAATCCAAGGTCTAACTGAGTATCTTTTATGGCAAATAGATATCAGGGGGCAATTGAAAAGCCATAGGTAAAGAGACCTTATGTGAGCTGGGGACAGTAAACCAGTAAAAAATCTTCACACTGACTTTTTAATTGAGCAATATTTGTTTTCTCCACTCAGATATATGCTACCAGTCAGTGGACAACCCATTTGAGAAACTAAAAGGGTGGCTTTGAACACCGAACCACCCGCATCTCATGGCATTACCTTTGTTGGTATTCATAATCAATTACAGCATGGCATCTCAATTTGCTCACTAATTAAAATTTACTCCTGCAGGAATCACTTTGCTTTGTGAAAGAGGTAGCAAATGCCTCAGATTTGTTGAGGGTGAAAGGCATAGGAAAATATATTTGTCTTGGGGAAGGAAACTCTTAATTTGCTGATACATGTTTGCTCTCAATTTACGCATAAAGCATTTTCCACTTGGTGCAAACCCTGCACATATTTTCCATTGACTAGTCAGTAATTCTACAAATGGTGTATGTGCCTGAAATACTCCTGGGATTTTTTGCTAATCCCCAAAATATCAGAAATCTACTCCAAACGTACAAGTGACCCTATGGGAGCAAATGTCCATCTTCTTCGAAAAAGGCTTTGTGAACTGGGACCAACATTATGAACAGAGCAGGTCCAATTTTCAAACAATCGTGAATTTATAAATTTACACCTGCTGGAGTGTATCACAGGACATGCATCAATTAGCACAGAGTTTTTGCACTCTACATTATACCAATGGTATACTTTATTTTTGCACTCTTCCCGTTTTCTGCTTACCCTACATAGACCACTTGCAGATTTGATAAATGGATCTTTCCCAATTTGCCCCCGAGGCTTGGATGAGCTTCCCTTTCATGTCAGAAGCCAGTATTGGCTGCTGATTTTTGAAAAGCCTTAAACACTCACTTCACTAGATGCCATCCTATAGTAGGAAACCTCTTGGAATAGCAGGGATGCTTTACATACTTTTTTAATCATGATCAGGTAGATTATGCTTGGCTTCTTTCAATGTGTTTGGATGGGAGAAAGGCCTCCTTAATGCTGCCTTAGTGTAAAGAAATGATGTTAGTGTGGCACAAGCTGGTGCTAGGGGCTTGCAAATATGCCCCTTTGTTTTCTTTTATTTTTACTCCTCGGGGGGGGGGTATTGGATCCTGTGGTGAAACCCTCTTATGTGGGAGTTCTCTCCTCATTGCTACTCTGCAGGCGGCCTTACTCTTTCTCCTGGTGGGGAAAATCCCTGATGCACACAAGCTGCCAATATGCCTTACAAATATTGGGGAATATGGGTATGGGTGCTCACCAACTTTTCATTCCTACCTTGGAACGCCCACTCCCCACCTCGGTAAGGAGACGTTTTCATAGATAAAATTACACCACACCGTTTTAATTTTGGGTATGAGTAAATTCATTTTCTTGCATAAATCAACTTTCTGTGTGTATCAAATCTGAATCTGCACTTCTAAAACAAGCTGCCTGTGGAACTACCTTCAACTCAGGTGTGCAAATGGAATTGCGAGTCTGTCCCGGCATCCCTGAAAAAACAGGAGGTACTATTGCATTATTACACATTTTTGCTTCTTGACTACATTGGTGGCACCATAACCAGCAACCACAGCATAGTTGCATTTTTTTGTTATTATGCCCAGGTACTTGATTTAAAATTTATATGAGGTATATCTTCAATCATCAGTAGTAATAAGAAAGTCGTCAGCTTTAAATGCCCAGGATGGTACTAAGAGCCAGATGTATAAAAAATCCGTTTGCATTTCTTAAATAGTGAATTTTAGGAAATCGCTATTTAAGAAATGCAAAATGGTATGTATGAATTTTGCGATTCGGTAATAGCGATTTCTTAAAATTCGCAAATGCTATTACCGATTCACATATAGAGAATGCAACTCCATTCAACTCCATGTAGGCCCGTTGGTGTGAATGGTTTTGAAATTTCCCAATTTGCAAATTGCAGTTAGGAATACGCAAATTAGGAAATGCAAACCCCAGGGTGCCTTAGGGGCATGTGTGCGCTACATATCAATTTTAAAAATGCATTTATAATGCATATTTGAAATTTGCACATGCTCACCATCAAATTGGATTTGGTGGTAATTGCATTTCCTAAATGCCCAATTCGCATTTAGGAAATGCTTGTTACATGTGCTTTGGAAATCGCAAATAGGGATTCTCTATTTGCGATTTCCTATTTAGAGAATCGCAATTCTCTAAATGGGGTCGTATTTTAAGGAATTGCTATTTTAGCTATTCCTTAAAATTGCACTGCAAATGCCTTTCATACATTGTGGAAGGCTTTTTTGCATTCGCAAACGGGCGATTTTTGACAAATTCCAGTGTTGCATTTTACAATTTAAGGGACACCTCGACGTCAAAGACTGTTTGAAATGTTCAGTCTAAAGAATAGATAAAGAGATTCAGCTGAAACTTGGCAGAAGTTCAGAGACCGCAATCACAAAAATGTGGATTAAAATGCAATTGACACCGAATCTGTAGCCATGGCTACACTTGCGAGAGCATCGTAGATTTAATCAATGCTTTGCAGTATTTGCAACACGGCTATCAATTATCATTACACAAGGTAATGCCAGCTTTGGGCTGAAAACTTTCAATGTCGGTCCATATTGATTTTGTTGCAATTATTATGCTTCATCTGCTCAATCACCTTAAATGGACCTCTAAGAGATTGAAATTTGCTGATGACAGTTTGCTTAGATGGTTTGTTCAGTGCACCTTTCAATGAATAGAACAGCATTTGTCAAAAGTAGGAAATGCACAAGAAATATTGTATGGAAGAGGTTACTGTAGGAAAGTACCATCTTGCATGGCATGTTACCCCCATATTTCACTGTATATATGTTGTTTTAGTTGTATGTGTCACTGGGACCCTGCCAGCCAGGGCCCCAGTGCTCATAAGTGTGCCCTGTATGTGTTCCCTGTGTGATGACTAACTGTCTCACTGAGGCTCTGCTAACCAGAACCTCAGTGGTTATGCTCTCTCTTTGCTTTCCAAATTGTCACTAACAGGCTAGTAACCAATTTCACCAATTCACATTGGCATAGTGGAACACCCTTATAATTCCCTAGTATATGGTACTGAGGTACCCAGGGTATTGGGGTTCCAGGAGATCCCTATGGGCTGCAGCATTTCTTTTGCCACCCATAGGGAGCTCTGACAATTCTTACACAGGCCTGCCACTGCAGCCTGAGTGAAATAATGTCCACGTTATTTCACAGCCATTTACCACTGCACTTCAGTAACTTATAAGTCACCTATATGTCTAACCTTTACCTGGTAAAGGTTGGGTGCTAATTTACTTAGTGTGTGGGCACCCTGGCACTAGCCAAGGTGCCCCCACATTGTTCAGGGCAAATTCCCCGGACCTTGTGAGTGCGGAGACACCATTACACGCGTGCACTATACATAGGTCACTACCTATGTATAGCGTCACAATGGTAACTCCGAACATGGCCATGTAACATGTCTAAGATCATGGAATTGTCACCCCAATGCCATCCTGTCATTGGGGAGACAATTCCATGATTCCCCGGGTCTCTAGCACAGACCCGGGTACTGCCAAACTTCCTTTCCCGGGGTTTCACTGCAGCTGCTGCTGCTGCCAACCCCTCAGCCAGGTTTGGCCCAGGAAGGCAGAACAAAGGACTTCCTCAGAGAGAGGGTGTTACACCCTCTCCCTTTGGAAAAAGGTGTCAGGGCTGGGGAGGAGTAGCCTCCCCCACCCTCTGGAAATGCTATGATGGGCACACATGGTGCCCATCTCTGCATAAGCCAGTCTACACCGGTTCAGGGATCCCCCAGCCCTGCTCTGGCGCGAAACTGGGCAAAGGAAAGGGGAGTGACCACTCCCCTGACCTGCACCTCCCCTGCGAGGTGCCCAGAGCTCCTCCAGTGTGCTCCAGACCTCTGCCATCTTGGAAACAGAGGTGCTGCTGGCACACTGGACTACTCTGAGTGGCCAGGGCCAGCAGGTGACGTCAGAGACTCCTTCTGATAGGCTCTTACCTGTGTTGCTAGCCTATCCTCCTTCCTAAGTAGCCAATCCTCCTTTTCTGGCTATTTAGGGTCTCTGCTTTGGGGAATTCTTTAGATAACGAATGCAAGAGCTCATCAGAGTTCCTCTGCATCTCTCTCTTCACCTTCTGCCAAGGAATCGACCGCTGACTGCTCTGGACGCCTGCAAAACCGCAACAAAGTAGCAAAGACGACTACTGCAACCTTGTATTGCTGATCCAGCCGCCTTCTCGTCTGCTTTCCTGGTGGTGCATGCTGTGGGGGTAGTCTGCCTCCTCTCTGCACTAGAAGCTCCGAAGAAATCTCCCGTGGGTCAACGGAATCTTCCCCGTGCAACCGCAGGCACCAAAAGACTGCATCACCGGTCCTCTGGGTCCCCTCTCAGCACGACGAGCGTGGTCCCTGGAACTCAGCAATTCTGTCCAAGTGACTCCCACAGTCCAGTGACTCTTCAGTCCAAGTTTGGTGGAGGTAAGTCCTTGCCTCCCCACGCTAGACTGCATTGCTGGGTACCGCGTGATTTGCAGGTGCTCCGGCTCCTGTGCACTCTTCCAGGATTTCCTTTGTGCACAGCCAAGCCTGGGTACCCGACACTCTAACCTGCAGTGCACGACCTCCTGAGTTGTCCTCCGGCGTCGTGGGACCTTCTTTTGTGACATCGGGTGAGCTCCGGTTCACTCTTCTTCGTAGTGCCTGTTCTGACACTTCTGCAGGTGCTGCTTGCTTCTGAGTAGGCTCCTTGTCTTGCTGGGCGCCCCCTCTGTCTCCTCACGCAATTGGTGACATCCTGGTCCCTCCTGGGCCACAGCACCATCCAAAAACCCTAACCGCGACCCTTGCAGCTTGCAAGGCTTGTTTGCGGTCTTTCTCCATGGGACCACCTCGGCAAGCTTCTTCACGACATGGGACATCCATCCTCCAAAGGGGAAGTTCCTAGTCCTCTTCGGTCTTGCAGAATCCACAGCTTCTACCATCCGGTGGCAGCTTCTTTGCAACCTCAGCTGGCATTTCTTGGGCATCTGCCCACTCACGACTTGAGTGTGACTCTTGGACTTGGTCCCCTTGTTCCACAGGTACTCTTGTCTGGAAATCCATCGTTGTTGCATTGCTGGTGTTGGTCTTCCTTGCAGAATTCCCCTATCACGACTTCTGTGCTCTCTGGGGAACTTAGGTGCACTTTACACCTACTTTTCAGGGTCTTGGGGTGGGCTATTTTTCTAACCCTCATTGTTTTCTTACAGTCCTAGCAACCCTCTACAAGCTCACATAGGTTTGGGGTCCATACGTTATTCGCATTCCACTTTTGGAGTATATGGTTTGTGTTGCCCCTATATCTATGTGCTCTCATTGCAATCTATTGTGACTGTATATTGCTTGCATTGCTTTCTATTGCTATTACTGCATATTTTTGGTACTGTGTACATATATCTTGTGTATATTTGCTATCCTCATACTGAGGGTACTTACTGAGATACTTTTGGCATATTGTCATAAAAATAAAGTACCTTTATTTTTAGTATATCTGTGTATTGTGTTTTCTTATGATATTGTGCATATGACACCAGTGGTATAGTAGGAGCTTCACACGTCTCCTAGTTCAGCCTAAGCTGCTCTGCTAAGCTACCTTTTCTATCAGCCTAAGCTGCTAGACACCTCTTCTACACTAATAAGGGATAACTGGACCTGGTACAGAGTGTAAGTACCCCTTGGTACCCACTACAAGCCAGGCCAGCCTCCTACAGTTACTGTACTGAATGTCAGAAATATTAGGTTCATTTTAGCAATTAAGTCATGTTAGATATTTTCTGATTTTTATGTAAACTAATCAAGAATTAACATTTAGGGAAAGATTTAAGAAAAGTGGAGCTACAATACATGCAGCACCACTTTTCTTGTGGCCCCTTGTGCCCCCCTACCACCACAGTGTAAGCACCATATTTAAAAATATTGTGCACCATGGCGCAGGGTAGGGGGCAATAGCGTCATAATTTCTGATGCTATTGATGAACTGTTCATTGTTAGTGCCAAAATGTTGGCGCTAACCCTGAACAGTACATAGAGGCCCATTGAAAACAAAGGCAAGCCCCCTTTTAACCCCTGCTTTGGGCAGGTGTTAAAAATGCAGAAAACAATGACGCAAAGATATCTTTTAGATTTCTTTGCGACATTTTTTTGCCCCCCAACGGGGGATCTCCCCTCTTGCAAACATTATGCCTGGCGCGGCATAATGTGGCGCAAGGGGTTACAAAGTGGCGCAGCGAATGCATGCATTGTGCCACTTTGTGACTCTGGTGTGGTGACTTTGGCCTCATTGGGCCACATTAGTATAAAAAAACGATGCTAATGTAGCGCAAGGAGGCGCTAGGGGCTCTTAAATATACCCCTTAAGGTCTTCACTGGAAAAGACAGTGCCTACTTCCTCTTGCATATACTTTGAATTAGAGGGAGGGCTAAACGGCCAGCAGTAACAATGCCAGAGGGCACATTTATTATTTTTAAGTGCCGTTCTGCTTTGTGCAAGGAAGAGAAAACAAGCATTTGCAATGCAATAGGTCTCGCATTTGCTTGAGTTAGAGGTGTTGGCGTTGTAAATTCGTAACTGGACTTTTATTGCCACATAAATTGGTCAACCCTGCCTCTTAATTTGGTCTGTTAAATAATTCCAGTGGCCCTGCATATAATTAAAGCACTTCCATTTACCTTCTTCCTCTATCTGTGTCTGGGAGCGTGAGTAACTATTGTTTTACCACTGAGTAAGAAGAGGATTTTAGGGACATAGGGGTTGTTCTCTGCAAGGGAGGCAAGTAATTGTAATTGACCTTCAGATTTAATGGCAATAGCACACTTTCTAACTGGTGCTTGTTTAGTAGTCACAATTGTCATCATGGGACAGGCGCAGGGCAGGCCTTATAGCATTTTTTAACTGTGAAACACTCAAGGGAGGACCATGGCTCCTGTTAATAATTGATATACCTATTCTACTGCTGAGACGTGTAGGTCATGTGATGTAACTGTATAGGTGCCTGGGCAGCAGTGTAGAAAATGCTGCATTCTGACTGGTACCTGGCACCCTTCGGTGATATGAACTTGATGAATGCGTCCTCGGTATAACCTCTACTTCAATAACAACATTTCCAGCTCGCCCTAGTATCAGAGACTTGAAACTTTTCTGGTTCCCTCAGTGGAGGGTTTCCCTCTCAAGCCTCACTTTAGGTTTGAATGGGGGAATTTTTTTTCTGTTTTTTGAACGACGAGCAGCGCTCAGAATGAAGTGCTATGCAATCGGTCCCATTTGTTTTTTAAAATTAGAGCTCCTGGAGTTGGAAATGACATGTTTTTTAACTAGTGTTTTGTTTTGCTGCGGTCCGGACTCCAAGGTTTGAGCGCATTGTAATGGCATGGCCGCCATATGTAGACATAAAGCACGGCGTGCCATACGGCTCCAATCAAAGGAGCTTGAATGCCTCATGTGCTCCACAGAAACCTGCTTGAACAGGGAGAAGGTGTAGTGCAAGGACTAGAGCTGCCGACTTTGGAACTGAGGACCTGGGTTTGAGTCACGGCGTCAACTCAACATCACTTAATCTCACCGTGCCTACATAAAATGAATATATCCTTATGTAACCTGTCTGGTACTCATGTTAAGCCTCCAAAGTGCAAGAAAGTAATTAAATAAAGAAGCAGGCCTCCGCTCTCCCACCACCGGGGACCATACTTAGCGCAGAGGAAGAGCAAAGGTGACCAAGATAACAGCCTTGTTTACAGGGGAGTGAAGCTAAGTGGAGAGCAAGAAAGCTCTGCAAATGAAATCTGAAACTTTGCCGAACACAAGCAGGAAACGAAAAAAAAAGTCCCCTAAAGAAGAGATAAACAGGACAAAGCATTATTATACAGAAGTTGGCCCGGCTCTCAAAGAGAAAAAGGAGGGACAAAGAGGCATGACTGACCACAAGCAAATACGAATTTGTTAAATGACACTGAAACAAGCAAATGAAATAACTTTAAGCCCACAGTAAGTATACTAAAAGTATACAAGAGGCCATACGATTATGCTTGACCTAAAAAAGAGAAATCAGTGCAGAGACTTCTTTGATAAAAATGGGCAGCTGCAACTCACTGCCCTTGCACTGGTGTAAAGCATGCTTTCTAGTGCCACCTGCAATGTTTGCACTGTAGGGCAGAGGTGTCTGCTGTCTAACATATGATTTGTACTGGAAGCATATCTTTTCAGTGTGCAATCCAATGAATAGGTACATTTTTAATCGTCCAATGCATGTGTGCTGTACAGTGGGGCACACATGCAATATGTGAAATGTTTGGAGAAATGCACCTTGTTCAAGGAGGCATTTTCTGACTCAAGGCCTCGTCTGGCTATTGTAGTAGATCGAGCTTTGCGTCAAATACAATAGGCACTTGGCCTGATCTACTCAAGTTACACCCAAGAATAACTCTAGGTAAAATCCCTTAGACAGAAACTGATAAAAGGGAACCTTTACGGTGTAAAAGATCTTTTCATTGGAAGGTAAATACCTTGCAAGAACTTGTATAGCTTTGAGTGACTTTGCCCGTGGATACTCTTAGTAAATATGGCCCAAAAGTCTGCTACAATATTTTTTCCAACATGGTAACTGACGCCAGCCCCTTCCCCCGATCATTCTAAGCAAAATCCCCACTGCATTGTCTCATCTTTCTTTACCAAAGGCGTGAATTTCCTGCTCACCTTGCTGACCCAGTCCTTACCCACTGTCAATCCATAATGATAAAAATAATAACTCCTTTGTATAATGGTCCTGCAAATAACAGTTTCATGGAACTCAAGTTATTGCCCTGAGAATAATGATGGACTGCGTTGGTTGTGAATAAACTGAAACAGCGACCTGCAGATCACCCATAGATGTCAGCAATTAGTAGAAAATTAAGTATGCCATGTAGCAGGGAATACCCACTAATTCTAGGCACTTAGAGCACATGAGACACTACAGCTCTCAGTAACTGGTCCTGCAGGACCACCTCACATACTCTTACCCACTCTGATCAAGATAGAGCTTCCAGGGTGTTATTGATTTGTCACAGATTATGTCTGACCCAAAAAGACACTTTATCACAGACACAGATGAACATACAGCACAAAATTGTGTTTGTTCCCTCTGTCTGTTTCCCAAGCCACCCCTGCCTGCCTACATAAACTTCCAGTACCATGGGGAGAACTACAGAGGAAATTATACCTTGCTTTCTCTCACCATGACTACTGCCCTTCTCCATATATCCATCCGCCTCATACCCTCTCAAATCTGGCACAACTGTCATATGTAGATTAATCTGTAGGTCCTACCATAAAGATTGTCCGGTAGCCTTTTGGGTAACTTCATGGAATGTTGCAGGAATTCTTTTCCAAAGTGGGCGAATTCACAGGATGGTAGGGTAATTAATGTCCCCCCTGAATGTCATCCCTTTTTATTTTTATTCCTATCAGGACATCTACTAATAAAGAAGAGATAAGAATAACTCTAGGTAATTTTAATTATTCACTTTCTATCTCTCTGGTTGAAGTGGAGTGAGAACCATGGATAAGTAATATAAAATAACCCTGGCTCCCACCTTTTGTGGTAGAGCCTACCTTGGACTCATTTGGGTCCGGGGGTAGGGGGCCCGATGATGCCGCATGCCATATTTTGATGTGAGGACCCTGCACCTCTCAGAGATATCTCTGCATAAGCAAAATACAAAACCAATATAAACTGCTGAATTTTGGTGATATGTGATTGCAAATGCACAGTCAGATAGCCCATTTTGAGGTGCAACTTTTACCTGGCATTGAATCATCAGTCCACATTATGTGCATCTGTGTGATACAACCATATACCTACCCTAGCAGCTTCTTCACATTTTACTTGCCCATCATACTTGCTCAGATGCCTTTTTTCTTAACTGGAACAGCTCAGCAACATGGATCTTAAAATACATCCAAATCAATGCCTCCTTTAAAAGATGTTTGAAACATATAATAATTTGTAGGAACCTGGCAGAACCCTCTTTAATTTCCATCCCTACAGAAACAAGCAGGTCCTCCAGATAGTGTGGTGGTGTGTACGTTGCAAGTGTGTGCCTCTCTATACAATTTGTATGTAATATTCAGTGGTGCTTTGTAGTTAGCTGGGAACTGCGACTTTCCCCTTGTTAATCTACATCATATTGTGGCTACCCTGTAGCTGCTTAATGTACTTCTTCGAAGAAATAACTTTCACATTTGATTCTAGAGGGGATATCCCTCTGTGGCAGTGCAAACTTTTCTGTGTGTTTTTACCAGAAGGCCTAATTTAAAGTTGGCAGAAGGACTGTCTTCAGACATTCATCTAGAGGCTAAGCAGAAGTGTCCTCTCTGTTGTGGGAAGGAGCACCAACTTTTTGGGCTGCGTATGAACCAGGAATTGGAACCTGTCCTCTGCTGCTCAACTCTTCCCTTAACGTCTCCTTGACCAGCGACACTGAGCAACTCAAAACCTGTCCTGGTCCTTCATCGGACTCTTTGATCTGTCCTTCAATTGCTAGGGAAGGTGACAATGAACTCAGATCATATCCTTGGTAGTGCTCCCTCTGGTTCTAGATGCCATTAGAAAGACCCCTGCTAGCAGTAAATGTCGAAATTGAGACCTCAGAAGACAGGCATGGGCACTGATTCTGCCCTGTCCCTTTCTTTCACATCTGGCTTGTACTTGCCTTTGGAGAAACAGCACTTGAGTAATGTGGTAACCCGAGCAAGCATTTGGCAATTAAGGTGTCTTACTGCAAGTGTCATTCAGCTCATGAAAAAAGAGGGCCCAGAGGTAATCCATCTTCCAGGGCATTTTCCCAATACCCCCTGTTCAAATAGAACAAGTACCTTGGTAGCCAGTTTTTAAAAGCACATGATCAGAAGAAGGGATCAAGTGAATCTAAGCCAACAGAAAAAAGGATAGGTAAAAAAGCGAATAACAAAAGAGTGAAAACATGCCAGCCATAGATTTGGTTGCAAACGCATCCATTAACCACCAACAATTTTGCTAACATCCCTAGATCCACCCTTCAGCTCTGTACCTTTTCGTCCTCGACTATTCCTGAAACCCAAGGAAATTGCCCTACATGCCCAGGTGATTTCATGCAGGATCAATGAGGTTACTTTGAATCCTATCATCAACATCTTAGCTAAAGTAGAACTAACTTGTCAGCAGTTTTCTGATCTGTTCAGAGATGCAAGTACACCTCTAAATGCATCAAGGTTTATAGGTCTGTTTTACTTCCATCCTCAGTTACATTCCTGGAGCTCAGCAAATTTTCAGCTGGGCTCAATGCAGAGATGCTGTCCTTTTAACTGTTCTAGAACAGAGCTTTTCTCAAGTTGTGTCCCTGCTACTATAATAAAACAGTGACTTGTTCTGGAGTCTAGGTTCTGATGTGAATTCAGTTAAATAACAGTATTCATGTGGGTCTTCTTGAAGATATAAACTATACTTCGGATTAAGGGACTCTTTTCATCCACAGAGTGATTTTATATTACCAAATGTATAATTTCAGAGGTTATGGGGAGGGTGATTAGCATACTCTCTGCTCCTGGACCTGTGCGCTGCGATATACGTGAAAGCAGAGATAATAAATCTCAGCTCTCTTGAATAAACAATGGGAGTTTGCCTCCTGCTAAGGCTTAATGAAAGGATGTATGAAATTTGTGATTCGGTAATGGCGATTTCTTAAAATGTGTTTCGCGTTGAATGTGTGTGCATGTATGGAGGTGTGAGTACGTGTATGTTGTGTTCTGTGAATTTGTGTCTGCATGTCTGTATGAAAGTGTGTGCGGATGTGTGAGTGAATAGATGTATGCATGCGTGGATACATGTGGGAATGGGTGTGTGTATGCGTGTGTGTGTGTGAAGGGAGGGCATGAACGTAGAGGGGGGTTTGGAGAGGAAGGAAGGGTGGGGGGTATCTGGAGAGGGGGTGGGGTGGGCAAAACCTCTATCAGTGACAGGGAAGGGATTCCCTGTCACTGATAGTGCCTACCGCCATGGTTTTCATGGCAATACCACAGACGGTACAGTGATGGCAGCTGTTACCGCCGTGGCGTCGGTGTGGTACATTGGCAGTTTGGCTTCGGCCAAACCGTCAATGTCATAATGTGGTGGAAAGTACCGCCAGCCTCTTGGCAGGACTTTCCACCATATTACCGCCGACCACCTGGGTCATAATTAGGCCCATAGTCTGGGAAGTTAGCCGTGTTAGAGATAACTCTGGTCTTCTGAAATTATTGTGCAACATTCCCCAACTTGGTGTAAGATGGTTAAGGGGGTTGAGCGAGGTCTTTTCCTGAGAATTAATATTCAAAATGAGCTTAGGACAGGATTGTAATAAGGGCCACTCCTCTTCTCATTGCATATGCAGGATGTTCCCAGAATATTTGCCAATTTGTCAGATTTTCTACCAAAATTAAGGCCGTACCCTACTCAATCCTTAATGTATGCTGATGATATTATATTGTTTGATCTCACACATAGGGGGTCTTCAAAGTTGTCTGGATGAATTGCAAGCCTTTGTATCTTCTCACTCGTTAAGCAATACATTGGTTAAAAGTACGCTATTGATGTTAAGCGGTTAAAAAAAGGACAGTTCCTTTACCTGGAATCTTGGTCAGGAGGTAATGAAATGTGTAAAACCATTTGAATACTTAGAAAGGATGTGTGGCTATGATCTCAGCATAGTTCCTCACATGAGCCAGGAGGAGAAAGGCCATGTCACAGGGGGTATAGGGTGAATAGGCTTCCTATATAAACTGTTAGGGCACAGATATTTCAAATATCTAATTACAACCTGCAAGATTGAGATCTCAACCACATTACTGTATGCATGTGAATGTATACAAAATATGCTGTGTTGTTGCCCAAAACCAAGTGGAAGGTAGAATCCTACTTAAGTTGTGCATTGTGTATTTCTCTATTCCAAATCTAGCAACGAGGCTTGAATTGGAAGTAACAAGTGGATTTCCAATGGCTGAATTGGGAGTAACAAATGCATTTCCAATGGCTCTAACTGCAGTCATTACATTTGGCCACCAATTCATCCAGGAACGTCCATATGAGGGCTTCTGAGGCAAGACCTTTCAAGAAAAGGGGCATACATACAGTTCCTGCCATACAAAATTTGTCTATGCTCTTAAAATCTCAGGTTTCAATCAAAACAGCTTGTTGGACACTGTGCAAAAATTTCTAAGTATGCAGTATAAGTGGAATGGGCCATAGTCATTAGAATACAGCCATACATAGAATTGTTAGCCGAACATAGATTGCAGAGAATATTTCTACTTCTGCAATCTAGTGGTCCCCTTTTAAGAGCAACAACACGTGTGGCTGGACATTCTTTGAGTGTAATGAACCAATCCACTGTTTAATTGTAGTTCCCAGGATCCTAATCAAGTGGGGTAAGGAATGTGGATATTAGCTGAGTAGACTAGAAGCCCGACAGAAATGATCAACAAAATGCTTGTGCTTGTCAGGATTCATCACAAAAGTTGACAAATAAACCTGTGCTTAAGCCTCTGGTAGACTGGAACAAATGCAGTCTGACTAATGTTAGAGGCAATCTGTAAAGAATTTGTGCAACACCCAAGCAGTAAATAAGCAAAACCACAACAAAAAAAGAAATCTCAAACCAATTTAGAAACATAAAGTAAATTTTAATAAAGACAATGACACCAAAGTTATGCTAATCCCATCAGTACAAACTGTGGTTTGGATTTTTTAAGTTTCTCATGAAAATAGTACCAACAACACAAAACATCAATTGGCGTTATGGGGTTGTGATGGACTGGGTCAGATTCACAAATCCAGGTGACCGTGAAGGATGGCAGGTAAGATACAAGGGCCAAGTTCATCCTGCTGAACTTTTTTCCTTCTCTGAGCCCAAGTCCACACGGGGAGGAGCAGTGGAGCTTTGTGTTAGCTGATGATACAAGGAGAGGAGCAAGTCAGGCGTCATGAATGGTGTTGGAAAATGGCCCTGTCCGAAGGGACGCCACAAAGTTTTGGGCTTCCTCCTCCTCTTTTTCTGACCTCATTTTTATTAGCTTTAGGACTCTAGACACTTACCACTTCTAACCAATGCTAAAGTGCCTGTGCTCGCTCCCTAAAAACATGGTAACATTGGCTCATATACAATTACTCGTAAGTCCCTGGTAAAGTGCAAAACATGTAAATAAAATGCTACTAGTGGGCCTGCAGCACCGATTGTGCAACCCACATGAGTAGCCCCTTTACCTAACCATGTCTCAGGTCTGCCATTGCATGGCCTGTGTGGCAGTTTCCTTGCCACTTTGACTTGGCACTTAAACTCCCCTTTTTTCTAAATATAGGTCACTCCCAAGGTAGGCCCTAGTTAACCCATAGGGTAGGGTGCAATGTACGTAAAAAGCAGGACATGAACTTATGTGTTTTACATGACCTGGTAGTGAAAAACTCACAAATTTGTTTCTCACTACTGTGGGGCCTGCTCCTTTCATAGGCCAGCATTAGAACTTCCCTAATATACTTTTAAGTGGTAGATTCTGATCTGAAAGAAGTAGCCCTGTCATGTTTAGTATGGTGAGAATGGTAATGGAAATCCCTACTTACTGGTGAAGTTGGATTTAACATTGCTATTTTAGAAATGACACTGTCAGAAATCGGGCATTTCCCTGCACCTACTTCCTTCTGTGCCTTACAGCCTGTCTCCAATCTACGTCTGGGCCATGCTGGCTGACAGTTCCCCTTGTGCATTGCACCCAGACAGCTATAAACCAGGACACTCTGCATTCATCTGTATACTGAATGGGTTTTCCTGGGGAGGAAGGGTGGATGGGCTCTCACTTATAATTCAAAGGCCAGTGGCCTGACTTCAAACAAATGATTGATAACCCCCCACAGGGATTCAGGCAGACAAGGCTGAGTTGAAAGGGGACCTTGTGCCCTTCAAAATCAGTCTATGAAGTTTCCCCCACTTCAAAGGCATTTTGGGTATACATACAGGGTCTATGACCCACTAAAATTTGACACTACTTGATCTACAACTGGACTGTGTCAGAGGGACTGCAGGGTGCCCAAATAACTCATCTGGACTGCTTTCCTGGAAGGACTGCTGCCCTGAGTGTTGCCCTGGTGCCTGCTGGCCCCTGACTCGGCTGGAAGGACTCTGCTTTCCCCACAAGTGGTCTCTAAGGGCTTGGATTGAGCATGTCTCCTGTTCTGATGTCTCAGGGCCACAAAGATTTCACCAAAGAGAAGAAAATCTCTGTGTGTTAGAAAATCGATACGCTGCAGAAATCAATGCCACACCCGCTTCATGACTGAAAAATCGCTGCATCACCTACTGGATCAATGCAGCACCTTCTCCTTCTTACCAGTGCATGAAGGATTTTCAACGCATCGTCCCTGGGCATCAAAATCAAAATATCCCTGCATCGCTGTAAGGAACTAAGGCTGCGCTTCTAGAAATTGATGCATCACTTTGCAGCATGGAAAGAAATGATGTATTGTCTGTGGCACACCAGAAAATCTGCCACAGCTCCTTATTTTCCAAGGCATCTCCTCCTCTGCGGCCCCCAGGCATTGTTATTTTTGACACATTCCACGTACTGTGCATTAAAAGGTTACAATCACTGATTCTTAATGATTAAGACCCATTTAAACCTTTAAAAATTGATATCTTGACTTGTGCATATTGGATTTTTGTCATTTTGGTCTTAATTTATTCAGATAAATGTTATCTATTTTCCTAAACTGGTGTGGAGACTTCATGTGGTGTTTTCACTGTGTTACTATATGGGTTATTGCACAAATACTTTACACATTGCCTTCTAAGTTAAGCCTGCCTGCTCTGTGCAAACCTTCAAAAAGGTAGAGCACAGGATAATTTTGATTATATTGTGACTGACCCTGACTAGGATTGTTGTCCCTATTTGGAGGTCAATGCAGACAGTTGCGATTGATGCTTTGTCCTGGGTTTGGCTTCAAGCTATCTAGAGATGAACAAAGGGCAGGAAGGCCTAGGTGTGAACTGCATTTGACAGTGGCAGGGCAGGAAGCCCTCAGAAATCAGGAAGAGGATGGGCAAGACCTAAGGCTACCCTTTGAAGCTCAGGAAGAGTCCTGCTGAGGAAAGAAACAACATTCCCCATACCCAGGGCCCTTCTTCCCCATGTCTGGAAGAAAAACACAAAACACGACAGGAAAGCCATTCACAGTCATATGACCATGGACACTGGCAGTATGGCATATATGGTTTAGCCAGAAAACTGCCAACTTTCTAAGTGGTATTTTTCGGAATAATAACTTAAAATCCAACTTTACCACTTAACCATTAAATAGGATTTTAAATTACAATTCAGTTGAGTGAAAGACATAGGCCCTCATTACGACCTCAGCTCGTCCCATGATTCTGTGGGCGGTGTTCTGTTGACGTGGCAGTGGAGGTTGAGCAGCCTCCACTTTCCCGCCGACCGCCAGTATGGCGGCTTTCCGTACGGAAAAGGACGGAGGTCTGCCAGCGGTCATAATACGCGGCGGTACCTCACATGATTCGGTGTGGCAGTGTTCTGGTGACGGTGTGCTGGTGGCGGAGCTGCCCCCATGGATCCCATCCCCTCCCGGAGGGCCAACAGACAAGGTAAGTTGATAGTCCGTTAAGGGAGGGGGGTGGAGGGGTGATGTGTGTTGTGTGCGTGCATGGGGGTATGCGTGTGAGTGTGTAGAGGGGGGTGTGAGTGCGTGTAAGCGTGCGGGGAGGTGCTGTGTGTATGGGAAATGTGTGTGGGTCAGTGGGTGTGCATGTCTGTTTGTATGTGCGGGTATGTGTTGTCGTGATGTATGTGTGCTTGTAAGGGTGCATGTATGTGCATGTTGGGGGGGTGTGCATGTAGGCGTGTGTTATGTGTATATGTGCAAGTTGGGGTAAGGGTGGGGAGGGGGGTTGTGCCACCTTTGGGAGTGGCGGGAGGACTTGTGGGGGGTAGCGGGGTGGGGGAGGCCCCTATCAGTGCCAGGGAAGGAATTCCCTGGCACTAATAATGCCTACCGCCATGGATCTCATGGCGGTTCCCAATCACCCGAAATCCATTGCGGTATGCAGGGTCCTGATACCGTTGGCAGTCTAGTGACGGCTGCCAGGCTGGAGACCGAAATCTCCAGCCCAGTGGTCATCACCGCCATGGCGGTCGGAATGGTGAAGTGGCGGATGACCGCGGTGGTAATTCCATTTTTTTTTTCCGCCGGCCTGTTTGCGGTCCTACCGCCGCTTTACCACCGACCGCCAGGGTCGTAATGAGGGCCATAATTCTCTAACTGTTTCCAAAATACGTTATCACTTATTGAGGTTAATAATGTAACCTAGTGTTAGTCTATGGGAGAGATATCCTGCAACAGTAAAAAACTACTTCAGTAGATTTCACTGCCAGGACATGTAAAACGTATATATACAAGTCCGACTTTTTAAATCCCGTGCACCTAGCCCGATGAGCCGTTAAAGCCTACCTCTGAGTTGACTTGTAAATGTTTGTTGGAGGCAGCATGTTCTGGTTAGCTAAAGCAGGGTCCCAGGCAGGCAGTACCTGCCACTCCCGTCAAGGGTGGGTGCTTACACAGATGGTATAACCTGTTCTCACCCTTGAGTAGCTTGGCACAGAGCAGTCAGGCTTATCCAGAGGCAATGTGTAAAGCAAAGACACAGCACTTTCCGGCCAGAGCCACGCTGCGTGGCACAAAGAAGACTTCACACACAGTGTATGTATAAAAAGATTGTATTCAACACACACCTTGTCAACAAGGTACAGGTACAACGCAACTCTGGGCCTTTGCCCCAAATTGCAATGAAAGCCACAATATGAGGCCCAGCTGTGTTAAACATGAGGGAACTTATACATTTCCTCCATGCAACGTCATAAGGTGCCAAAATTTGTCAGCACAAGACCCACCCTAGAATTCCACAAAATCAGTGTAGCACAAAGATTCAGGGTGCACCCCGGTAACCCAACATTAGAAGCAATATGTACTAATTCACAATACTTTTGCATAGCGCTGTGGCTGCAGCCACACTAGCAAGATGTAATGCCAACTGTACGAACATCCTGACAGAATAAACCAGACCAGCAGCCCCTCCGGTTCTGCCTTCGCATTCACCCACACTCACTCCTGCACATCCACTCTGCCCCACCATGCGGTGCAATAGGCATCAGCTGGCGCGTACACACACTCACACGTGCGCACTCACTTCTAATGCGGTGCCGTGATATCTGGATTGTGGATGCCTCTGTGTTTGCAAGCACCCTGATTCCCAAGCCGCCCACCAAACAGCTTCAGCTATCCCCTCCCTCCACGAACAAAACATTGCATCAACCTTTCACTGGTTACTGGACCACCCGTGGCTAGTCACCAGTCTCAGGGTCTCAGAGTTCTGGGTCAAGGCGGGGTAAAGGAAACACAACAGCCCGTAAATAATTAAGGAGGAGATATTTGGGCTCCCCACAGGATGTTCACTCAGAGGTCTGCAAAACACAGGTGGAGGGTTACTGGGGCCGCCGTCAGACACCGAGGTGCCGAGCTCAGCCAAACAGTTCAATGTTACCAAATGGTGACTAATGTCAGCATCTCTGGAGCAGAGAGGTGCCGTCGGGGCTTGTTGACATGAGTCGCCTTTGACACTTCCCGTTGCACACAGCAAGTTACTAGGCCCACACCTCCTATAACACCAGATGCTGCATCTGGGGCACAAAGACTCAAGTGACCCCAGATAGTTACGATTCCACATGAAAAGTGCTCAGTTCTGTGCCTCCGCTAAAAGAAGCCACACCGTCAGGGTTCCACTGATCTAAGTCGCCCTTACTGTACAATCATTCACCAGCTGATTCCCAAGGTGATACCTCCTCGGACAGAGGCACCTGTCTTGAGTTGCACTAGACTCAGAACTTGGCTTCTGTACCTCTCTGGAATTACTTGTAGTGGCACCAGATTCCCCAGTCACACACTTCAACGCAACTTCAGTCGTACCATACAAGGCCAAGTATAGCAAAACTCAGGTTGCTCCCCCTTCTCCGAGGTTGTAATCAATGAACAGAGCTTCGCACACACTCAGCATGCAGCTGAGGCTCACAAAAGAAAAATGCAACACACTCGACAATAGCGGGCCCCACAGGGTCCCACACTTGGTGATCCTGTTCACACTAACAAGGTGCTTCAGTGTGCAGTGGTCCTCAAGATGAGTGGTCATTCACCTGAAGTGAGGGCAGTCCTTGGCAAGCTACCCACGAGGCAATTCTGGTCTCCAGACACAATACTTAGGCCACGCTAATGCTGCTGCTGCCAGGTGAAGTCCAGCATATGATGTAGATGCAGCAGAGGGCACCACTCTCCAGATATTACTGATCGTTGATGTAAGTCTCTCTCTGGAGGTCTTAGGACCTCCTCAGAAAACAGGGGGGCAAACCAATCTGCCCTTGGAGAGTTACCCTTCGGGATGCTACACAGCAGCAGGCAATCAGCCCCAGGTCAGTCTCTAAGCAGGAAGGGGAGCACAGATGCCCCCCTCAGACAGTTATCTTCTTGGGCACAAAAGATTCAGCTGGCAGTGTGCCCACGCGGTCCAGCAGCACCAGAACTGCCTCGTAAAGGTTACTCTGTTTTGCAGGCGTTGAGTACCCCTAGTTATACTAGATGTTTCCTTTGAAGTTGAAGATGATTTAAAACGTTCTCCTTTGAACCACAGATGTATCCCCTAAATTTCCTCCCTGTCCTGTCTGAGGCTCTGGAATGCCTATCTTTATCTTTAGGGGGCTGTGCTCCGGCTTGGAGAGGCCAAGTGTCAAAATACTCTATCCCAATCTGTCTATCCAGGCCCCAGATGGCAGGAATCTGTCATTCTGGATGCCCAAGTTTTCTAGTGATCACCTGGGGAAAGCACAGATGTGGTCTGCACCACTGACCCATAGAATTACGCCTAATTTACAAGGCACAACAACCACTTTAGAATCTAGAAATGCTCACTTCCCAGAAGTGGCATTTCTAGGGCATCGATGACAAAACCAGCGTTACCATCAGGAGGGGTTTGTCATCCTGAGTGCAACAATACCAAACATCATGAGGCTGCTCCCCTGCAAAGCACCATTGCAGCCAGACTTAAGACTCATTCTCCCATGTTACCTTATGGGTAGATCATCCCTCATAGGTAGTGTGAACATGCATGGGGGATTGGCACTTCAGGGGAACATATGCCCAGGTGCACACATATGCCCACTAGGGCATGTGGGGCACTTTCGATAAAGCCACCACAAAGGTGCACATGCGCCACTACTGGCCTGCTCTAGCAGGCTCAGTTCCTCTAGTAAGGTAACTGTGCACAAGTAATGCCAGCTCCGGGACCTATATAGAAAACTCACCCAGGAGCAGTATACACATATGGGCAACTGGTACTTCCAGGTGGAGGGAAGGATTGCACCGGTACTTTCACACAGTGTTTCGTGGGAAAATACCCAGGGCTGGTAGCAAAAGCATCCTAGAGGAAAGCAAAACAATCAGGGGAAACACTACCTCCTTATGTCAGGTCTATCAGTATTAAAAAGATTGTTTAGGCCTGGCAAAAGGTTTATTTTGCCAGATCAAAGTGGCAGTTTTAAAGCTGCACACAGAGGTGGCAGGGACAGGCCTGTAGGCATGACTTACAGTGCTAATTCAGTGGGTGGCACAATGAGTGCTGCTGTCCACTTGTAGCATTTAATTTACAGGTCCTGATTACATGTAATACTATTTTTTATGTATTTAAAAGTAAATTAGATGTGCCAGTTGGGTGTAGCCCTATTTTACAATATTTAAGAGAGCCTGCACACGCACAACCACTGGTTAGCAAGAACAAAAGAGGGCCTAATGACAACAAAAGTGGGTTTAGCAACAGAAGGGAAAACTCTATCGGGTGGCCCTACAAAGAGGGCCAGGTCCATTATACAGCTTTTCTCTGTACACAGTGTAGATAATTTTTATGCCCACTAATATTTAAAATACAATGTAAAATCTCTGATTGAATCTTTAATGTTTATGCTGTCTCCTATAAATGAACAAGTGTGTATGCTTTTAAAATCTTATTTAAAAATGTTTTTGATGCTGTATTAAACTAATGTTTTTATTTGCTTTTTAAAAACGGTTACCCTGTGTATGGACTGGTACAAACTATTATGATGTGGTGGTGTCAATCTTATTTGAGATTGAAAACTATAAATATTTGATTTTGACCCTCACACTCACTTCCAAGTCCATAAAACACAGTGTAGTGGGTTTGTCAGCCAATTCATAACTGGATTACTCCAATGAATCCTTGCTAACCCACCAGAATAAAAAATGAGACAAACCTAGGTGCCACTGAAAGACTATTTGCAGGATTTAAAAATAGATGCCATCTCCCCTACACTCAAGAGCCCCTGCTGGCTCTTTGTCTGCATAAAATGTACGTTTAAAGCTATCTTCCTCGCCCACAAATGCCTGAGAGAGATATCATCATCTTTGATCCTCAGCATAGCTATCAAGTAACTAGGGGAGTGTGAAATTTTCATAATCGGCTTAAGTATAATTATTTAACATTATGACAAAATTAAGTGAGATTCCATGTCACTACTCAAAATGCAAAATCTGTCATTTCGCACTATGGCCCATATTTATACTTTTTTAGCGCCGCATTTGTGTCATTTTTTGACGCAAAAGCAGCGCAAACTTACAAAATACCAATGTATTTTGCAAGTTTGCGCTACTTTTCCATCAAAAAGAGGCGCAAATGCAGTGCTAAAAAAGTATAAATATGGGCCTATATTTTAGCAGACGTAATTTAAATTTTGCCCAGTCCTACTAGTAACCTCATGCCATGAGGCGGCAATTTTGCCCAATCTTTGGGGTACATTACTTTCTATGATATGGTGTTTTGCTTGTTCTTGTGTTGATAAAATGAAACTAAAGTCCACTGAATGTTAAATGGTCTTGGCTAAAGAGCCAGGACTGGCTGATGCTGTCACACATGACACAGGGTCACGGTCCAACTGTGCTGCCGCTCAATGATCTCCTCTTGGGTGTTCCCATCTAAAGGTTCGTAGGAAGAAAACTGCATTTCTCTGTGACCGTAACAAAGCTGTGGAATCACCTTCATTTTCAGTACAGAAGTTTCTCTCCCTCCCAGGTTTCAGAATTCACTAAACCGTTTCTTTTTTGCTATCTTCACCCTGATCTCCTCTAGGATCGACCTTGGCCTACAACTACGGGTGGTTGAGACTGAGGTAAATATGTAAATAAGAAAGTAGGTACCTCTTTCATCCAGTCCTTCTTTTATAACCATCAGCGTCGTGCTCTTTGTAAGTACCAGCCCCTAAGACATCAGGAGAGGTCCCACAACCAGGGGCCCCTTATATTCTATTCTGGAGAATTTCTATAGCGCATAGCTACCCAACAGGCCTCCCAGCACTAGGAACAACATGTGTGCCACAAAACTTAGTGCACCTCCAGAAGAAGACTAGAAGATAAAGGGCTTCAGATGTTTCCTGAAACAAGGTTCTGACTAGTTCATTCTAAGATCCTTTGGGAGGGAGTTCCAAATTGTGGGACCTAAGTAGGGAAAGCAGCCACCCAGTCCTTGCCCTCTTGATTTTGGGGACCAGCAGCGCTCTTTGTTTCCCAGAGGTAGTGGTCTCCTGGAAATGTAAGCACACAGCAAGGGCTGTGTTAACTGCTGACCTTTGCTATGCATAGCAGGATGGCTAGCAAGCTTCAGCTATCATCACCACCATCTCCCATTGTCCTTCCAAGCTCTACCAGATGCAAACACCTTGGAACTCCGCAGGCGTAGGGAACTGGGTCCCCAAGTGATGAGGGGTTCACCTCACCACAAACCCATCTTCTCGCTCACTATCAAACTGGGGGTAGAAGTGACGTTTCCTTGTTCCCATCGGGGCCCATGGCACCCTTGCTACACCACGGTGAGACATGCACGGATCGCACAAGTCATGTTTGTTTCCCAAAGTGTTACCAATTTTACGGAAGGTAAACAAAAAACCTCAAACACACCGTGTCTCCGTCGATTAAAGGTGGCACAGCTTGTACACAGCAATTATGAGACCAGGCTCCCCGCTTTCTATGGAGAGAGTGCTTTGCAGCGCGGTTCATGCTGTCCTCTCGCCGAATTTAAATAGCCTTTACTACGCATTTCACTTCAAACAGCCCCCCGATGAGCGAATTGTCATCAGCCCCCCAGTGTGCCAGCTTCAGGTTCACAAACGCAAGCGTTTTATTTAGAGGCTCCATTTACCCACTCAGAGGACGGCCGAGGCAGATATAATAGTCTCAAGAGTCCGCTAAACAGCAGACACGAGTTTAAACTAAATTTTCGAAATATTCTGGCTATTGAGCCCACTCAGCGTCCCATTTCCGGACGCTATATCCACTGTGAAAGAATTGATTCATACTTATAACATGTTTAAAATGTTTAACTAGACTGACTAAAACCCGAAGAGTGTGGTACGGAATCTAATTTAAGGTGTCACATAGAGAGGACGCTTGAAAGAAATGCTTTGTATTTAACATAGTTGCAAAGTGGCTGCATCGAATGAGTGATACAGTAATCAAGTCAGCTTTTCAACCAGCAGCACATCTGAGACTTCACACTGATCGCGGCAGAATGAGCGCACTGTAATTGATCGGTACCAATATGTCCCACAAGAGAAGCTGCATACCTGAAATATCATTTCCACTGATCAAACTCCAAGATTTTGTGCCAGGGAAAAATGGAAACGTGCCAACAGCTGTATCCAGATGTAGAAAATAAATTTGTTTTTACTGGATTAGCTGGCATATTTGGCCATGAAGCACTGGGGGGCCGCCAACCACCTCGCAGTGCATGTGTTTTACCTCTCGAAGCCTTGAATTCTGCATCTGCCTCTTCAGTTCCAATTAGTAAACATACCTCTTGGGTATGTGTGCCTTTTTTTATTAAGAGCCCGGTAATCTGATGCAAAAGGCATCAGTGTAATAAAGGTCAGTTATCACGTGTGGGCACCAGTGTTCCCTAGGAGCACCCACAAGGGAGACTTTAAGGACATGCTTTCCAGGCTACTATAGCAGGCCAGAACAGCCTCAGCCAGAAGATGTTAAACTAAAGATTGTTTGGTATGTGAAAATTTCACCTTTTTACATGATGAGTCACTCAAAATTAGTGCCTTTTTATCCACGAAATGTGTAAAAGTGAGACATGCCAAATGTGGATCACTAGAGTGACAAGATATAAAGTGTACCTCACTCTCTTGGCTGCTGGGGTCATTGCCCACTGTAAGGGCTTCCTTAAGAACATAAGTCATATTTTTTAACTTGGCTTAGAGGAGGGCTAGAAAAATAATCCATGCACCATTGTAGTATCTTAAATCAAATTAATTGATAAGCCTGTGTGTTTAATAAATATGTTCCAGGGATGATTTGAATAAATGTATCCAACTCTGGCTGAAAACTGGACATTCATTAAACCAGTTATACCAAGCTCCCCTTCCGCTAGTGACATTACTGACAGTCATCACCTCTGTTGTGCTTCAGAAAGGTGGGCAAGGTTTATTGGCTCACCCTGCTTAGAGCTTTCAGTTACAAGAAAAGATGCCTCACTCTAGAAATACCTGTCCTTGAGGATTTACACTAGTGACAGTAATTAACTCCACTGGATCTGCTGCTCCGGAGTGAAATGGGAAGACCAAACGACATATGATCCCAGGAGGTCATTGGCTGGAAGTTAATTACAGAGGATCCACATGTAGGTATGTTGGAATGCTCCATGAGGATAGTGGACAGTGGAAGCTGATGAATCTTACAAGGACCTGGCAGGAAGTCTCAAAGTAACGTGCATGTTAACCCACGTTCTGATATGTAGCCCGATCCCAGACAAGTTACCTCCTAACACCACCAGCCATGGGATACACTCAAAACCAGTTTGGGATGGTTTTCCAGGGGCATTTTTTCTTTTTACTAGAGGAGGGGCTATGTGATGGTGGCATCTGGAAAGACCCCAAAACAGAGAAATT
Source organism: Pleurodeles waltl (assembly GCF_031143425.1). Classification (NCBI taxonomy): domain Eukaryota; kingdom Metazoa; phylum Chordata; class Amphibia; order Caudata; family Salamandridae; genus Pleurodeles; species Pleurodeles waltl. The sequence continues at coordinate 1,278,453,069 of NC_090437.1, forward strand.
TTGGGTACTCTTAACAGAAAACACAAGGAAAGTTCCTTTAAAAAGAGGGTTGGTTGGGTGGTGGGATGATTCTAGAGCTAGGATTAGTCACCAACCACTATCTAGTACCTGTTGTAAGAATGACTCCCAGACTAGAGACTACAGAACACAACTAGACTTGAAGAAGATCACAAGAGGAGCATTCTGCTGTTTGTCTGTATGCTTGTGGGGACGTCCAAGCACAGACTGCAGACACAAATCCTGACAATACTTATCACCAGTGAGATCGACTGTCCTTCTGTGATCCCAGGGACATAATTGACAAGAAGGGTATCTATGCTGAGGAACCAGTAAACCAGTCGGTACTGGAGTCAATGTGAGAGAACTGGATGCGCAGAGTGGTTGAGTCTGTCTTCCACTACTGTCTGTGCTGTGGTGCCCTTGAGGCTGCACTAGCAGTTTAATAGCTTTGAGACTGACTGAGAGAATGAACTTTAAACTCCAAGTAAAGAAGGACATCAAAAAATTCTGAAGTCCAGATGAGGGGACAAGGATTCACCATTGCTCTACAAAGTGGGCAAGTTTACTGGTTCACCACATCTTTTTCTTGCAAAAAAAGAAGTTTCAGCAGGACCTCACTAAGAAAATCTCTGGCTTGCAGGATTTCAAACTTCGTAATTTCTCAAGAGGAGGCAATGTCAGGCAACTCGGTACTATGTAGGAAATTAGGGTAGCACTAGCCGTGGTTTGTCATACCCAGCAGGAGAGATGTCCTGAAGTTTAGTCCTCAAATGTCCAATTGTGCTAACCCTGATTAGTGTTAAATGACTCACCAAGAGAAAGCACCGAATGGAAAGGGGGAGAAAACAAGGTAAGTAGGGGAAGAGGTACTACTCGGTTGTCCGTCGGGGGTACGGCCACTGTACGCCGTCTGAAATTTCTGCTTGCAGAATGGTGTATCGTGAACCAATAGAAGGATCAGTACCGCTGGGATTCCTGTGATCCTAGAAATTAGAGTGTATATTAGAACAAGAACAACTCATCTGGTGGTGTCCTGTGTGGTGACTAATTGAGCTATTAGGTCTTTGTACCTGAAGCTGTGTTAGAAAAACGGTGTACTGGAACTCTTTTGATAGTGCTGATTTGTGGCATCTTGCTGAGATGTCCTAGACTATGCCCAGATTTACCACAGTTGTAGGATGATTGGTGTTCTGGCAGAGCTATAATAATCAGAGCACAGGGAATTCAGGAGAAGGTCTTGAAGTCAGAGCACAGGGAATGAAGCTGAAATTCTTGTGGTCAGAGCCCAGTGCTTGATATTTAGGATTCTTTAGTTCTGCTTTGGGATTTCTCACTCACTCCTCATTCACAGTATAGCCCTTTCCACGCACACTACTTCACACATTCCAATGTGTAGAAAGCACAATGCCACAAGGCATACCAATTCACTGCTCTGTATTTTGGGGAGTTCAAAGTCTTTATGCACTGCAGTATTGCATAAGAATAATAAGGCTTATTCAATAAAAGAGCTTTTGAAAATAAAGCCTTTTCTCTCTCATACCAACATCCAGTACCTATATTCAAGTCCCAATGCTGTGCTGTCTACTTAGCTTTTCCTTTCTTCGCTGTGCAGGTAATGGTACAGCTCCTTGGAGCTGTCGAAGACGGGAGGCTGATCATGACATGATGTGGGATTTGGAAGAAATCGGTTCAGGTAAATGAAACACAAATGATTCAGTTTAGAGTTATGATGGCATCATGATGGAGTCATTCCTAACCATCCAACGCCAATGGCGCCAGTCACAGAGTATCATGGACCCCCAGGTACAGTACCTCTGGTAACAAAGAAACAAGCCGGTGCACGGAGTCAGGGAGGAGACGCGTTGCTAGATTTGGTGCAGCGTTGGTTCCTTACTGCAGAGCAGGAGAGGTGATGGGGCATTGGTGCAAAGCATTGTTTCTTTACGCTCTGGCGGGGTCGATGTCCGGGGAGTGAAGACACAGTGGGGCAACCTCACGGGGTCGCAGTCATGCCACGGGGCTGCGGGCACCATGGCAGAGTCGGGTATCATGGATGTCGGTTCCACGCACTCGGGACTCACAAAGCCACTTGACGTCAGTGGGGCTGCAGCGGCATCAGGCCTTCGATGTCGGTGGGGTCATCGTACTCCAGCAGGGACCACTGCTTCAGTTGCAGGGGATGTCGCGGGCTCAAGCAGCGGCGTCGGTCTGGACATCGTCCGGAGTCGGTGCACTGGTTTGTCTTGTGTTTCAACTAGCTTTCACACCCAGGGGCCCAGAAAATGGAGTAGGCACCACCTGGCGAGCTAGGATACACAACAAGTAGACCTAGAGGCTGGTAAGTGAAGTCTTTGCTGTACCTGAGACTTCTTAATAGGAAGCAAGCTCACTCAAAGCCCTTGGAGACACTTCACCATCAGGAATGCAGAAAGCAGAGTTCAGTCCTTTCCCTCTTATGCAGAAACAGCAGCAGCAGCAGGCCAGCAGAGCAAAGCAACAGGCAGAGTGGCGGGTCCTCCTCAAGCATCAAGCTCTTATCCTTGGCAGAGGTTCCTCTTAGTCCAGAAGTGATCTAGAATTCTGGGGTTTTGGGTTGACTACTTACACCCATTTCTGCCTTTGAAGTAGGCAAACTTCAAAGGAAAAGTCTCTGTTCACACGATCCTGCATTGCCCAGACATGGCCCCAGACCACGGGGTTGTAGACTGCATTGTGTATGGACAGGCACAGCCCTTTCAGGTGAAGGTGTCATCTCCTCCCTTCCTACTCTAGCCCAGGAGACTCATCAGGATATGCAGAACATTCCCCAGCTCTCTTTTTTATTAACTGTATAGTCGGAATTCACAAACAACCCAAGTGTCAGTCTGACCCAGATGTGGATTCCACAGGTAGACAGAAGCGCAGAGTGGTTTCTAAAAGTGACATTTTCAAACTGACAATCTAAAAGCCAACTTTACCATAACATGTATTTTTAAATTGTGAGTTCCGAGTCCCAAACTCCATATCTTTATCTGCTCCCCAAATCTGAAACCCGAATTTGGCAGTATTTCACTATCAGGACATGTAAAACACACCAGTATATGTCCCACCTTATAAATACACTTGATCCTTACCATGGGGCTACCTAGGGCCTACCTTGGGGTGACTTACATGTAGTAAAAGGGAAGGTTTCGGTCTGGAAAGTGGGTACACTTGCCAGGTCAAACTGGCAGTTTAAAACTGCACAAACATACACTGCAGTGGAAGGTCTCAGACATGTTTACAGGCTTCGCATGTGGGTGGCACAATCAGTGCTGCAGGCCCACTAGTACCATTTGATTTACAGGCCCTTGACACCTCTTGTGCACTTTACTAGGGACTTACCAGTAAATCAAATATGCCAGTCACGGATAAACCAATCACCAATACAATTTAGACGGAGACCATATGCACTTTAGCACTGGTTAGCAGTAGTAGTGCCCAGACTTGTAAAGCCAACAAAAACAGGTCAGAAAAATAGGAGGAAGGAGGCAAAATGTTTGGGGAGGACCCTGCAAAAAGGGACAGGTCCAACACAAATCAATTACATTATACCATAAGCAATTCTAAACTCCACACCATAATCAATTTAAACACCAAATCAAACTCGAAACTGAATAAAGTTTCAAAGCTTTATCACAATCCCAAAATCAATGTCACATATATGATGTGCAAAGCTAAGTTATAAACATACATGAAAACATGGGCTGACCTAAGCATCTGAAAAGATTACTGAACATCTACATTGTTAATCACTCCAAAAGAATGATATATATTAGCATAGTACAATATGAGCATTATTATTATTAACTTTCAAAGCAGATGAGGGTGACATCAGTAAATCATCAAAATATAATTCGACATTCAGTTTCAAATTTCAAAGCTGGGCCATTCCTACCACTAACCAGAATTGGGAATTGCATGTGTGGGAACGGGCTAACACATGCGGGCAAAAGCAAAATTAAAAGAAAGACAAAAATAATTTGGAAAAACATCTAACTAGAATAACTCACTATACAAATATGCTGGTGCAAGTTAGTAATTGAAGAAAACAAGAAACCGCATTTATTATACCTCTCTTCATGAGACAGCAGACAGAAACAGTTCGTTAGGCAGGACAATCACTTTCTTGCGGTGTCAGTTGACTGCAGCATCAGGACAGTGCAGAACACGAGCTGCACATAGGAAAATCATCAGTTCAGAATTAGTTGGTCTTATTAGTACTGAACCATATAACATAATAGAGCAATTAAGACTTTGATGAGGAAACTCAGCAGGGGACTTAGAGAATAGTAAAGCAGATTAAACAGCGTTCTGGACAGCTTTGAGACAAGCATAGCACTGATTCTAAGACTTTTTCAGGACAGACTGACTTCAATTCCAGAGTTCTTTACTAATTAGAAGTGGGCAGGATCCATTCATTGGTCCTTCAGGTGGGTGCATTTCGAACATCAGTTTCAACATCCAATCACTGCAGATGGCACCACAAAATTCTGATACACTTCCGAATCTTCTCAGCAAAAGTGCATTGTCACCGAATGAATTACGCGTTACTAACAAAATATTACATTCTCTAACTATTTATTACTTGAGATCCTTTCTCACAGTGCATAATAAACTAAACCAGTACCTTTCACATGAAAACTACAAGTTTCATGTCTTGTTCGACAGCTAGAGCAAATAATATAACATTGTTGCTTCTAAAACAAGTCTCTTGCCTACAATACATTCAACATTCACATTAGCAACCTAGGAAAATAATTCAGCTCAGAGGGGACAGAATAAAAAAGTGATTTTCCATTAATGGTGCACAATGGATCCTTTCCTGCCTAGTCAAGTTAAAAAGTGTTAATACACATGAATACTTTTAATACATTAATGAACCTATTGTGCATCTTACAATTCATATATGCAAAACAGGTTATTTAATTGCAAACATTATTTAAGACAGGTTAGAACTAATTTAAATGTGCATTTATTTTTCTGCACGCGTGTCATATGGAATGATAAAATTCATTTCTTCAAATATAAGTACGATTAATTCATATTCATTTTGGCACTTCAATTATTAATCTATATTTTAATAAACCATTCTTAACATTAGCTCATTTTAGCACTTTCATTTAATATGATTGCAAAAACTCTCTTGTTAAAAGGTGGTGCACAATACAAATGGTGGCCACATGGTTCATCCTAATTCAAATGTGCACATAACTCATGTTATTTTCTCTGTTAGGTTTCTAAATGTAGATTTATTCATCACCATATGCTAACTTCTAAGCCACTCATTTATTAATAAAACTTGATCTCTCTCAGATTCATCTACCCAATCGACCCTTATCCGGTTAAAGCATCCTGCCCTAATTGAACACTTTCACTTCTATAAGTAAGAAGGTAAAACTATAGAACCAGGTGAACCAGTAGGCTGTAGCTGATGCGTGCGTCACCACAGTTGGCCTGAAAAGGTGCCTATGACCCGGTACTCACAGCAATTGAGTAGCATCGGAACATTTTGACATTTGAACATTAAACATAAAAATCTCAGGCTCTGTTCATCGTATCTTTGTTGTTGGGGTCTTATTTTCTTCAATACAATTTTTTCATTTAGCTCAATTTTACTAATTAGTTTCTTGAATTTAATCTTGTTCTGGTGGTGCTTTAATCTTGGCTTTAATCTCGGTTTGGTGGTGCTGAAATACCTTGAAGCATTTCTCAAATTAAAATTATTTTGCTTTGTTTAGTAGATACCAGGAATACAGCCAAATATTTCCCACTGAATATGGATTTACACATCACCACACTAGTTTAATGATTTTGCAGAAATTCATAGCTTATTCTCCAATACCAGATCTCATTCTGGGCCTAATGACCAACACATTTGCTGTGGAAATTAATACCACATTAACATGTATGTACCAAAAATTAAATGCATTCATTATCATTGTCAATAATTGCCATTGCCATTATAGGTCAGTAATTTTCACAATATGCATATGTTTTTATGAAACAATCCAGGGATTTACTCAGTATATTTTAGAGGTGTGATTAAATATTCTGCAGTGTTGCAATATCAACATCACAACAAATTGGAATAATTCATTGAGTGAGAACCTCATCCAATCCCTCTTTAATCTTGTCAAGGACTAGGGGCCATATGTACGAACACATTTTCCCATTGACACATAATGGGGAAGACCCTTTGCTACATCTGGCCCTAGATGTGGAGAAGGCTTGTTGAGGCTCCTTGATTACCAGAAGAAAGCAAACTCGTCCCAGTTGCTAGAGTGCCACCCTCTGCTGAATAAGTAGTACATGTGAAAGGTACAAGGGTCTCATGAGGAGAATCCCGCCTTGGAGGAAAAAACACCAAGGGTGAAATACCTCCTTGGAAACCTCATAGCTCTCGATTAAGATGGACATTAATACAAAAGTTAATAGCAAGCGAACAAACCCCTCTCTGATATCAGGCAAGAGGAAAGGACTTAGACACCACTAAAATCCCAGTAGGTGTGCTACGTTACATGCATTGTTAACGCACTGAAGCCACTTTATTTCATGTTGTTTAATTGCACAATTTCCACACTGTTTACTAAGCGAAGCCTCATGTTGGGGATTGGCACAACGAAGCATGAACTTTGAAAAATAATGGAATCAGATTCTGTATGTGCCTTCTGTGTCAGTTTACAAAGGTCTTCTTACATTGTTTCTCAGGAGAAGATCCTGGCACCTGCTTCATTGGGAAACATCAGTCATTTTCATTCTCAGTCACTTATTCCCTCTTCCTTTCACTGGGATTAAGAAAAATAATATACATATGACAAACATATGTATGGATTTTAGCATTACATACTCCAGCTTATTAAGGGCGGGGCCTAGAAACAACAGTTGTTGCCTCATTTTTGCTTGTTTATTGGCTACTTTGCATTAATATGTTAGGCATTATAGGCTACCCTGAGAGTTGTGCTTCTCTTTGACAAAGGGTATCCAGAATCAGATTCAGTTGAAGTTGCAACTGCAGGAATTAATCATCAGGGATCAAAATATCAGCAAGAAGTAAAGAAAACATGAAAATAAGAGAATGCCTATGTTGCAACACAACCATCACTTATAAATGCATCCTTATAAAAGATTCAAGGAACTGATACCAGACGAACCAATACCATCCTTGATTGGTAGCCTCAGATACAAATATCTGGCCAAACCACCACCTTGGAAAAGGCAGATGATAAAGCATGGTCCTTTCCTGAAACGTGAATGTGTCTGTTTGAAACAGAAACAGCCCATAACTTGACATCCTTTGCACTGTGCTGAACTCCACTGTCCCTATATCACTCTTTCTTCCAGTTTTAATTTGCCACCACAAGCACAAAAAACACCAGTGTGGTGTAAGTAATGAGGATCTTAACCACACACTGAGCATGACACACATGAACACTCTGACTGCATAAAGTGTGGTAAATCTTCTCGTGGATGTTTTAAATCTCTGTTAAAATCTCAGGTTTGATGTAACTATTCAGTACTTCTGGCACGTGTAAATCTGTTTAGTCTATCAAAAATGAAATACTACAAACTTCTTCTAGAACTGTTCATCCAGTGTCGTTAGCACATTCAATCACAAGATACTCAACTTTATCAATCTGATTAAATCTAAAATATAAACCAGGGGCCAAGGTAGGTCTCCTGGGTAAATTAGTTGTGAAAGCAAACTCTGAGAATGTTGATTTTAACTGCTTACAGTCTTAGGGCCTGATTTAAATCTTGGTAGAGGGGTTACTCTGTCATAACTATGACGGATATCCATTCCGCCAAAATCTAAATCCCAGTATAGCCTATAAGTTAAAGATTTCAGTGGATGGGATATCCTTCACTGTTGTGATGGAGTAACCCCTCCACCAAGACCTGAATCAGGTCCCTATTGTCCTGCATTCACCAGTTTTCATTCATTATTCTAGATCTTCTTTGGATTTTTCCTGGAGATTGCAATTAATGATGCTGAAGAGTACAATAGGAGTTATACATTTTCCATGGTGGATCATGATGATCTTTGCTCTCAAGCACCATTGTCGACAGCACAGTGATTGCAAGCACTGCTGTGATTGCAAATACTGTTTGTTAGCTGTTACTTGGGTAGCCTATCTTCAAATAGGTATTGATATATAGTGTGTTATTTTAATGACTACATATTTATTTACATTTACTTGTAAGTTGACCAAGCTACCCCAGAGAGTTGAGCAGTCTTGATAGGAGCTCTGAGAAGGCATTTTTGTATTGATATGTGGTGTGTTATTTTAACGACTACCTATCTATTTACATTTTACTTGTAAGTTGACCAAGTTACCCCAGAGAGTTGAGCAGGAGCTCTGAGAAGGCATTTTGCATTGATGACTGAGTACCCAGCATTTAGGGCAATAGATGATACCTGAGTTCCCACGTTTTCTAGAGCAATGTTTTAACCACAACTACACAAATCCACAGTTTGCACATTGCTCTGCATCATGGGTTCATCTGAACTAGCTGTCAAGAAAAAGATATCCGCACCTGGAGCAGGTCAGTACACTATAAATGTGTCTGGTAAGAACTCTTTAACTGGCTGAAAGATGTGATATCAATGTATAGTGTTGAGAGAATAGATATAGATTTAGTGAGACCTCACTTTCTAAGTGGTGGCATAGCTGTCTATTTTGCAGATCAACATATACATTTCTTAAAGACCGCTGTGCACATCTGAATAGTGTGACACATGCATGTGATGCAGGTAAGAAAACAGGGATATTGTGAAACATTCTGGGGGTCATTACGACCCTGGCGGTCATGGACCGCCAGGGCCGGGGACCGCGGATGCACCGCCAACAGGCTGGCGGTGCATCCAGGCCTATTCTGACCGCGGCGGTAAAGCCGCGGTCAGAAAAGGGAAACCGGCGGTTTCCCGCCGGTTTTCCCCTGGCCTGAGGAATCCTCCATGGCGGCGCTGCAGGCAGCGCCGCCATGGGGATTCCGACCCCCTTACCGCCAGCCTGGTTCTGGCGGTTTTGACTGCCAGAACCTGGTTGGCGGTAATGGGTGTCGTGGGGCCCCTGGGGGCCCCTGCAGTGCCCATGCCAATGGCATGGGCACTGCAGGGGCCCCCTAACAGGGCCCCACCAAGATTTTCAGTGTCTGCATAGCAGACACTGAAAATCGCGACGGGTGCAACTGCACCCGTCGCACCCTTTCCACTCCGCCGGCTCCATTCGGAGCCAGCATCCTCGTGGAAGGGGGTTTCCCGCTGGGCTGGCGGGCGGCCTTCTGGCGGTCGCCCGCCAGCCCAGCGGGAAACTCAGAATTACCGCGGCGGTCTTTTGACCGCGCAGCGGTATTCTGATGTGCCTCCTGCATGCCTCAGTAGTGGAAAACTAGTGCAGTCCATTATTGTGGGAGACTTCTAAGTATCTCAGTATCTCAGCCCGACTATGGCAATGCCCTCTACGTTGGTACCACCCAGAAGAACCTGAAGACACTACAGCACACCCAAAATGCCACCGCCAGATTCATCCTGGACATCCCCGCTGCAAACATATCTCCAGTCACCTAAGAGACCCCGACTGGCTTCCTATAAAGAAAATAAATAACTTAAATTTCCTAGTCCACACTTACAAGGTCCTCCATGACCTAGGATCCACATACCTCAACCCCCGCATCACCTTCTACTACCCAACCAGACCTCTCCACTCAACAAGCACTTGCGACCATACCCCTCATATCGAAATCCTCGGCTGGTGGAAGATCCTTTGCTTACCTCACGGCAAAGAGCTGGAACACTCTGCCCCTGCACCATCACTTCCTCAATTCAGGAAGGACCTGAAAACCTGGCTCTTCAACTGAAGTTCAGAGGACCATCCCTATTAGTGCCTTGAGACCCTAACAGATGAGTAGTTGCGTTTCATAAACCCTGATTTGATTTGTGGTTTCAGATGAAGGTTAAAGTCAGTACTGAGGTGCATTGTGGGAACCATTCAATTACTGTATCATAGTTTTGATCAGCGGTGGTGCATGTGAATGTGTCAATACTGCGATATTAGTAAAAGGTGCAAATCAGTATAGAGGTACACTGTGAGAGACCTGCAAATGTCTCAGTAGTAGGATGCTAGTGAAAGGTGCGGATCAATACAGGGATACTTCGTAAGAGGACCATGAATGTGTAAGGTGGTGAAGGTCCAACTAGATGCCATTTGTAACATCTCCGTAGATGCTTCATTACTAGTATAGCAGTTTATGAAAGGTCAGGATGGAGATGCACTTTGAGAAGTTGTTGAATGCCTGGGTACTCTAATAGGAGTGCATAGTTCAAGTCAATTCACACGAAAATCTTAGTTTTGGGATGTCAGTTTATGGCAATATTTAAAGTACATTTAACTTAGTGTTGAATACATGAAATATTTGTGAATGGTTTATTAATCAATGATGTTTGGTTTATATTTTTTGTGGAAGGTTTGGGCTTTAAGTGGTTTGATTAATTGATTGAAGATTGTTGTAATGGATTGTAATGTGAGTAGCTTTAATGCATTTTAACTTTGCAAAACGTGAAGCGGATTTGTTTAATCGCTGAAACTGAATTGGCAGAGATCTGAACAGAAAAGCATTTTGTTAACTTTGGTGATGTCTCTCTGGATGATGTAATGCGCTTTGCGCTATTTCTTCGTTGTGAATCCCTTGAGCTTTTGTTTATTAATGTATTAATGTACTGAGTAGTATGTATCTTTAAAATGCATGTTTTTATGGCAGTATGATGCGTGATATAGGTTGATAGTGTATCAATAGATCATATGTTGTGCATTCCTGCAAAATGGGCTATAAAACCAAATGGAATGTACACCACATGTCTCCTATCACAAGGCCATTTTTGCATAATAATGTTGGGAATCAGTATATATAATTGATACCCCAGTATTTTGGGTGAGAGAGAAGCTACAGCATTTCGAGGGAGTATGAAGGTTACAAACAATCCGATTGAATGTCTGTAGAAAAGTAGGCTCTTTCTAGCTTGGTTACCCCCACTTTTAGGCTGTTTGTCAGTGTGTTTGACTGTGTCTACTGGGATACTGCTAACCATGACCCCTGCAGTCAGGACCCCTCTCCCCTAAATGTAGTTGTTGGTAACTGTAAACTCTGTATTTCATCCCAAAATTTGCACACTGGTGCCCCATTATAAGTCCCTAGTATATGGTACCTAGGTGCCCAGGGCATTGGAGTTCCAGGGGATCCCTATGGGCTGCAACATTTATTTTGCATCCCATAGGGAGACCAAGCAAAGGGTTTTGCAGGACTGTCATAGCAGCCTGCATGAAAAGGTGCAAGCACCCTTTCCCTGCCACTTTTCACTGCACCAGGGCACTTATAAGTCACCCCGATGGCAGGCCTTCCTGCCCAGAGGGCAATTTGCAAAGTACCTGTGTGTGAGGGCACACCTGCAATAGCAGAGGTGCCCCCACAAACTCCAGGCTCATTTTCCCAGACTTCTTGAGTGCGGGGACACCATTTTACATGTGTACTGGACATGGGTCAATATTTATATCCAGCTACATAATAGTAACTCCGAACATAGGCATATTTGTATCAAACATGTTGGAATCATACCCCAAGGCTTTTGCAAGCATTGGTTGAATGATTCCATGCAGTGTTAGAGGACACTTAGAGGACCCCCAGTGTTACCATTATAGCCTTTTGAGGGTTAAAAGACAGCCCAAGCTGCTGCCACCTCCCAGACAGGTTTCTGCCCTCCTGTTGCTTGTAAAGCTCGAGCCCAGGAAGGCAGAACAAAGGACTTCCTTTGGGAGAGGGGTGTTAAACCCTCTCCCTTTGGAAATAGGTGTTACAAGCTTTAAAAGAGTAGACTCCATGAGCCACTGGCAATGCTTTGAAAGGCACATTTGGTGCCCTCCTTGCATAAACCAGTGTACACCGGTTCAGGGACCCCCAGTCCCTACTCTGGCACGAAACTGGACAAAGGAAAAGCGAGTGACCACTCCCCTGTCCATCACCACCCCAAGGGTGGTGTTCAGAGCTCCTCCAGAGGGTCCCTGGGTTTTGCCATCTTCTATTCAAGGTTGGCAGGGAACTCTGGGAGCATCTGAGTGGCCAGTTGCCAGCAGTTGACGTCAGAGCCCCCTCCAGATAGGTGGTCACCCAGCTAGGTGATGAATCCCCCTTTCAGGGTTATTTAGAGTCTCTCTCCTGGGTGGTGCCGAAGACTCCAGCAGAAACCCTCTTTACCCTCCACTTCAACTTCTGACCGAAGAAACTTCATCTGGACTCTTTAGGACCCTACAAGCTGCAACAAAGAAGCAAGAGGCCTTCTGCAACATTGTATCTCTGGCTCCTTCTAGCAACTGCAACATTTCCCCGGTTGTGCATCCTCTGAGGACATCCTGTCTTCACTCTGAATCAGAAGAAAGAAGGAATCTCCCTTGGGGTGAAGGAGTCACTCCCGTGCTTCTGCAGGCACCAACTGTGACAGCGATGGGCTGCGTGGATCCCCTCTCCTGTTGAGTTGCATGGATCCTGCATCACAGGTGGTAGACTGAAGTGGTCCCGACGGTTCTCTCTTCCAGCTTTCCAACTTGGGTGGAGGTAAGCCCTTGCCTGCCAACGCAGGACAGTATCACCATGCACCGGTTCATTTACAGCTGCCAAGGCTTGTTGTCATCCTTTCCACATCCACAAGATCTTCAGGCATTGTGAAGCTCCAGCCCCCAGCACTCCTTCCTGCACCTCACAGCTCCCTGAGTGGTTCTCTGGTGGTGTGGGAGCCTTTCTCGTAGTGCTGCCTGCACCTCTTCTGTGACTCTCCTGTCCCCGTCCTGTGGGAATCCTATGGGTGCTGCCTGGGCTTCTGTAGCTCTCTGTGTCACTGAGGGCCTCCTCTAACCCCCATTCCTGGTTAGAGGCCACCTGGTCCTTCCTCGTCCCTGGCAGCTCCACTTACCGCTACCAGCGAGTTTTGCGTGTGCCAAGGCTTGTTGGCAGAACACTTAGACGCAAACCAGACTGCAATCCTCCATCCAGCATGGGACATCACCTACATCCTCCAGGAACCCGACTTTGTCTTCTTGGGTGCATTGCTGTCACTTTTTCTTTACTGGTGGTTCACTTCTTGCACCTTCATCCTGGTGGGTAGGGGCTCCGGCTCTCCCCGGACTCTGCTGTGCTTCTTGGACTTGGTCCCCTTCTTCCACAGGTCTTCTTGTCAAGGAATCCACTGTTGGTGCCTTGCAGTCTCTTCTGGGTTTTGCAACATTCTTCTTTACTTCTCTGTGTGTGTTATGGGAAACTTGCTGTTATTTACTCCTTTTTTCCTGGTCGCTGGGGTGGGTTGTGGTACTTACCTTTGATCTGTCCTAGTACTCTCAGCTCCCCTGTACACACTACATTTACCTAGGTGGGAGGCCGTCTTTCGCATTCCATTTTTTTAGTATATGGTTTGTGCTCCCCCTAAGGCCATTTCTCCTTATTGTGATTTTCACTAATTGCACTGCTTTCTAACGGTTTTTATGCCTATTTCTGCATAGTAGTGTATATAATTTATGAATTACTTACCTCCTAAGGGAGTATAGCCTCTATGGTATTTTTGGTATTTGTGTCACCAAAATAAAGTACCGTTATTTTTGTAACACTGATTGTTTTCTTTCATGTGTGTAAGTACTAAGTGTGACTGCAGTGGTATTGCATGAGCTTTGCATGTCTCCTAGATAAGCGCTGGCTGCTCATCCACAGCTACCTCTAGAGAGCCTGGCTTCTAGACACTGACTACACTACGCTAATAAGGGATAACTGGACCTGGTATAAGGTGTAAGTACCAGAGGTACCCACCACACACCAGGCCAGCCTCCTACAAGGTCGTGCTCTGGTCATGCGGGTTGGTTGCACCTGTCTCTTTCTCAAGAGCAGTACAGCACAACAATGACAGACATTAGACTTACTTCCCAAAGCAAGGCTGCAGACTGAGAAATCATTGAGTACTTATGAGGTATGCCTGCTTCAGGCTATCTAAGAAACCCCTTAATGTGTCATTTTCTGTACTAATATCAACATTTGCTATGGGCTGAGATGGGAGGGATTCCGATGAACATTGATTCCATCATTGACTTGTATTAATAATTACCATCTAATAAGTTGCCAAGTTTCTTTGTTTTTTCCCCTGTATTTTTGCCATCATTTTTATATCTACATTAATACTCATTCACATAATCTAGACTAAAACTGGGTGTGAGAAAACAGGGCTGATTGTAGAGGCCCCCTAACTTTTTGCCCCCATTTTTCACTTTTTGTTGGTGTTTTCCTGACTCTGATGGTGCCATGGGTACTGCTAACCAGTCCCAGGGCCTGTGCTCTGTGTAAAATGGATATGCAAATTAGGCTAATTATAATTGGCTAAGTTAACCTACCTATAAGTCCCTAGTATATGGGAGCGCATGTAGGTTTAGGGACCACAGCATAGGTGGTGCACCCATAGGTGCACTGCTGAGGTGCCCAGTGTCATTTTAAAGGCAGGCCTTTGGAATTAAAAGTAGTTTTAGTCAAAGTCTTAAACTATCTTATTTTTACATATAAGTCACCCCTAAGGTGTGCCCTATGTGCCCCTAGGGCGGGGTGCCATGTAACTATAAGCAGGGACCTTATAAAAATAGTTTTATAAGCCCTGGTGAGGTAAAAACAGCCAAATTTGTTTTTCCCCTCATTGTAGTGAATGGCCTCCATAGGCTAGAATGGGGAGACTTTATTTTAATTTTTAAAGTCCCCTTAAATGATGGATACCAAGAGTTTGGTATCAAATTAATTGTTATAGTAAACCCCACAACTTCCAGTTGTTGGATTTAATATAACTTGATCAGGTAAAGAGTTTTAAACTTAACCTGAAAAGTTGCCAATTTCAGCCCTGCATTGTTTTTGCTGCTGTGCCCTGATTGGCCAGTCTCTAGCAGCCTGGCCAGGCTGCCTTGATGAGGTGTGAAGTGGCCTGGCTTCACACAAAGGAATGTGCCTGTGGAAGGGAGTCTCCCCTCAGCAGATGGTGAGGCAGGAAGGGGGAGGGCTGCCAAACTGGTCTTCAAAGGCAGAGCAACCAGCAACACCCCCACATCCTGCAACCCCAGACAACTAGGTGCCCCCTTGATTAGATTAGGAGAGGGCAGGAGAGGGGTGTGTTTATGATTTTTAGCCACACCAGTGGGTGGGCTCAGCCAGATGTAACTTCTAAAAATCAGATTCAGCCATGATGGATTTTTGGAGAATGTTGCCTCCTGGGATTGATTTTTGCCACACTTCCCAAGAAGTGGTCATCACAAGGGGAAGGACCCTGCACCTGATTGGAGAACCGGGACCCCCCTGCTTTTCACCCAGGAGCAAGGATAAAACTGGCAGACCTGCACCCACACCTCAGTTCCCTACCACATCCAACAAGGAAGAACTACAGAAGAAGAAGGACTGCCCTGCTGGACCCCTGGCCTGCACCGGGAACCTGCACTCAGAAGGATTGCACCAGCTGCACACCTGGGCTTCACCACAAGAAGGACTTTGCCTGGCTTCAACTGGTTCAAGGAGGGACTCCCTGTTTGCTACAGGTGAAAAATTGCTAACCAGAGTCCCCTGCACCAACTCCTGAAGAAAGCGACCAGCTGACCACTGTCCAGTGGCCAAAAAGGAGTTTGCGCCAGGTGCATTCTGGGAGTTGTAGTCCGCACCCCCCAAGGACCATCTCAGAACTTCTGGACCTTTGGGGTGAGGTGTGGACCTCAAAAGAACCTCAAAAGGACATCTGGGAGAAGCCCCAGAAGTTTGGAGAAGTTTGGAGAACTTTTGTAAAAAAGCTCCATAGAAGGACTGACCGGCCGCGGCAACTCTAGCCGGCTTGCCTCAACCGCGACCCGGCCTGATTTGCTGGTTCGTCCCGGTAAAGAGAATCTCCATCCAGCGTATCCGAGGATGGCTCCAGGGACGTCGGATCAAGATCCAGGTTTACCCCGGTCGAAGGATTTTCACCTCGAAAAAGAGACTAAGGGGGTCATTCTGACTCCCGCCGGGCGCGGTCACCGCACGCCCGGTGGGAGCCGCCAAAATACCGTACCGCGGTCGGAAGACCGCGGCGGGTATTTTGAGTTTTCCCCTGGGCTGGCGGGCGGCCTTCAAAAGGCCGCCCGCCAGCCCAGGGGAAAACGACCTTCCCACCATGAAGCCGGCTCGTAATCGAGCCGGCGGAGTGGGAAGGTGCAACGGGTGCTACTGCACCCGTCGCGTATTTCACTGTCTGCTATGCAGACAGTGAAATACAAGCGGGGCCCTCTTACAGGGGCCCCTGCAGTGCCCATGCCATTGGCATGGGCACTGCAGGGGCCCCCAGGGGCCCCGCGACACCCCCTACCGCCATCCTGTTCCTGGCGGGCAAACCGCCAGGAACAGGATGGCGGTAGGGGGTGTCAGAATCCCCAAGGCGGCGCAGCATGCTGCGCCGCCTTGGAGGATTCTGACGGGCAGCGGAAAACCGGCGGGAGACCGCCGGTTTTCCTGCACTGACCGCGGCCAAAGCGTCGCGGTCAGAATGCCCTGCGGGGCACCGCCGGTCTGTCGGCGGTGCTCCCGCCGACCCTGGCCCCGGCGGTCTGAGATCGCCGGGGTCAGAATGACCCCCTAAGTCCGAAGGTAAAAATCTCCACTGAGGATTCCCGCATCGTGTATCCGGAGAAGGGCTCCAGGAGATCGGATTGGACTGGCAGGTTCGTCCCGCTGAAGAAAATCTTCAAAAAAGAGACTAAAGCCCTTATTTATACTTTTTTAGCGCCGCATTTGCGCCGCTTTTTGACGCAAAAATGGCGCAAACTTACAAAATACAATTGTATTTTGCACGTTTGTGCCATTTTTACGTCAAAAAATGACGCAAACGCGGCGCTAAAAATGTATAAATATGGGCCCAAGTGTGAAGGTAAACTTTTAACAGAGGCCTCCCGCGGCCTGTAGCCGAGCAGGGCTCCATCGCGGTCGGCCTGAAACTTTGACTTTGCCCCGGTCGAGGTGCAACCAGATGACCCGATTGGCGCTTTTTGTTTCTAGGCGCTAAAAAAAAAAAAAATTCTTTATAAATTCATATCTCCGGTTCCCCTTATCCGATTTTATTTGTTTTGGTGTAAATTTAAAGATA
The DNA here is from genome assembly GCF_031143425.1 of Pleurodeles waltl. Classification (NCBI taxonomy): domain Eukaryota; kingdom Metazoa; phylum Chordata; class Amphibia; order Caudata; family Salamandridae; genus Pleurodeles; species Pleurodeles waltl. The sequence goes on from NC_090437.1 coordinate 1,278,470,254, forward strand.
AAAATATAATCTATTACTATGAATTGTTTGTGGATTTTTAAGCTGTTTCCTGTGTTTTATTTAATTACTGTTTTGTGATATTTGAATGCTTTACACTCTGTCTCCTAAGTTAAGCCTTGATGCTCGTTGCCAAGCTACCAAGGGTTGAGCTGGGTTTAATTTACTGAGACCTAACTGGACCTAAGTGGAGGTTAGTGGCCTATTGCTAAGTGTAGGTACCTACCTGCCTTTACCAATAACCCATTTTCCAACACTGGGCTTTAATATAGCCTTGGATCCCGTTGTAGTGGCTATGTAGTCCATTAAAGGCCCGCTACAGCGCTAAAGGCCCAAGACGAAGGCCTTTAACTAGAGAGCGTGACTTTAATTGTTGATATAGCCCAGCTACGAAGGGCAATAAGGCTATTAGAACATTCTGCCATTAGAATGCAGAATGTTCTACTAAATAAATCAACGTCCTCACAGAGCCCGAAGGGATTCAAATCCCTTCAGGCTCTGTGAGGCCTTTGTTCACAGGTTTTGCTGTGAACAAAGAACACTGGAATGTTGACGCTCTGGGCTTCTACCAGCCAGTAAAAGCTGGAGCACTCCATTGTCTCCAATAGAGCTCCCAACTTCCCAATGTTCTAATATTTATTATAACATTGGAATGTTTGGAACTCCTTTGAAGAAAATGAAGTGCTGCAGGCTTTTAATGGCTGGTAAAAGTCTGGAGCTCCAACATTCCAATGTTTGTCTCACAAAGGCCTCCCAAAGCCCAAGGGGATTTCAATCCTCTCGGACTCCGTGAGGCCTTTGTTTTATTTATTAGAACATTCCGCCCTCTAGTGGCGGAATGTTCTAAGAGCCATATAGCCCTCTGTAGCTGGGCTATACCGGCCATTAAAGTACTGCTCGCTTGTTAAATGCCCTCGCCTGTGGCTCTGGCCTTTAACACTGGAGCGGGCCTTTATTGGCAGTATAGCCTACTACGGCAGGCTGTAAAGCTATATTAAAGCCTTTTAAAAAGAAATAGTGTGGATATCTTGTGTGTGTCCAACATTTGGAGATAATTGTTACAGAACGCTAATATAGCCTTATAACCCGCCGTAGCGGGCTCTACCGGCTATTAAAGGCCCGCTCCCGAGTTAAATGCCCGAGCCGAAGGCGAGGGCATTTAACATGGGAAAGGGCCTTTAATAGCCGGTAGAGCCCGCTACGGCGGGTTCTAAGGCTATTAGAACATTCTGCCACTCAGGGCAGAATGTTCTCTTAAAAAAAACAAATTGCTCACGGAGCCTGAGAGGATTAGAATCCCCTCGGGCTTCGTGAGGCTTTGTTCACAGCTGCTGCTGTGAACAAAGCCCATTGGAATGTTGGCGCTGCGGGCTTTTACCGGCCAGTAAAAGCCCGCAGCACTCCATTGTTTTCAATGGAGCTGCCAACTTCCAATGTTCTAATATATAAATGTATTCTTGTCATTCTCTGCCACAATTGATTGTTACCCAAATGCATTTTCTCCAGGTAAGTCACAGGAGATGCATGGTTCTATACATTAAGGTGTCCTTATTGGACCTGCTAGTGATGGTCAACCCTTCAGTTACTTTGCTGTTTATCAGACATTAGCATTACTATTCACAAAAAATAAATAACTGAGGGTCTTATTATGACCATAACAGAGGGGCTTCCTCCATCGCAAATGTAGCAGATATCCCGCCCGCCGTATTATGATCCCATTATATTCAATGAAGATGGAAATACGGCGGACGGGATATCTGTCACATTTATGAGGAGGAAACTCCTCCTTCAAGGTCGTAATAAGTCCCTAGGTTTCTTAGTGGCAACATTTTTCTTAGAGTGCTGCCTATCCATTTCTATCACTGGTGCATTGGTTAATTCATGGGAGTTTCCATATATTGCGATTTAAGTAATATTTGTATAATCAGCCACAACCAAACTATAGTTCGAGCACAATATATGGCTGCACACATGGATGCATAATGGGTAATGCTTCAATTCTCGACCTGCATTTTTTAATTTCTGAGCTGAAGTGTCTAGTTCTCCCCCAAAGTGATAGAAAGTTCTCAAAAGAGAACCATATTTAGCTTTACTTTTTATTGTTTGCTTTGGTTTTTCAACTGCCACCTGTGGGACAATTATAATCTCTGTTCTCTAAAGTAAGTGTCAGTGGTAGGACAATGATGAGGGGTAGTAAGGGTGAGAATTGCCGCACATCCAGGGAGTAAATACACTAATATGTTATGAATGCAAATACAGTCCAGAGTAGGTGCCAAGTGGTCAGGTGCCTTACTACCCAGTAGACACAAAAGTGTGTACCAATGTGCACAATAACAATGAACACAAAGTTACCACAGCACACCACTGTACAGTATAATGAAAATACAGAGGATTTGTATCCCTGGTAGGACATGAAATTGAAAAATGAATGAGTAAATGTCCCAAGTCCGTTGGAGAAGGTGTCTTTATTTGGAGGCACAGTCCGCCTCAAAACAGATAGTGAGTTCTTCAAAATACACTGGTTTAGAGTACGTTTTTAACACCTGGGTCAAGGCCAGCGCTAAGGGACCTGTGGGCTCATTTCCATGGTCTCCGACCATGGAAGCAGTCCAAAGGTGCCCTTCCCTGCTCCCAGAGACACCCCCTGTCACCCTCGCCCACCCCTGGAGGACACCCATGGATGGGAGGACCCATCTACGGTAAGTAGAGGTAAGTATTTTTATTCTTAAATAGAAGTGGCATGGGGGGGCTAACTTGGGTCCCCCTACATGCCATTGTGCCCAGAATTCCCCTGGGCACGGCCATTGGGCAGGGGGGCATGACTCCTGTCTTTCCTAAGACAGGAGTCATTTCCATGGGGGTTGTGCGTAAAAAAATGACAATAGCCAGGGTAGAGTCAATATATTTGGCCTCCAATCTGACTTTCACCATTCTTTGGCGCACAACCCCTAGTCTTCCCTATGCCTCCGCTGCCCGGTTAGAGTAATTTATTTTTACGCTAACCAGGCCGTAGTGCCGGCTACCGTCATTCCATAAATATGACGCCAGGCTGGCGTGTTTGAATGGCGGTAGCTGGCGTTATACTTTTTGAGTATAAAGTATAAATATGGGCCCTAGCCTCTTTTGTCAAACCAGTAGTCGCCAATTAATTTGACTGTATGGTTTGAAACCATCACTTTTCTTATATCGCCTTACCTAGATGCGGCTCCAGCCCTTTAAAATACATGGGCTCACTGAGCCAGGAAGTCTTTCTTCACAGACTAAAAAGATGCATTTGGAAAGCTCAAACCAGAATCTCTACAGCCGGGTTGCAACCTTCACTGCAGTGAGAGCTTCTTATGCTCAAGCAAAGTTCTGCTCAGCGAAGAGTAGATGTTAGCACAGTAAAATATTTCTGCATATTTTAATATTAGACTATGATCACCTTAAGCAAGATTATCAACAATGGCCACTGAAGAATTTCTGGCTCGATTACCAGGAGGAATCCCAGGACAAAGATTATCAATATTAAGCCCCTCTACCTGACTAATGGAATTACAGCTAAGGGACCCATGCGCTCCGGCACAAAGGATGTAACCACAGCAAAAACAATTTCCAACCCTGCTTGAAATATCATTTGACTATCAACTTTAAATGTGTTTTTCAATTTCAACCTTTTCTCTTCATCAAATATTGGTTTCTGAAAATGCATATATTTTTCTATGAAATAACACTGATCATTTTGCACAATGTCAATTGTCCAGAAGAAAAACCTTTTCTGTAAAAACATAATTTATTTCTTTAAAAATATGCGTTATTTACTTTTAGGAAGAATACACTCCCCAAACACCAGCTTTTTCATTGGGTACTACATGAACAAATGCATTGCATGGACAGATGCTGTTCTAAATGCCCATGTTTTACAATCAAATGTTTGAATACTTACCATAATATCAATACCAATGTGAGAAATTGGGTTGTTGGTTGATTGAGGTGGTTACCCCGTTCAAGCAACAGCCACAATTTCTGTCAGCCATAATTTTGTGAACCACAAAAGGCACCAAATTAACTGTGCTTAACCCTCAAATAGCTTAGCAGAAAAGCAGCCAGGCTTAACTTAGAGGCAAAGTTCAAAGTATTTATGCAGCACAAAAGCAGTAATAAAGTTAAAACACAACACAAGAAAAAGTCAATGCCAATTTATGGAAAAATAGGGTAAATGTAATAAACTATTTGTCACCAAAACAACAAAACTCCAATCAGTAGAACGGAAGTTAAGAATTTTGAAAGTTTAAGGGTAAAATTTGCGCCTACAACATCAAAGAGCCCAAAGTGGACATCTATTTATGTAAGCCTGGGTTACCATTGATAAATATGGCCAACCGTGATGGAGCATGAGTCAGATACAAAAAGTAGATTGGGCCAGGTTGGTTCTTAACTTCGGACTTAGAAGGAATTTCAGAAACAATTGTCTAAGATAAAGTTCATCAGGGCAATGCTGAAGGCGGTGTCCGAGTAGGAGGTGTTGTCGTCAGGGAGCTACTGGACAAAGTTGCAGTGAAGATTTCCACATTCAGACTCAGGGCTTGATTTATAAGTTGGCTTTATAACTTGGATTAATAATCAGGCCCTGTGTCTCTTTTTTGGAAGATGAAAACCTTGAGCAGGACAAAGCTGCAAACTGTAGCCAACAAGGGCTCCACGAGGCCAGATAACCCTTCTGTGAATGACTGCTGACAAGATTTGCTGCTGTGGTGGAGAACATAGCGGGAGCGACCAAAAAGTCAGATTGACTGGCACTCCATCTTGGGTGGCTAGACAAGCAGGTTGATCCCTGTCTTGCCTCAGTTCTCAGAACTCTTTTGAGCCAAAAAGTTTCTAAGTCACTAGGTTTGGCTATCTGGGCACATAAAGCACCATGTCACAAAAGTCCAGGACTTGGGGGTACCACTTGGACTGTTAGGACTCACTCAAACTGGGCCCAATTCCAGGTTCAAAATGGTTGGAGAGTTTTCTGGCCCTGAGGCTCCAATCAGAAGGCCAGACAACTAGCCCTGGGATGTCACTCTGGTAGTCCTGGGTTCAAGTAGTAGAACAGGGCACAAGCAGCAGGGAAGGCCTCTACAGGTTCAAGGCAGGCGTCAGGCAGCAGAGCAAGTCTTACAGGTGCAGCAAAGCAGCTATCCAAAGTACAAAGCAGGCCACAGAAGAAGGCAGTCCTTTGAGAGACCTTCCACAGATCTAGAAAGTGAACTGAAGAGTGGGTCTAAGGTCCTATTTCTTTATACCTGGTGCCTTCTTTAATGTAGGAGAATTTCTAAAGATTTGCCTTGGAATTTCCTGCCTCCCCTGCCCGGGCTTCCACCTGACTACAGGCACAATGAGGTAGTGTGAAGTCTATGAAGCATGACCACAGCCTATTGATTTGCAAGTGAGGCTGCTCCGTGTCCCGCCCCCCATCCTGCCAGTGATGACCCAACCAAGTACATGTAATTGCTCTATTATGTGGCTATCCGGGAGCAGTATACAAATTCCGAACACCAACTACACCGAGTCATGTGGCCTAGAAACGTTTTGCCTACTCCTCTCCTATTTGCTGAAACAGTGCTAGAGTGCATGTGCTCACTCTTTTAAATATGGTAGAGATAGCTTACACCCAACTGGCACATTTAATATACTTGAAAGTTCCTAGTGAAGTGGTTCAACATGTATCCAGGCCCTGTAAATTAAATGGTACTATAAGATCGGCAACACTCAGTGTGCCACCCACTTAAGTAGCCCTTTAAACATGTCTCAGGCCTGCTGCTGCAGTCTGTGTGCAGTTATAAACTGACAATTCAACCAGGCAAAATACCCTTTTGCTAACCCTAAACTTCCCTCTTTAATAGATATAAGTCATCCCTATGATGGGCACTAAACAGTCTGCAGGGTGCAGTGTATTTAAAGGTTGGACTTGTACTTTGAATTTCTGCATGTCCTGATAAGGAAACGCTTCTAAATTCATGTTTCACTACTGTAAGGCCTACCTATCCCATAGGATACCTTTGAGTTACCTTGTTACATTTAATAAGTGATAACCTTTGCTTGGGAACAGGTTGAAATGCCATGTTTTGTGTCTAAGGAACTATAGTTTTAAAGTTGAATTTTAAGTCACAATTCTGAAAATTCCACTTTTGTAAAGTTGACATTTTCCTATCCTAACCATTTGGTCCTGCAGCTTTTGTTCTTGGTCATAAGTCTGTAAATTGAATGGCAGTTAGCCTTTTTATATTTCTCCCAGACAGTGTTGACAGAATGGGCCATCCGGCCAGGATGGGAGGGAGGAACTGTTATTTGCCCCACTTACATTTCAAAGGATCCACCTTAGTAGGTTCATAGACAACTTCACACCAGTCTTTGTCACCCTAGGCCTCTTGGACCCTGGGCAGGAAGGAAGGAAAGTCCAGAACCAAATGTGGGTAAAACTCTAAAGGTTTCTTTCCCTTCAAAGCTGGCACCAGGTATAAAAATAGGACCCTGAGACCCACTCCTCAGTACGCTACCGGATATGCAAATGATTCTCAGAGTTGTACATCAGAGAACTGTCACGCTACTTGAGAACTGCTTTGTATCTCACAGGATTGCCCTGCTGCTACTGGAGGCTACCCTCCTGCTTGAAGCCTGCCCTAAACCCTCAGGAGACAGCACTGCTGCTTGAGGCCTGTCATGTTGCTTGAACCTAGGACTATCAGAGTGACTCGAAGAGCTAGTTGGCTGGTCTCCTATTCTAAGGTACAGGGGCACAAAACGTTCCAACAACGTGTACCCTGCATCTGGACCCTCTCTGAAGTGTGTCCTAGTCTCCAAGAGTTGTCCACCCAGTCCTGGAACACTGAAAGGTGTGCTAAAGATACCCAGTCAAGTGAGATGTAAGATTTTAGCCAACAAGTGCCATTTTGTGTATCTGACGCACGCTCCATCATGGTCAGCCATAACCTTTTACTTTACCCTGGTCTCGTGTGACTAGATGCCACAGTTGTTTTTTCAATCTATTAGGAGCTATTATTCCTCTGAAAACTTTAAAATTTCATAACTCTGGTTCTACTGATAGGAGTTCTTTCATTTTGGTATCAAAATATTTATTACATATTTCTCTATTTCTGTGTGGTGTTTTATTTTTCTAGTGGTTTGTTTTCACCTTGCTCCTATTTGTTTACTGTATAAACACTTTGCCTCTACATTAAGCCTGACTGTTTTGTGCCATGCGATCAGACGGTTAATTTAGCGAATGTTGTGGTTCACCCTGACAATAATTGTGATTGTTGCTTGAGAAGTATTTTCACCCACTTAATCAAAGACCGAAATTTCTAACAGATAGAAAATCATTGGATAGACAAACTGAGACCACAATTACAAAACTCCAATAAGGGGAACTTGAGATAAGAATTTGTAGGTTTTAAGTAGAGATAGCGCGACAAAGCACAAAGTACCAATGTTAGTTAATGGTTGCAGTAAAGCGGACATAGGCCATGTTGAAAGATTTTGCCTTCTGACTTTAAACCTTGAAATCAACTCCAGGAGTACACTTTTAAAGTCTCCGGACCTCAGCGGAGGTACTTATACTCACTGGGTAACAGGCAGAGGGCAATAGAATGGTTCAGTCCAGATACAGTTCCCACAGGGCAGCTTGACAGTTGCAAGAAGAGGCCCTTTACCCTCAACAAACTCAGAGACATAGGTTTGGTCTGACAAAGCTGAGCTTTCAGCAACCAGACAGTAAATGCACACCGTTGGACCTGGCCCTTTCACAGGGTAATTCCCCAGACTTTTTGCCTTTTTCCTCCTTGTTTTTCTGACCCTTGTTGGCTGACGTTATGACTCTTAGCACTTTTTCACTGCTAATCAGTGCTAAAGTGCATGTGCTCTCCCTTGGAAATTGGTATGATTGACTTATACCTAATTGGCCTATTTAATTTAACTATAAGTCCCTTGTAAAGTGGTATCCCTATACCTAGGGCCTGTAAGTTAAATGTTACTAGTGGGCTTGCAGCGTTGCTTGCGCCACCCATTGAAGTAGCCTTTCAAACCTATTTCAGGCCTGCTAGCGCAGGGCCTGTGTGCGCAGTTTTCTGCCACAGGGACCTGGCATCTAAATTTACATGCCAGGCCCAGAACTCCCCTTTTCCTACATGTAAGTCACCCCTAAGGTACGCCCTAGCTAGCCCTATGGGCAGGGTGCCATGTATGTAGAAGGCAGGACATGTGCCAGGTTGCGTGGCCTGTCCCGGTAGTGACAAACAGCCTAACTTGGTGTCCCAGTGCTGTGAGTGCTGCCTTCTCATAGAATTGCATTAGAAATGCCCTGCCTTATCTGTAAGGGGTATTGTCTGATTTATGAGGGGTAGCGTAGGCATGTCTGGTATGGTTGTGATAGTGATAAGAAATGCTGCCTACTGTTGTAGGTGTATTTTTTTATTACTATTACAGAAATGCCACTTCTAGAAAGTGAGCATTTCTCTGTGCTCATGACTCTGGTGTTTTGCAGCTTGAGTCCAATCCACGTCTGTGCAGACTGACAGTTGGGCTGTGTGCATACTTTTCAGACAGCCTGTACACAGGGAGGGTGGAGGTGTCACAGAGGTGCATCTACATATTGTATGGTCTTCCTGGGCTGAGAGAAGGGAGAGGCGGGCACACCTGCATTTATAAAGGCTGTGCCCTGGCCTCACACAATAGGGTTGTTTACCCCCCCACTGGTGTTTGGAGCCTGTGCTGGAGGAGAGAAGGGGCACTCCCAGAACCAGTTGTAATTGGTTGAAACCCCCTCTCCTCCTCATTGTAAAAGACACTGGGGGTTATTACAACTTTGGAGGAGGTGTTAATCCGTCCCAAAAGTGACGGTAAAGTGACGGATATACCACCAGCCGTATTACGAGTCCATTATATCCTATGGAACTCGTAATACGGCTGGTGGTATATCCGTCACTTTTGGGACGTATTAACACCTCCTCCAAAGTTGTAATAACCCCCACTGTAATCTGAGTATAAGTACAGGGGAATTTTCCCCACAATTTAGACATGCTTGGGACTACAGAGACTTACTTGGAACTGGACACTGGACGCTGCTGAATGGACTCACCAGGACCCACCTTGGACTGCTGCTGCTGTGGTGGCCTGTGACCTGCCTGGTCACTAGGAGGAACTGCCACAGTCTGCCCCCCTTGTGATGGCCTGTTGTGGAGGCCTAGTAGCTCTATGCTACCCTCCCCATTGTCTCCAGAGGCAGGATGCTGTGGCCTCTGACCCCTGTACTTCCCAAGCAGCATGAGGAGTGCTCCTTTTCTGCCATAGCTCGTTGCTGTGGCCGTTTCTTGGCCCGTGCCCAGTGTGCGCGCTTTGCTGCCTTCAAAGTTCACCGCCACCACCCAGGATACGAGATGTGCCTTAAAGCGCTTTGAAGAAGCACTCTTCACTGCCCAGCTCAACTGTTTTTTGTTGTTTGAGCGCATCGCACTCCACCCAGTGCCCCCATGGCACCAAAAGAAGGAAGAAAGAAGCGAGCACGCTCCAACCGTGCCCCTGGGGCAAAGCATGCTTTCAGACGAGCCTCCGGGGCACCAACAGGCACCTTCCTTGGTGCCTGCTCACCACAGCGGCAAGGGAAGGGCAGGAGAGCGGCTTGCGCACCGTGTCAGGTGCGGCCACTGTAGGGCAGGAGGGAAACCTAATGGGAGACCCCTGCTCCACTCTTCATTTTAGGTAGCCACACCGAGGACGAGGGCGGCTGCCTACAATGATGCAGGGCACGAGGGCGGAAAGGGAGTTCCTTTCCCCTCGGTCACTGCCTTAGAGGCGCAAATGCCCCAGTAACTTGTCTTGGGCCTTGTGGTGGCCCTCCCCTGGTGGAAGGGCCAGTAGAGGCCCAGGGGGCCTCCCCCCAGAGATCCCGGGCCCCAGGAGGGGCCTATTAGGTACAGCAGAGAGGGTGCTGACCGCCCCTCTCCCCCAGAAGCCAAACATGGCCCCCGTTTATCGCACAGGAGTGCTGGGGGCCCCACCTTCCTTTTACAGGCACTAGGAGTGCTTTTTCCTCGGGAAACAGGTACTTTTGGGGACAAGTTAGGGTGATATGCTCCATACCTATATTGCTAAGGCTATGTAGATTTACTACATGTTACTGTAATGGGCATGACATGCTGATATATGTTTTTCATGACTTGCCATAGGTTTTGCAATGTTCCTGATATGGGCATTTATGCTATTTTTATTTATGACAAGTGCCTTTATGTATTTACTGTGATTCCTGACTACTGCTTATGTTGCAGAGTATTAGTAACCTGTGTAACATTCTGACAACTGAGAAGGTAGCAGAGTATTACTGACGTGTAATGTTTGGTCTAATTATGTTCTTTGCAATCCAGTTTACTTTTACATAGCTCAGTGTTGTGTTTACTTTGTGGTGTATATATTGCGTCATGTGTGTTGTGTGTGTTGTGCAAACGCTTTACACATTGCCTCCGGGTTAGGCCTGAGTGCTTGTGCCAAGCTACCAAGGGGGTGAGCAGTGGTTATCTTGGACGTGAAACTCCCTTGCCCTGATTAGAGTGGGTGGGTTCTGCCTGGCTTAGGTGCATACAATAGCCAACCAGAAACCCCATTTCTAACACACACAATTGGTTTTGCATTCTTTTCCCCTCCATAGTAATGTGACCCCAATGTCATATGAAAACCCTCAGTAGATCTGCTAAGCAGGTTCTGCATTCCAGCTGGATCTGATACTGTGATCAACAAGAGGCCCACTGTGATAGAGTTTGGCCTAGCTGGAGGGACAAAAGAAGGCTGTAGGTCTTGGAGTTACACACATCTGCTTGTGACAGGATAGGCCTCTTTGAATGTAATCAAGTCTTTGGGCCCAGCCAACAGGTCATCATGTCAATGGTACTACAACACCTTCCCACAACCAAGGCCTTTTGTCTTTCTCCTGGGGGCAAGTTCAAATTTTATTGATATTCATAAACTGCCAATTATTGACTGGCAGAAAGGAATGCACAAAATGCAGATTTAGCTTCAAGGGACTTCAGACAGGACAAACGGTGATTTAAAAAAAAAATCGTTCTAAAACATTTATTACACATCAGACTTCACCTGTGAATTGATTGTGTGATAAATTGTTCAATAAGTCCACAAATTAAATTTGTAGGTGATTCCTATGTGGAAATACATTTATTAAACTTCCATATTTTATCCCAATGCTTTCCTATGAAAAAGTAATCCCTGCTACAATGAAAATACCTTTGAGATGCTAGTCACTGTAAAGACATGGTTAACATTAAACTTTGCATGTCCTATTTTTAAATAACATGCACCCTGTCACAATGGGCAGTATAGCTTACCTAGAGGTGACATAAATATTCAAAAGTTGAGTTTTGGCCTGAAAAGCTTTCTTAAAGGGTGAATTTACAGTTGAAACCTATACAGCCACACTACTAGTATCAGGCCTGCAGTTATGTTTATATTTATATAGTGGGTGGCACAATGGGTTCTGTAGTCCACTTGTGACATTTAACTTACAAGCCTTTGGTACACGTTGGTACCATATGCTAGAGACATATAGGTAAGTATGCCTATTAGGTGTATACCAATTTCATCAAGTTAAAAGGAAAGGCACAATTACTTTACCATTGGTTAGCAGGGGTAAATTGCACAGAGTTCAATAGCCAGCAAAAATAGGTTTCAGCAAAAGGCAAAAACAATCCGGGATGACCATGCAGAAAGGGTCAGTGTCCAAAAGAGAATGATTCTCTTTGGCATTCCATGTACAACCTTAAAGCCAGATACAAATATGGCAGCATATTAAAACATGTCACCTAGGTACAGCCCCAGAATCTATTACACCAAAAGGCAGAACCATTCAGTCTCGTACTCTTCTTCATCTTGTTTGTGCAATCTGTGGTTCCAATGAGGAAAGAGCAGGGGCTGCTGGTAGATTTTGAATTTGATATGAAATAGACCATAGCTTGCACTCTTACAGTGTCCCAGTCATTAAATTCTCAATTCCCCCCCAACCCCAGCCCCTTAGTTATTTCTCAGTTATGGGATTAGAGGCAAGATCAGCAGCTTCTGGTGCTTTCTAATACTTTGTGATCAAGGGAAGCAGGTGTGGTCCATACTTTGTGGGCTAGTTTCTCAAATAAATTAATGAATCTACACGAGTATATCTATGACTTTGCAAACGTACAGATCTAGGACTTTCAGACTGTTAGACCTGATAGCCTTAGGGTGGTCTTCTCAAACTTTTTGCATGGCTCCCTCCATTTTTCTGATCTTGTTTTTGCTGGTTTTTGGACGCTGTGCACTTTACCACTGCTGACCATTGTTAAAATGCTTGTGCTCTCTCACCTAAACACGGTAACATTAATTTACATATAAGTCCCTAGTAAAGTGCACCAGAAATGCACAGGGCCTGTAAATTAAATGCCACTTTGACTTGTTATTTAAAACTTCATGCCAAGCCATAAACTCCCCTTGCATTACATATAAGTCACCCCTAAGGTGGGCACTAAGTAGCACATAGGGCAGGGTGCTATGAAAGTAAAAGGCAGGACATGTACTTGTAAGTTCTACCTTCCTAGTAGTGAAAAACTCCCAAAGTCGTTTTCCACCACTGTGAAGGCTGCTCCTCTCATAAGCCAGCATTGGAAATTCCCTTATATACTTTTAAGTGGTAATTTCTGATCTGAAAGGAGTAGCATTGTCATGTTTGGTATGGTTGAAATAGTAGTGAGAAATTCTGCTCACTGGTGAAGTTGGATTTAACATTACTATTTTAGAAATTGCACTTTTATAAAGTAGGTATTTCTCTGCACTTATTGCTCTCTGTGCCTTACAGCCTGTCTCCAATCCACGTCTGGTCTGTAATGGTTGACAGCTCCCTTTGTGCATTCCACCCAGACAACCATAAAAACAGAACACTCAGCTGCATCTGCATTCATCTGCTTACTGATGGGTCTTTCTGGGAAGGAAGGGTGGAGGGGCTCTCACTTACACTTCAAAGGCTAATGGCCTGACCCCACACAAAGGACTAATAACCCAGCACAATCTCCTGGCAGGCAGGACTGGGTTGAAAGGGGAACTGGTGCACTTCAATATCACACTTTGAAGTTTTCCCCACTGCAAAGGCACATTTGGGTATATATACTGGGTCTGTGACCCCTCTAGTCAAAAACTTCTGGACCTACAAATGGGCTCTGTAAGAAGGACTGCAGTGCTGCTCAAAGGATTCATATGGACTGCTTTTCTAGAAGGACTGTTCTCCTGATTGTTGCCCTGATGCCTGCTGCTCCCTGACTACACTGGAAAGGCTTTGCCTTCTCCTCACAAGTGATCTCTAAGGGCTGGTCAACCTACCTCTGTTTAGAAGTCCACCACGCCAGACAAATCAATACAATGCCTGAAGAACTGATGCAGCTGCTGTATCATCGATGAAAAAAACGACGCAGGGTCTGCAGAATCAAAGCAGCGCCGGTTTCATGCTCACAGATCATTTGGATTTTCCATGCATTGTCTCTGGGTGTCAATTTGTCACCGCACCAAAGTAAGGAACAGAGGCTGTGTAACCGAAAATTGATGCATCGCCTTCCAGCAAGGAAAGAGTTGATACTTCACCTCCATCGCACTGGAAAAATCTATGCATTGCTTTATTTTCCGATGCCTCACCTCCTCTGTGGCCCACAACATCGTTATTTTTGACACATCCCAGGTACTTTGTGCTAAAGAGATACACCCATTGATTCCTATGGATTAAGACTTACTTAGACCTTTAAAAAGTGATATCTTGACTTGTGCATATTGGATTTTTGTTGTTTTGGTTTTGCTGTATTCAAATAAATATTATCTAGATTTCTAAAAAGGTGTAGAATACGTTTTGTGGTGTTTTCATTGTATTACTGTATGATTTATTGCACAAATACTTTACACATTGCCTTCTAAGTAAAGCTTGACTGCTCTGTGCCAAGCTAACAAAGTGTGAGAGCATGATAATTTAGGTTATGTTGTGACCTACCCTGACTAGGATTGTGTTCCCTACGTGGACAGGGTGCATACCTCTGCCAACTAGAGAACCAATTAATAACACTAACATTTACAAACGTTTCTAGAAGTGCACTTGGAAACTTGTGAGAGTCACAGATTTCCATGAGTAATTCTGATTTTCCGTAGGTATTTCCTCATACATAATTGAAATATTGTACAATTGCCCATATGAAATGCATTGCTAGACTCCTTTCTCTTTTATTGTTCTAAAGAGAAAATGTTTCTCCACTTGGATAACCATCTTTCCCTCCATCCTACTAACTTTGATGTTGTGTAGGAAAACTTGAACATTGGCAAATTTCCAGGACATGTTCAGGAAAAGGTTTTATGGTTCCTATTTTTGGTAATTTAAAGATATGCCACCTGTTCGATTAAAGCAATGTATGTTTTATGCATTTTTTCCTCCAGAAAGAAAGCATTGCCACCATTCTGGCATTCCCTCCATCTTTCCATCATGGAAACGAAGTATGTAAATTTCGTACCTTTTCCAGTATGGGGTTGGGCGGAAGAGGAGTTTCTGATACCCACAAATGTGTTTTGAGGGAGCACACAATCTTATGGGGCAATCCCGACCTTTAACACCCGTTACCCTCCCACTCATCCGAAAATCATGGTGTGAGTAAATCTTTTAAACTTACGTTTACCTTCAGTGGGTGGCAGAACTAGTTTTACATCCATAGCCAAGGTTTTTAACGTAGATGATCTAAATTTACCTGCACAAACAGCTTTGTTAGTGGAACCCTCCATACTCCAAAATCCATTGGAAGCCAACACACCCAGCCCCCACTTCCAGCAGCAGCACAGGGGAGAATCTAACTGGCTACTGGTGCCAGACCTTCCTAGTAGCATAGATGGCAAATCCAGACATGGGGGCACATGGCAGCTTTGTTTTTTTTTAGCTCGCCTACGTTTGGCGTAAGACATTGTGAGCTTGAGGATTTAGGAAGATTTTTCATACGAAAAGGAAACTGCCTATGGTGTGTTTTTTAATGGCTTTCACTGCTTCCACCTCAGAAATACATCATTTTCTCATCTAAATCCCTTGTTTAAAAAGAGTGCAATAATGATATGCATTGAAACGTGCATAATCCCATTATAGACGATACATTTACATAGATGGATTAGCAGTGACTTTATGTTTTCTGTTACTTAGTGCAATCTATGGGCTCGATCATTTCTATTCATATTTTATTAATCGGGAGACGTGTAACTAACACACGGAACATATCTTTAATGAAGATGCATGTGTACCAAGAAGAAAATGCAGGTGCATCTAACCATATGAACAATTTTTGTAGTTGATAAATACAGCCAGCCACCTTTCCAACATGTACATTTGAAAATAAATATTATTTTGTTGTTTACATGGATATACGGCTATCAGATATGTGCAATGCACCCTGGTTAAATCCCTTGTGCAAAAACAAAAGGGGCTTATTTACAAGCCTGGTGCTCCACTCATGCGTCACTTTTTGTGATGCACCGGCGGGGCGTAGTGCAGGCCCATACCTACAAAGTCACGCTAAGCCACTTTGCATGGATTTTCATTGCCTTTAAATATAGTGCCTGGCAAAGCAGCGCATGTTGCAGTGTTGCACTGAATCAGGGAGCCTTTCCATGGGCATTTAGTGGGTTTTCCCAAGCAACATCCAAGGGTTTTGACAGATTACCATATTTACATTAATCTGTAAACCGGGAAATGCATCAAAATCTTACACCTCCCAGGGGAGGCGCAACAAGTAAAAATATTGTTATTCCGCGTCATTTGCAGCACACTTAGAAAGAAGAAAAAGCCTCCATAGGTTGTTTTTGTATAGGAAGGTGCTCCTTCCTGCAGAGAAACAATCTGTCTGTGGTGCAAGCATCCTTGCACCATGGTGCAAGGGTGCCTGTGTCGGTGATAGGCAGTCCACTGTGCACCAGTGCAGGAGGTGAGAACAGAAATGCGCCATATCTGCCCTTTCCTTGTGGCGCAGGGCAATTTAGCATGGTCACTTGCTGCGCTGCCCTGTGCTGCCCTGCACCACAGTACTTGTAAATAAACCACCAGGCCTATAAACATTTGTCATGTTGGGGTTTTTGACTACTCCTCTCTCTTGCAGTATGCACACCGTGATATATGTGGTGTTGGTATTATTTAGGGAGAACTGGAATAAAAAAAGGTATAGCATTTGTGCATGATAGTAATCTTTGGTTATTTCCCACATGTAAATGTGATTTTGAGTACTATTGTGAATTTGCAGAAAATTATGAGAAAGAAAAGATTATGCGGTCAATCAATGCCACAACTTTGTGGCTTTCCGCCCCTGTGAACTGCTCAAAAATGTCTAATTGGTAGGCATTGCACTAGTCAAATCCAAGTGAAAATCTTGCATCCTACTAAATGCTTTGCAAGTGTTGTCAGTTCCTCTCGTTATGCACATCAACCTATACTTGTGCTTGCGTCACATAGAGCGCCTTAATGCGTGATGGTAATTATTTTTTCTTTTGATACTCGAATGTCTTTGTATCTGGTTTTCAGTGTCAGATACAGCATGTTCTTAAAATATTGCAACATTTAGAAAGCCCAGGCTCAATGTTTGTCTCGCAGTAGGTGATGGTTTGCAAACTGTGATATACAGCTTTGCAACTTACCTAAATGGGAGCATCTGTAGATCCATGCATTGTTCACAAGTTATGTTTTATGTGCTGTGAGCTAGTGATTGAATTTTAGGAGACTTTGGTGTGCTGGCATATTTGGAATATACACAGACCGCAACTGATTTCAGATTGTGGGCATATTTCGAATATACACCAGGGGTGGCTCCTCCGCAATGTCGGAGGAGCGTCACCCACTGGTCAAGAGCCAAGAGATGAAAAATAAAAAGATAGTTGACTATTGTTTTATCTTTCATCTGCTTTCTCAGCCAGCAGTGCAGGGAGGGGCGGGGCTGGGTCATGGGAGGTGGAAGGAGGAGGAGAGAGTTCACCTAAGTGTGCAGGTGTCTTTGGCTGACCGTCTCACGCCGGCCAAACACCCATGTGCACTTAGGTTCAACACAGCCAGGCTGGAGAAACTGCACAGACCCAGGGCAGTGTCTGATCAGCAGTCCAAGCAGCTCTGACCAATCCTGGCTCTGCTTTGATGCTAGGTTTAGTATGAAAATGAAAGCAGCGCCAGGATTGCTGGGGAGCCTGTGCTGGTGTCCCATTGAATGCTGGGTGTCCAGAAGAAGAGGGGCGATGAACGAGCTGGCAGGAGTTGGCGGGAAAGGTCAGTTTTTTATTTTTTTATTTGTGTTTAATTGTTTCCCCTGTTGCATCCCTCACCCACCTCCCCCTTGACATTTGCGGAGGCTGCCACTGATATACACGACTGCTGCTGATTTCAGATTACGGGCATATTTTGAATATACACAAGACACCACTGATTTCAGATTACAGGCATATTTTGAAACGCACAGACCACCGCTGATGTCAGAGTCATTGTCTGTCTTTCTAGGATTAGTTGCCTTTCTGGGTTCCTGTTTGTTTTTCCCCCATTTTTAACCAATAGGATGAAAGCAGTTTTAACACTGTGAATACTAAATGGCAGGCACACAAAAATGATAATTTAGAAAATGCATTATTTTCTACTCTAAATGTTTTAGAACCCTGAGAATACTGAAGGAATGCCTTTTTGTGAAGGGGCTGTATAGGAAACATCTCTTGCTTATGCAACTTTTTCCAACATTTTTGAGAAAATATAAACTGTTGCTTTAAGTTTTTCTGATACTTGTATAAAAACTCTGAATATTATCAATACCATTATTACAATAAATGTATTACGGTGAATAAGAGGTGCAGATTTTGTCTAGGTATGTCACATAAAGTATACACATGATAGAATGAAGATATATACACAGATGTAGGAAGGAATTGCCTGTATCCGAAACAAAAAGCAGTTAGTAGCCAAATAATGATATGCCCCTTAGCATCACAGCTTGTAGTTTCAGCTGCAGCAATCACTTGAACTAAAATATTAGCCATAAGAATGAGCCTGCTTTCATAATTTCCTATGCAATGTCAGGAAGTCAATTGTCCAGAATGCCAGAGTGTAGAAGAAGTGCAATATCCTTTGCCATCCAATAACATCACAGATTTAACCCATGGTCCCAACCCCTCACCTCTCAACAGTCTCCTATTTGCTGCCCATCAGAATTCAGTGTCACCCTACTATAAAGACTCCACCTTCCTGTATCTTATTTTTGACTCGTTCCACACATGCCTTCTTGAGTTCTTTACCACAAACACTTCAAGTCCACATACCTGTTTTATTTGCCACTGTGCTGCCTGAGTAAAAATAGCAGCATATTGAAGACCACAGTCTCCTTTGGCCACCAAATGAAGTCCAAATGTAATGTACCTGTGCTGTATATTTGGTGTCAGAACCACATTGTCCATAGTTTTGACTCTTCAGCTTTCGTTGAAAGGTAATACCATTCCACAAATGGGCCCGCAAGAGAATCTGGTGCATATTTTTTTTCTCGACCCAGTGTAAGTATCACAGTCACCAACTTGCACAGTAAGGTGCTGAAGCCTTTCTGTGACAGATTTCATGATTGTGACCCGTAACCGTGATCTCCACAGGGCTTGATACAAATTGGCCACTGAATTACATGGTTATTCATTCTGATGCTCCTGGCAATGAGTCACAGAGCACATCTAGCACCCCCACATGCCTAGAGCACAGTTTCTGGTATCTTTTGATTGCAAGTCTTTCTCCTTTACATATAATACTTTCTTCTTTACATATAATTTCACCTACGCAGAGCTTCTAGGGTGTAAGGTGGAACTTTGACCATGGTGTGGTAAATCACCTGGTCACTTTAAAAATTCTTTATATGAAGGACCTAGTATGATCTCAGTGGCTGAGCCCTTCAGTGTGGGATTTTTCTTGTGTTGTATCTTCACCTTATTATTGTTTGTGTGCTGCATAAATACTTTACACATGGCCTCTAAGTTAAGCCTGACTGCTTTTGTGCCAGCAAACACAAAGGGCCAGATGTACATAGCTTTTTCTTGGTCACAAACAGCCCAAATTGCAGAATTGGGGAGTTTGAGACCAAGAAAAAGCATTTCCCTATGTAGAAATCCAAATTTGCATTTTGGTAATCTGTTTATCAAATTGCAAAATGGGTTTGCAACTCGCTATTAGGAAGGGGCATGCCAAGGGCCTCCCTTCCTAATAGCAACTTGCAGTGGTATGTATGATTGTTTGTGACCGTGAATGCGGTCGCAAAACAATCACAGCTACCACCAATTTAAAATTAGTGGTAACCCATTTACAAAAGGGAAGGATTTCCCACTGGACCCTTTCTCCGTTTTGAATGCATGCAGAAACGTTTTTAAGAGCAGGTAGTGGTCCCACAGACCACTGCATAACTGCCTACTGTTATAAAACGAAACTGAAATGTTTCATTCTTTGCTTTTTAAATGCATCCCGTTTTTCTTTAAGGAAAACAGGATGCATTAAAAAAAAAAGATTGCTTCATTTAAAAGCAATCACAGACATGGTAGTCTGCTGACGCCAGCAGGCCACCATCCCTGTGATTTTTGAGGTTCCGAGTAGGTCATAAATTTTGACCTAACTCGTTACTATTGATGAGGCAGGTCTATTTGCAACCCACTGGGAATCACAAAAGAAACTCAATGGAGTTTCATACATTTGGAATTGCGATTTCCTAGTTGCAGTTCGCATGGAATTGCAATTAGGAAATCGCAATTCCAAATGTTCATACATGACAATACAGAGTAGAAAAGAATATGTGAAGTATCTTTGAGCCCTTCAGTGTGGAATTTTGCATAGTGGCATAGTCTTGGGAAGTAACATAGTGATTTTTTAGAATTTAGTGGATGTCTTCTTAGCTAATATTTTTCTGTAAATGGGGTGGACATATCATTTGTCAATTTTTGGTTGCTGCCAGCATTGGCCACACTTCAAAATATCCCTTATTAGTAAATACAAATGTAATATTTCTGACCATTTTAGTGGTCTCTCTGAGTTAGTGCCAGAGATAAGTCTTTTGGTTTTTAAGAGGGATGAAAGATAAGTTACAAAAACAGAAAAACGAAAGTAAATTTGAATTTGAAATTGTGACTGCTGATTTTGGCTGCTTCAAAAAAAGATTATTGATACCTGAGAATTATTTCTTGACCAGTACTAGGCAAATATGGGCAAATATGTGGATCTGTTTGGGCATCTATTCTTTGATTGAATAAGTATGTGTGCTTATTTAAGTGAATTTGAATATTTAATCATTTTTATTTATTTAATTTACTATAATTTTATTATGTTTTCTTACGGGTGAATGTTCATTTAGAGCTGATCATGTAATTGTCTCTAAAATCTAATAAATTGTATCTAGATAATAGACCGCTACCTTCTGTTTTGGCTGTGTGCCTAATTCCGGGATTAGTAGTCTGTGCACTGCCATAGCGGTAGCAGCGGTCGGAACGCCTTTGGTTTGGCGGTCGGACCACTGTATTGCGATGTTGGTGGGCCAATAAGGCAAAGGGCGCCATGGTCCCGCGGCACCGCCAGGCAGCGCTGAGCGCCGTTTTGACAAGTCAGGACAGGCAGGCCGGTGGAACTCCTGTTTCTGGCAGTCCAACCATCACGTCCGAGCTGGCAGAAATGGAGGGCATAAAGGAAGCAACTCACCTGCAGGCAGTGGTACACGTCCTGTGCTGCCATGGAGCCCATCACACACATGTTGCTGCTGCTCATCAAAGTTGCACAAAATCCACACCGTCGTAGACAAAACTAATGGCAAGTACACACACCTACCTGAGTAATTAATCTCAACTTCCTTTTGTGTTGCTAATTAATCTCAACAACAGATCATTGAGCCAGAGTCCACATGATATGGGGGCCATGCTACGGGCACCAAGTACACATGTCATTGTGTCCACAGTTAGAGTCATTCACAGAGAAGGGCACATTCACAGCCATAAAATGCCCCTTTTGGGCAGGTCACTGACTTTTGTTTTTGTCCACAGTGCACAAAAACACACATCTGCCCATCTCAGGTACAGGGACAGTGAGGTGTACACAACATTGTGTTACACAACAGCAGCACCACATCAACATCTAATCTAGCAATTCAACTGACACTATCACATTGCACACATGCCATGGACTGCCATCAGTTTGAACATACGTATAGATGGTTATGTCATAGAACACAAATACCCCTCCCATGAAACAGCCCTGCAATGGACCCACACATCACCCACATTGCAACACAATGGAAGGTCAATGGGATGCACAATAGTTTGAGAGTCAAATATCTAAAGGTCACTGTGCAAACAATACCTGCACAAAAGGGATGGGAGCATCTGGAGCACTCATGGAAGGATGCTGTGCTGGGAAAAATTCCACTTTGCACATACCCCTAAAACAACATTTGCACTGGAAATGGCTGTTTGATGTATCTCAGGAACACACAATAGTAGAGCCAAGTGACATGCCTATATGCATGATGTGGAAGTGCAAGTCAAGAAAGCAAGAACAGCAGAAACAAGCATACATCCAGATGAAGTAGCTGCAAGAACACACATCAAAATGGATACATGCTCAGTCAAATGCAAAGAAAGCTAGCACAGTTGAACACCCTCCATGTGCAGACAGACAAAAGTCTAGCTTCCACACATGTGACAAATGTATAATCCATATCAGGGGGACAAGTCTAACACCATACATGCTGACATTGGACAACACAAGATGGAATACTTACCATATCAGGCATAACACAATGCAATGACCACCCATTTGGATAAACATCCACATATCCATACAATCAACATCTACCTTTGTCTTGGGTGACACCAGCACTGCCCATAAAGTCAGATATTGCAAACATCAGCAAATGGATCAGCAATCAGGCTAAAACCAACATAACTCTAAGCATACAACACAAGTTACACAAGAACAGCATAAGGTAGAAAATGAAGAGCAGGACAAATGTGTACTCCAAAAAACCAACAACTTGGGTTTAATCTAGTCAAAAGAGTTAGAACAAAGGCCATTGGCCAGTCCAATTGGATGTCCACGCACATTACTGTACCCACATTTGACTCCAGTCACTGGCAGGGAACCTCTAGATGAAGGGGCATGAGGTGGACAGGCAGACACCTCAGGGATCATCCTTGAGAGGTCTGGGGTTGGATTTGGGATGGGTGGGTTTGGGTTTGGGAGGAGGGGTCTTTCTCTTTGGAGCGGTGGGGTTTTTCTTGAGGGGGTTTGAGTAATTACGGGGGCAGGTGTGATGGGGAGGACTTAGATGTGGAAGGGATGGGTTGGGATGTGGGTGGGGGCTTCTTGGGTTTGGGAGGGGTTTTGGAGGTAACAGGGGAAAGGGCAAGCTCAAAAGGAAACTCTCCTTGGGAAAACAGGGAGGGTCTGCAGAAGGGTTTGGGGATTTGGAGGCTGAGGGAGTGGTTGTCTTGTGTGTGAGTGTAGATGCCTTGGGTGTGTGCGTTTGTGCGGTTTGCTTCTGTTTGGGTGGCATCTGCTGCGTGTGTGAGTGTGGGCGTTTGCATATCTTGGGGCTGGGAGGTGGAGGTGCTGAGTGATGTGGGAGTGGTGGATGTGTGTATGTCTGTTGGGGATGGTGTCTGTGAGTATGATGGATGTAGTGGATGTTTGTGTATCTATTAGGGTGGTGGCTAGGGGTATGCTGGATGTGGCAGATGTGTCTGTGTGTATTTGGGTGGTGTCTGCTGGTATGATGGATGTGGTGGGTGTGCCTGTGTGTGTTGAGGTGGTATGTGTGGGCATGGTTGATGTGGTGGATGTGTCTGTGGGTGTTGTGTTGGTGTTTGGGTGTATGGTGGGTGTGGTGAATGTGTCACTGGTTGTTGTGCTGGTGTCTGTGGGTATGCTGGATGTGGTGTGTGTCAGGGGGGGTTGTCTGGTGAAGTGGTGGCTGATGTGGTGTTTGTGGGTGTATGTTGAGTACCTGCATGCTAGTCTGTCTTGTGGTGTTTGTGTCGATGTGTGCTGCTTATGTGTGTTGAGGTGGGTGCGTGCAGATATGTCTGTGTGCTTGGGACAGGTAGGGGAATCTGGGATTTGGATTGGGAAGAGGGAGGTAGAGGGTGGGAGAAATGTGGGGGTGACTGGCAGCCATCAGTGAGGAGGCCAGAGTCTGAAAAGATCTCTGTAGGTCATATATGGCACAATGAATGCCTTCCAGCATTGGTCTGCTGAAATTGGCTGGCCAACTCCTGGATGGCATTCACAATGGCAGTCTGCCCCACTGAGATTCTCCTCAGGAGGTCAATAGCCTCCTTCTCAGAGCAGCAGGGGTAATGGGCTGGGGCAGAATTGCCTGTGGCAAAGGAAAACCACCCTCTTGGGTGAGCAGACACAGCCAACTGGGTGGGGATCAACAAGGAAGGTGGTGATAGAATTGGGGTGGCGGACAAGTTGGTACTGGAGCAGGCCCTGATGGGTTTGCCACCACTAGGGGGTGGCCACTGGAGGAAGAATCCAATGATGCCAACGTTTATCCTGTCTCCTCCATGGGACTCCCCCTTGGGGCCACGTGGTCTCTCTGTGTAGGTGGTGTCATGACTGGAGGTACCATGGCCAGATTCTTCCTCACTTGGTTGTGCCTGGTCTCTGTCGCTTTCCTAGGCTGATGCTGCAAATACAAAGAGGAAAAGGATCACCACATGTTCCTGATCACATTTGAACAACACTTGTGATTAGCAAATATTCCCATGATGTCAAGTAGGCCCCAACAACAAACTACATCCAAGTGCCTCCTACGTGTACCACACCATATGCATGTATGCCATCCGACTTGTCAACTGTTGCCCATAGGAAAATCATGATCTCAGACAACTACAATTGCATGGCTGAAGTTGTGCAATCACAGTGACCACTGAACAAGTAGGACCCCACATCACCTTCAATGTTTTGCCTCATGGAGAACACATCAGTCACCTGTTATCATACAATAGTATGCAAATGTCCAAGTTCATTCCCATAGATCCCACACAGGGTCATGCAGACATCTATTTGTCACATACACAAGAACATAACAATACAAAATGATGATCCTAAAACCTACCATGCTGCTATCAGTAGCCTTGAGAAGGTGACATGGAAATACTCATGTCACACTGGAAACATATCAACAGTGCACAATTCATCATCTGTAATTTGTCCTAATGGAGTCATGGAGGTAGTACTAATGTTGCTCAGATATGCTACACATTTGGCATGGAAATGTACACTGTAGGCAAAATGTGCATATTGTCAGGGAGATCCGTCGCTAAAATTCACACCACAATGAATCTGCAAGCCCCAGGGAAATCACCATTAATGTCTGGCACCCCTTACAAATACATACTCTGATTGTATCAGTTGACACCATTAGTCCTTTGTATGTTGGAGAGGTCCAGGAATTTGCAAGTACTTGTAGAAGGTCCTTAACATGTTGCCCAGTAGGAAGCTATATCACTGTCTCCATTTTGGTCCTGCACACCCACATGTCCATGGATGAATGGTTGTACCCAACCACATATAATTCCAACACAACTGCAAGTCACTCCATGATGCATGCCAACAGTCAGGTGGCAAACGTTTCCCATTACACATGTGCAGTGCACTTTTCCACATGGTGCCAAATCAATGGCATGGAAATGCACATTGTGTGTAAAAATTCTAGTTCTACCCATCATATCCCTCATTGCCACTGCAGCTGTATATGCCAAATGACGTGCTATGACGGGGGAGTATGTGTGAGCCAACAATCAATGGTGGTACACTCCTGTCTGTGGCACCACATGAAATTAGCCCCAATGCAAATTTCCTATTTCAAACACAGGTTGTCATGCGCATGTGAGGGAATACAGAAATACATCTATGAACACAGGTAGACCATGCTTGAAAAAACAGTGTACACATTTTGTCAGAAGAGAAAGGGACACATGCTAACATGTTCGAACAAGGAATGTTGGCAACAGCAATGGTACATAAATCATGTCAATGGACATCCCCCACTTACCAAGGGAAAGTATTGATCTGTAGTTGCACCCAACGAAAAATGTATGCTCTGTCACATGTATGATGGGCACGTTCACATTACAGACAGTAGTGAGGCGCCAGCACTCATCAGACACTAAAGACTCAGGTGGGCAGATGCCAACTTACTCCTTTGACCAGACACATGACTGAGAACAGTGATCCATCACTTTTTTTTCTTTGACTTGTAACACTGAGGAGTAGTGGTCTGTAGCGAAGAATTGACACCCACTTCAACAAACATTACTTGACTTATCAATGTACACAGATATGTGTTGTCCCTGGGGAAATTTTTTTGTGGATAGCACACAGTTGTGCCCTAGGTCCCTGGGACAATAGGCAAGGCACATCAGTATACACCACATCACATATCTGCACAAACTCATCTACTGTCTCACACATGGCTCATCCCTAATCGACAAGGTGAGATGTCAAAACTTAACTCATTAATTTGGCAGAGTGACAGGCAGGAATATGCCCTGTACTCACCCCCTTGTGGCTGCTGTGTTCCCTTCAAATACCCATCAAGGTCCGGGTATGTCACTACCAGAATGCAGGCCATTAGGGTAGTCATGGTCTGCTGTGCACCCCACCCCTGTTGGAAAGACAGCCCCAGCTGGACCTCCGTGATCTTCTGGGCCCAGCATCTCAGGTCCTCCCACCTCATACGACAGTGAGCACTCTGCCGCCTGCAGACCCCTGGGGTCGGCACCTTCCGGGCGATGGACCTCCATATCTCCTTCTGATGGGCATTTACTTGTAAGGATCCAAGAGACAAATCAAGCGATTACAATCACAAGTTGCCCCAAATGGTTGCGTCACACACATGTCAGAAACACCAAGCAAATAATGGTTAATTTGGCAACACAGCACAAGTGTTAAGCACAGATTCCAATAAGTACGTGGACCTGACTATACACATTTGTATCCATTTACAGCCTAACCCACTACACTGCTCATGGTCTATAATGACTAAGCAAGCCTACTCACCTCAGGTGGCCCATGCTTCATCAACATTTACTGTGATGTGAACCACAATGAAACACTACACACCTATGAGGCTTCTGAAGGATAAACTGCTGAGGCCTGACTGGATCAACACACTTATACTCTGCAACATTGACTCACTGCATACAGTCCGTAAAGGCAACTTACATAGTACAGACTTCACCCTTAAACTTAAGTGACAATGAAGGGGCTGGTATGGTGGGTACCAAAAGTGTCATCCTTGTGCATGTGTGGACATGTGGCCTACCAAATGAGGACTCATGCCACTTCAGGGGGAAGGTTCTCTGGTACGTTCCTGTACCAGAGAACACTCCTTTGGACAGATGTGTCTAAACTAAATAGATGGCATCCAATGTGCAAATGTATACATTGTATGAATTCTACTAAGTACCCAGGCTACTGAATCACTTGTCATGGCGTTCCAGGAATCTACACACTGTCTGAACTGCGGGTCTGTCATTTGTGCAATGTCTGTACCAGACACATATGACTTCTGTGAATGTGACAACAGAGCTGTTGGAGTAAGGGACCTATCATGACTCAAAGGCACACATTGCCAATTATACAAAATTCACATATGGGCTAGTTCAGGGATTTACCTCTGTACCTATTCCTAATCTAATAAATAGACAGGCATTCAGGGCAAGTGTTGCAACTAAAGCCTCATATTGGCCACATGACAGGATCTGCTGGTGTACAGGGAGTGCGATTAGTGCTACAGTTGCATAATCACAGTGACTCTCCAACAGCCTGGACTATGTCCCTTACTGGGAGATACATTTGACAGGCCCTGCTATCCGCAGGCTGAACATACAAAACCTACATGTCACTCATATTTCCATCACTTCCATGCATGACAGTACACCATGTGACCATCAGCAATGTGGTTGTGGTTTGTGTGGAAACCTGAAGGGCAGAGTGATTCATGATATGCCTTTCAGACAACAGTTTGAGAGGCCAAAAGTGGGGTGAAAGATCTGTAGGCACTATACACATTGCTTTCAATATCCTCACATGACTCAGATGGCATGCTGTAGGAAAGTCCTCCTTTTTGCCCTGGCCCCCCAGGGCAAACTGTCAACTTTTCTGGACAGGTACTGGTGGTTACTGACTATTGGGTGTGTCCTAGGTACTGCTTACCAGTCCCTGAGCCATTGCTCAGTGTAAAGTGGATATGCAAATTAGGCTAATTATAATTGGCAAAATTGCCCTACCTATAAGTCCCTAGTATATGGTATGGCATGTAGGTTTAGGGACCCCAGCATAGGTAGTGCCCCCATAGGTGCACTGCTGAGGTGCCCAGTGTCATTTTAAAGGCAGGCCTGCCTTGCTGGCTGCTTTTAAATTAAAGTTACTTGCAAATTCGACTTTGGAATAAAAGTAGTTCCAAAGTCTTAAACTACCTTACTTTTACATATGTCACCCCTAAGGTGTGCATTATGTGCCCCTAGGGCTGGGTGCCATGTAACTATAAGCAGGGACCTTATAAAAATAGTTTTATAAGCTCTGGTTAGGTAAAAAAGCCAAATTCGTTGTAGTGAATGGCCTTCATAGGCTAGAATGGGGAGACTTTATTTTAATTTTAAAAGTCCCCTTAAGTGACTGATACAACAAGTTTGGTATCAAATTAATTGTTCTAATAAATCCAACAACTTCCAGTTGTTGTATTTAATATACTTTGTTCAGGAAGAAGTTTTAAACTTTACCTGAAAAGTTGCCAACTTCAGCCCTACAGTGTTTTTGCTGCTTTGCTCTGATTGGCCAGCCTCTGGCAGCCTGGCCAGGCTGCCTGGATGAGGTGTGAAGTGGCCTGGCTCAACACAAAGAGATGTGCCTGAGGGTGGAGATTTCCCCTCAGCAGATGGGGAAGCAGGAAGGGGGAAGGACTGCCAAGCTGGTCTTCAAAGGCAGGGAAGGACATTTGGAGCAACCCAGCAACACCGTCACATCCTGTAAACCCAGATAATTAAGTGCCCCTTAATTAGATTAGGAGAGGGCAGGAGAGGGGTGTGTGTTTAGGATTTTTAGCCACACTAGTGGGTGGCCTCAGCCAGATGTAACCACCAAAAATCACTTTCAGCCATGGTAGATTTTTGAGAAATGTTGCTTCCTGGGATTGATTTTTGCCACACTTCCCAGGAAGTGGTCAGCACAGGGGGAAGGACCCTGCCCGTGACTGGAGAACCAGGACCCCCCTGTTCTTCACCCAGGAGCAAGGATAAAACTGGCAGACCTGCACCCACACCTCAGATCCCTATCAGATTCCAACAAGGAAGAAATGCCCTGCTGGACCCGTGACCTGCATCTGGACACTGCACTCTTGAGGACTGCACCAGCTGCACACTTGGGATTCACCACAAGAAGGACTTTGCCAGGCTTCAACTGGTTCAAGGAGGGACTCCCTGTTTGCTACAGGTGAAAACTTGCTAACCAGAGTCCCCTGCACCAACTTCTGAAGAAACCAACCAGCTGACCACTGTCCAGTGGCCAAAAAGGAGTTTGTGCCAGGTGCATTCTGGGAGTTGTAGTCCGCACCCTCAAGGAGCATCTCAAAGCTTCCGGAACCTTGGGGTGAGCTGTGGACCTCAAAAGACCCTTAAAGGAACATCTGGAAGAAGATCCAGAAGTTTGGAGATGTTTGGAGAACTTTTGGAAAAAAGCTCCATAAAGGGACTGACCCGCCATGGCAACTCTAGCCGGCTTGCCTCAATTGCGACCCGGCCAGACTTGCAGGTTCGTCCCAGTGAAGAAAATCTCCAGAAAAGTGACTAAGGGGGTGATTCTGAGCTTGGCGGGCGGCGGTAGCCGCCCGCCAAGCGGGAACCGCCAGAAGACCGTACCGCGGTCAAAAGACCGCAGCGGTCATTCTGGGTTTCCCACTGGGCTGGCGGGCGACCGCCGAAAGTCCGCCCGCCGGCCCAGCGGGAAACACCCTTCCCACGAGGACGCCGGCTCAGAATTGAGCCGGCGGAGTGGGAAGGTGCGACGGGTGCAGTTGCACCCGTCGCGAATTTCAGTGTCTGCTAGGCAGACACTGAAATTCTTTTTGGGGCCCTCTTATGGGGGCCCCTGCAGTGCCCATGCCATTGGCATGGGCACTTCAGGGGCCCCCAGGGGCCCCGCAGCACCCCCTACCGCCATCCTGTTCCCGGCGGGAGAACCGCCAGGAACAGGATGGCGGTAGGGGGTTTCAGAATCCCCATGGCGGCGGAGCGCGCTCCGCCGCCATGGAGGATTCTCAAGGGCAGCGGAAAGTCGGCGGGACACCGCCGACTTTCCGTTTCTGGCCGCGGCTGAACCGCCGCAGTCAGAATGCTCAGCGGTGCACCGCCAGCCTGTTGGCGGTGCTACCGCGGTCTTTCGAATGACCCCCTAAGTCCTAATGTAGGAAGTTCACCAGGACCTCCCAGGCAGTGTATCCGAAGTGGGCTCCAAGGATGTCTGATCAAGATTCAGGTTTGCCCCGGTCGAAGGATTTTCATATCGAAAAAACTAAGTCAGAAGGTAAAAATCTCCACCGAGGGCTCCTGCGACGCAGATCCGATGAAGAGTTCCAGAAGGGCGGATTGGACTGGCGACTTGGTCCTGCTGAAGAAAATCTCCAGAAAAACGACTAAGTCCTAAGGTAAACTTTTGACGAGGCCTCCCGCGGGCTGTAGCCGAGCCGGACTCCATCGCGGTCGGCCTTAAACTTTGACTTTGCCCAGTTGAGGTGTGACCAGATGACCAGATTGGCGCTTTTTGTTTCTATGCGTTAGAACACATTAATTCTTTAAAAATTAATATCTCTGGTTCCCCTTATCCGATTTTATTTGTTTTGCTGTCATTTTAAAGCAAAAAATAGTTCCCATTTTTATACATTGATTATGGATTTTTAAACTGTTTCCTGTGCTTTATTTAATTTCTGTTTTGTGATATTTGAATGCTTTACACTTTGTTTCCTAAGTTAAGCCTTGCGCTCATTGCCAAGCTACCAAGGGTTGAGCTACGTTTAATTTACTGAGACCTAACTGGACCTAAGTGGATGTTAGTGGCCTATTGCTAAGTGTAGGTACTTACCTGCCCTTAACAATAACCCATTTTCCAACACATGCATACACAGCTCATGATGTCATGCACCTACATGGTGCCTAATATTTACTACTATTATAGAGAAAGAAATTTCATGGTATGGGAGTAAAGACTCCTTGCTTAGTTATGTGCATCCAACACAAGAAGGATCTAGGACCCCAAAAACATCACTCAACACAATGTGAATGACAACAACATATAGCAGTGGTCACTAATACCTTCACCATGTACATCCCATTGATGCCACACAGACTGCAACAACAGGCACACAGGGGCACAATCTAGCCTGTGAGAAGGGAAAGGATGGTTGAACAGAGTAGACTGTGCACATGAGGTACTTACCTGTTCCTCTGGTGAGCGATAGAGCTGTCCATACAGAGGAAAGACTTCATTCATAAGCCTCTCCAGCTCCTCTGGAGGGAAGGCAGGGGTCCTTTCACCTGCTGGATGTAGCATGAGTGCTCCCAGAGGTGGCACACAGCAGCTGAAGTAGTGGAGGTATTGCTGGCAGGAGTGTCAGGAGTCAAGTGACTGATTTTGCACAACCTGGCGGACATGTACCCCACGTAGGCAGTCATCACGGCTGATGGACACAGCCATTGGCCCTTGACCTCCAAAGGCAACAGTGTTAGCCTATGGCTGTGTCCGTCGTGGCTGAAACTGCCTACTGTGCAGGTGACTTTCACTGGTGGTCGAGGGCAGTTCCTAATGTCCAGTGGAGTAGGTCAGGCATCTGCCATTTTGGTGGTAAAAATACTGTAAATGGCTCTGTAAACTGCGCCACTCCTACAATATATGTTTAGGATCATCACAAAAATCCTTATTATGTCTTGTTATGTAGGTCCTACTACCAAACCACCAGTGTAGTGTGTGGGAGGGCACAGATGGCATGTGACAGCGGTGCACGGTCCACCTCCACCGACTGTGTTTTTGGCGGTCAGAAACTACAGTCAAATTTTGATTGGCAAATCTGTAGCAGATAGATGGGTGTCACCCGCAACCATGTTGTGGACACATGCTGACAACCACAGGGCTCACATTTGACCTTTCTGTAGTTGCCAGCTGTCATGTCTATCCAGTCAGTAATACTTTGTCACATGATATTGTTGGCATGCATCATGTATGTTGCTGTGGACACACTGGCTAATGTTACAAATCATGTCTTGTTACAAATAGGTACCCTGGGAGAGGGAGGATACAACAACCTCCTGTCTACCATCAACTGCCAGACCCTCAGACCATGGAGGAATGCCACATTATCCAGTTATACTGTCTGAATAGGCAAACAATAATGGACTTATGCCATCAGTTGGAGCCAGATCTGATGAAAGCTAACAGTAATCCATACTGCATACCACCCATTGTAAAAGTCATGTCAGTACTGCACTTCCTGACCACAAGGTCCTTCCAACATACAGTGGTCCTATCTGCTGGTTTGCCCAAGCTATGTTCAGTGTGGTGTTGAGAGATTTCCTATCAGCAATGTCCAAACACATTCACTGCTATGCCAAGTTCCCCCGATGTGAGAATTTAGCCAATGTGAATACTGACTTCTATAGTTTGCCTGCCTTCCACATGTGGTGGGGGGTCTGACCACCAAACTCGTAAACAGGCCGTATATCTTTAAGTCGCCTTTCACAGCGTTAATCATCCCACCCTTAGCTTCACCCTCGAGACTCAAATGGGATTGAATGACAATATCATTGACTTGGTCTCCTAAAAATCCAACATATACCAGTTTGTTTACATGGGCCTTCTAGATATTGCCTGTAGAGTCCCTTGGGGATCTATCTTGTTTACTTCATCTTCAAACTCCTGATAGATCCCCATGAGGATCAAATCACCAATATTATCATAATTCACCAAAACACTGATGATAATCAACTCTTGAAAGTCTCTGCTCCGGACATCAACACTTCAAACATTCCTTTGCAACTCATCCAGACTTGGATATCCAGCACATACCTGAAGCTCAACTCAACTCCACCAAGATACAAGTAAAAACTACTCCAAACCTGGGTCGATGACATGAGCCTTAATGGATTTGTGCCCCAACTTTTACTCAGTGCCAAGTCACTTTATTTTACTGTGGACACCAACCTCTCCCACAACCTTAGAACGGCTGTTTAATCCCTTTTGCCTAGGGCTGGTGAAAACCCGCTGCTCCACAGCCTACCAGACTCCATACTGACCCACATTTAGGGCGTCCTGCGTAATACAGCTTGTCTCATCATGGGTCTGAAGAAATATAACAACATCACCTCTGACTACATCAGACTGGAGGCATAGAGGTGCATAGAGGCTGGAGACATACAGGTTGTTATAAAAAAACAACAAACCTTCTACATGAACCTCCCAGGTTCTGGAAAGACATCCATGTATCACAAGAGATCCAGCACTGCTTCGATTTAGAAATAATTAGAAGATACTCAGAGTGATAATACACCTCAACTCTCAGAACCAAGCTCTGCATCTAATTATTTTTTTACTTGTATCCTGCTGCCTTTTGGCCAGGTTTGTGCCATGCAAATACTGTCACCCTACATTCACATACAAGTAAGCATATCCAATTATGGTACAGGCCTTATGTTAAGAAGTTAAGAAGGTACTGAAGGAAAATGGGTTAGCTGTTCCTGCAATGTAGATAGTGTTCAGGACATCAAACATCCTGACTCTCCTCTAATAAAGAAATATGTGTCACTTTAATGCAAGGTATTGTATTGCTTTTTAAATCGTTCTAAGGTTAAAAGTCTGATCACTTTCAGTCACCCAGAAAACAAGTTGTTTGGTGGTGTTCATCAACATTTCTATGGTTTTTACACCCACTTAGTTAGTACTTTAAACACAATGGTTGTGAATTAATCAGAAACACACCTACGTATGCTGGTAGTAGAAGGGAAGGTATTTTTCACATGGTAAAGTATTCTGCAGGTGGCAAAAAAGTAAACCAGCACATATTCATTCAACAAAATATCTGCAGATTAATGTTGACCGTTCACAATCATAGAGTAAAGTGATTTGGAGACTTGGATTTTAGAGGGAATGGCTTTTCTACAACTTCTGGAAGAAACCTGAAATGAGAAGTAGGCTACAGCTAACTTTCAACCACAATAATGTCCACATGAAAGATCCTCTTCCTTGTAGAGTTTCCTCGAGAAAATGGAAAATGTTCAGTTCTCTGCAATCTCTAAATGAGACCCTTGATGTTCCAGCACACCGTATCCTTACCTTACATTTTCCATATTCCTCTTCCTGTGTAACGTTTGAATACAGAGTCAAAGCCAAATGTGACACACATGCACTTGAAAATAAAGACATATATCAATCAAAGTGGCTGAAGTTTGAACCCAAAAGCTATAAAAGACAATCATGCCTTTGCAATAAAAATGTACGTTTCGGATTTCTCCAGTAAAGAAAAATATACTGCTAGGCTGAAAAGGTTGCAACAAATTATATTCATGTATACAGCATATAAAAAAAGATTTCTAATCTTCATGTGCCTCCCACTGTGATGACTGAAATTTCAAATTCTAATTTCAAGCTGCTATTCTGGCAAGCACTGTGGCCATAGAGGGGGAGGAAATCAGTCAGAGCTGAAAACTGCAGTGTCCCAAACGAAACGCATGAATAATGCTGAATGATCACAAAGAAAATGTATGCTTAACTGAAGATCAGCCTTAACATAAATCTATGCTGACTTGCTTTTTTCTAGTTCCTCATTTTATTTCTGTACTTTTCCAAGTCATTAAAGAGCATCTCTCAGGTTATGTGGATTTTTTTAAATTAAATAGATTAACAGATGTCCTGGGGTCTGGGCGTCTCTGCATGTACTCTAAAGAATGACTTTCAGACTCAATATGGTTCGATTTTGACTAATGGCCTCATTAGCAGATTTGAATGTCAGACTGCCAGACCGCCATGTTGGCAGTCTTTCAGAGTACTTGTGCAAGGAGGGATATGTTACAGGTACGCAGTGTCCAGCTCTGGATTACAACCATTACACACAAACGCATTAGCATACCCATCTGCCACATTGGTGTGTAGTGTTTTGTTGTGGCTCACATCATAGTACAGGTTGCTGTAGCAGTGGTTACCTGATGTCATAAACTTGCTTAGTCATTGTAGGCCATAAGCAGGGTACTGGGTTAGTCTGCAGATGCAAATACATATGTCTGTAGTCATGTCCCTGTGCTTATGAGCTTCTGTGTTTCACACTTGTGGAGTGTTAACAACTTGAAAAGATGGTGTTTCTGAAATGTATGTGACTCAACCATTTGTGGCAAAACTTGTGATTTCTTTTGCATCTATGCAGGTCAATACCCATCAGAAAAAGTAGCTATGGAGAGCCATCAACAAGAAAGATGTGGACCCTGTGGGTCCACAGCCGGCAGAGCGTCCACTGTCAGAAGAGGTGAGAGGACCTGAGATGCTGGGACCGGAAGATCGCTGATGGCCATCTGTGGATATCCTCCCAATGTGGACAGGGTGCCAAATGGACCATGACCCACTAAAGGTCGGCATTCTGGTGGTGGCCTACCCAGACCTTGAAGGGCATTTGAGGACAGCACAGCAGCCACAATGGAGTGAGTACTGGGCATATTTTTGTCTGTCATGTTGCCAAGTAAACGTGTTAGGTTCTGCCAGCTCCCCCGGATGATTAGGGATGAGCCACGTGTAACATAGTAGATGAGCAATTGTTTGTGTAGGCATGCCATGTGTTGCATACTGATGTGTCTTGCCTATTGGCCTAGGGACCTAGGACACAACTGTGCACAATCCACAAACATTGTGCTCTTCAGGAGTAATATATGGTTGTGTATATTGATCAATCAAGTACTGTTTGTTGTTGTAGTGGGTGTGATGTCTATGCAAAAGACCACTACTCCTCAGTGTTACAAGCCAAACGAAAGGTAGTGCTGGATCACTGTCCTCAGCCATGTGCCTGTTGAAATGAGTATATTGGCCTCTGCCACCCAGAGGCTACATGTCTTCAGCGTATGACAGGTGCTAGATCCTCACTACTGCCTGTAATGTGAAGATAGCCATCATACATGTGGCCATGCATTTTTTGGGGGCGCAGCTATAAATCAATACTTTCCCTTGCTAAGTGGGGAATGCCCATCAACAGGATTTATGTGCCATCACTGTTGCCAACATTCCTTGTGCGTACATGTCAGCATGCATCCCTTTCTCTTTAGAAAAAACATTTGTAAGCGGCTGTTTCATGCATGGTCCACCTGTGTTGAGGGGATCATTTCTGTATTCTCTCTCACATATGTGGATGGCAACCTGTATGTGGAATAGGGCACTTACAATGCGGGTACATTTCATGTTGTACCACAGTGAGCAGTGTGTCACCAGTGATTATTGGCTGACACATACCCTAACCCATCATAGCATATCATTTGGCATGTACAACTGCAGGAACAATGAGGGACATGATGAATAAGCCTATAGTTTCTACCCACAATTTGCATTTCCATGCCATTGATGTAGAATCATGTATCAAAGTGATTTGCACATGTGAAATGGGGAAGGTTTGTAACCTGACTGTTGGCATGCATCATGGACTGACTTGCAGTTATGTTGGGAACACATGTGTTTGGGTACAGGCATTTATCCACAGATATTTGGGTTTGTATGACAAAAATGGAGACAATGATGTAGCTTCCAACTGGACAACATGTTGAGGGCCTTCTACAAGTACTTGCAAATCTCTGAGCGTCTGAAACATCCAAGAGACTAAGGGGGTCATTTTGACCTTGGCAGTCTTTTTTGAAGACCGGCAGGGACCGCCGTGTGGAAGACCGCCAGTGGTGGCGGTTTGCCGCTCGGCCTATTATGACCGTTGGCAGCTCTGTGTCCTTTTACGTACAGAGAGCCGCCAACAGCAATACTGGCGGGAGGCGGGGAAGTGGAGGTTGCTCCACCTCCACCGCCACGCCAACAGAATACCGCCCAGCGAATCACGTCCTGTGATTCGCCGTGGCGGTGTTCTGTTGGCGGTGTGGTGTCGGCGGAGCTGCCCCCATGGCTCCCGCCCCCTCCCGGAGGATCGTCAGACCATGTAAGTCGATCGTCCGTGAGGGGAGGGGGGTGGGGGGGTGTTGTGTGTTGTGTGGGTGCCTGGGGGTATGGGTGTGTGTATGTAGAGGGGGTGTGTGAGTGCGTGTATGCTTGCGGGGGTATTGTGTGTATGGGAATGAGTGCGTGTATGTCTGTGGGTATATCTGTATGGATGTGTGCGTGTATGATTGAATGTGGGTGTGCGTGTCTGACTGTGTGTGTGGATGTAGGCATGTATGTCGGCGTGTGTGCGTGTAAGTATGTAGGTGGTGCCTGCGTGCGTGTCGTGTGGGTATGGGTGATGTGATGTTGGGGGTCGGGGTGGGGAGGGGGGCCCTGCCACCTTTGGGGGGTGGCAATGGTGGTGGGGGGTGTAGGGGAGGGAGTCGGGGGAGACCCCTATCAGTGCCAGGGAAGGAATTCCCTGGCACTGATAGTGCTTACCGCCATGGATTTCCTGGCGGTTCAAACTGCTGGAAATCCACGGCGGTAAGCCGGGTCCAAATACCGCCGGCGGTCTAGTGACGGCCGCTGGGCTGGAGACCCAGGTCTCCAGCCTAGCGGTCGTCTCCGCCCTGGCGGGCGGAACGGAGAACCGGCGGATGACCATGGCGGTAACGGCCATGGTCATAATTCCACAAAGTAAAACCGCCAGCCTGTTGGCGGTCTTACCGCCGGTTCTCCGCCTTCCGCCAGGGTCATAATGAACCCCTACCAGTGTCTACTGATGCACTCTGAGTATGCCATTGTAAGGGGTACCAGACATTAGTGGTGATTTCCCTGGGACTTGCTGATTCATTTTGTTGTGTAGTTTAGAGACATATCTCCTTGACATTTTGCACATTTTGGGCCTGATTACAACTTTGGAGGACCACCTACCGTATTACGAGTTCCATAGGATATAATGGACTCGTAATACGGTAGGTGGTATATCCGTCACATTTGGGACGGATTAACAGCGTCCTCCAAAGTTGTAATCAGGCCCTTTGTCTACCGTGCAAATTTCCATACCAAATGTGAGGCCTATCAGAGCAACCTTAGTTCTACTAAATGACTTTATTAGGACAAAAATCACTTGGCGAAGTGTGCACTGTAGAACTGTTTCCAGTGCGACATGAGTATTTCTCTGTCACCTTCTCCAGCCTATTGTACTGTTGTCAGGAACTTAGCATGTTCTGGGAGCATCATTTCCTATTGTCGTGTCATTTTGCATGTGATAAATAGATGTGTGAATGACCCTTTGTGGGATCTGTGGGAATGGAGTTGGCATTGGCCTACTTTAGCATGACATCAGGTAAGTGATGTATGCTCCTTGAGGCAAATCATTTAAGTTGATGAGGTTTCCTACTTGTTCAATGGCTACTGTCATTACACAAATTCAGCCATGCAATTCCAGTTGTGTGAGATCCTGATTTTCCTGTGGACAACAGCTGACAGTTCAGATTGCATTCATGCATATGTTATGGTACATGTACGGACCACTTAGGTGGAGTTTATTACTAGGGCCTACTTGACATCTTGGTAGTGTTTGCTAATCAACCCAGTGATCAGCCCAGTGAAGCGAAGGAGACAGGACACAGCCAAGTGGCGAAGCATCAGGCCATGGGCCCTCGGGTCAAGACATCACTGACACAGACGGATCTAGTGACACAGAGGGTGAGAAGAATGCCACGGAAAAAACAGATCTACTTCCTCGTCATCATCAGATTCTTCCTCCAGTGGACACTCCCTAGTGGTGATGGACCCATCGGTACGTACTCCTGTATCATCTTTATCCGCCACCCCCAGTTCTATTGACACCCTCCCTGTTGCTCCCCATCCAGTTGGCTGTCACCATTCACACAAGAGAGTAGGCATCTCCTTTGCCGCCGGCACCTCTGCCCCAGCCCCTGCTGCCCTCAATGAGGAGGCTATTGACCTCCTGAGGTGTATCCCTGTGGGTCAGACATCCATTGTGAATAACATCTAGGGGTTGCCCACCCATTGCAGCAGACAAATGGATTCCTAGAAGGCATTAATAGTGCAATGTCTGGCCTACAGAGGCCCTTCAGGCTCTGCCCTCCACACTGATGGCAGCTAGTCACCCCCCACTGTCTGTCCCCCCTCCACCTTCCTCTTCTCAATCCAAATCCCCCATTCCCCTACCTATCCCAAGCACACAGACGGATCTGCATGTACCCACCTCAACACACGAAAGCATCACACACAAACACCACAAAACACACCGGCACGTGAGCACTCAACAGACACCCACACACACAACATCAGCCACCTCTTTCCCAGGCACCCACACCAACCCCACCGGCCCACACACCACATCAAGCATACCAAGAGGCACAACCACAACAGTCAGTAACACACCCACCATACACACCATACCCCAGACGCCACCCCGACATTCACAGACATCCACCACATCCACCATACCCTTAGGGACCACCCCAATAGACACACAGACATCCACCATACCTGTAGACACCACTGCTACACACACACAGACACATCCACCAGTATAAGCATACCCACAGACACCACCCCAACAGACACACACATCCAAGACTCCCACATCACCCTGCACCTCTATCTCTCAGACCCCAAGACACACAAATGCCCACACTCACACATGCAACAGACACCACCCAAACATAAGCATATCTCACACATGCACAGACCCAAGACATCCAGACCGAAACAGCAGATAACCACTCCCTTGGCCTCCAAATCCCCACCCGCTTCTGATGACCATCCTGTGATTTTTTGATTGAGTTTGCCCTTTACCCTATTCCCTTCACCCCCACCTCAAACCCAGGAGGCTCCACCCACCTCCCAAACTATCCCTTCAACCTCCATGTACTCCACTGTCACACATGCCCACCCTGCAAGCACCCGTACCTCTCCCCCCAAGAAGAAGCCCAGCCCTCCTAAGAAGGTCTACGCCTCCCAAACCCACCCATCCCAAATCCACCCCCCCCAAGGATGATCCCTTAGGTGCCTGCCTGCCCACTTGATGCTCCTTACTGTGCTAGATCCCTAGCAGTAAAGGAGTCAAGTGAGAGCACAGTGATGTGCATGGACAATTTCGTATGGACTGGCCAAGGGCCTTGGATTTTTCCAGTTTGGTTCAAAATAAACCCAAACAGTTGTTTTTTTGAGTACACATTTGTCCTGCAATTCCTTTTCTACCTTTATGTTGTTCCTGCGCAACTTGTGTGGACTACCTACGGTTGTGTGTCTTTAAGTCTGATTGCTGATCCATTTGCTGTTGTTTGCAGTATCCAACTTTGTGGACAGTGCTGGTGTCCCCCAAGACAAGGGTATCTTTTGACTGTATGGATATGTGTTTGATATTGCAATTGTGGTGTCTTAGCATTGTTTTCTGTTTGGTATGGTAAGTATTTCATCTTGTGTTGTCCAATGTGACCATGTACAGTGCTAGACCTCTCCCCTTAATATGGATTACAGACTCATGCAGTGTGTGGCAGCATGAGTTTTCTTTGTGCAGACACGGGGGGTGTTCAATTATGCTACCTTGTTTTGCATTTGACTGTGCATGTGTCCATTTAGCTATGTACCTTGCAGCTGCTTCATCTAGATGTGTGTCCCAAGCAGTTGGAGTTGTATGTTCTTTGCTGACTTGCATGTCAACATTTGCAGATTGGCATGTCACTTGAGTCTAGTATTATTTGTCCCAGAGATACTTGAAGGGCCAGTTCCTGTGCAAATGTTGATTGAGGGGCACGGGCAAAGTGGAATGTGCCCCAGTGCAGTCTCCTTCCCTGATTGCTCCTGATGCCCCATCCTCTTTTGCACGTATTGTTTGCATAGTGAGCATTGCATATTTGCCTTTTTGTCCTTTGTGCATCCAAGTGTCCTTCCACTGTGTTGCAATGTGGGTGATGTGTGTGTCCATTGTAGGGCTGTTTAATGGGAGTGGTGTTTGTGTTCCATGCCACAACCATACATATGTGTGTTGAATGTGACAGCAGCCCATGGCATGTGTGCAATGTGAGTGTGTGAGTTGTGTTTGTAGATGTGATGTTGCTGTGTTGATGTTGTGTGACACAATGTTGTGTACACTTCACTGTCCTTATGCCTGAAATGAGCAGACATGTGTTTTTGTGTAGTGTTGTGGTACAATATGTGACCTGCCGGAAGGGAGCATTTGGTGACTGTGAACCTGTCCTTCTTTGTGTATAATTCCGACCTAGGACACAATGACACGTGCACTTGGTGCCCGTAGCGTGACACCCATATAATGCGGCTGACGGCGTGATGATCTGTTGTTGAGTGTAATGACACAGGTAGGTGTGTGTACTTTTGGTCAGTTGTGTCCATGATGGCATGTATTTTGTGCACTTTTGATTAGCAGCAGCAGGACACATGTGATGGGTTCCATGGTGGCACCGGACATGTAGGGCTGCCTGTAGGTGAGTGTCTTCATTTATACTCCCCGTTTTCGTCTTTTGAGACGTGGTGGTTGGACCGCCACAGTCACATTGGCAGTATGCAACCTCATAATATGTCTGGTGGAAACACTGTCTTCACTGGCCTGTTTGTGCTGCCTCATGACTGCGGCGGTCAGTACTGCATGGCGGTACCACGGTGGTCTTTGCTCCATAGGCCCGCATGACTTGTAGTACCACAGTCCAACCACCAACCTGATAGCGGTCGGACCACCAATGCCGCCATGGCAGTCTACGGACCAACAAACTTGCACTGAGGCTCTAAGGCATGCACACATGTGGCCAGACAACAGTGGTCTCCTCAACCCCATGTTATCACAACATTGTTTCCAGTTCTTGCATCTCATTTGACACACTAATGTATTATGAGACTTGTATTTGTGGTTTGCTTCAGTTGTACTACTTAGACTACTACACTCAATATAAATATATTTATAGTTTATAATCCCCGTTCTGGAAACAGTGTCTGTGATGATATGTGGCCAGATGTATGAAGCATCCAGTTAGTGATTTCCTAATTGCAAGAATTTGCAACTCACATTTAGGAAAGGACTAATCGCAATGTACAATAGTAGTCACGGGTAAAATAGTGAGTTTTTATTTTGTTGGTGAGCTATTTAGGTAATTGCATTTTGTGATTTCCTAAATTGTGAATCTGCTCACAAAGCATAAGTGGTGTTCAGCCTTAAACAGTAGAGTACGAATGCTGGAGATTGTGGAAAGTATCCAGAAAATATCTACTTGCGTGTTTGCAATCTACCCAAAAAGATATAAAAAATGCCACAAAAGGACACAGAGAAAGAGATTGGGGCTGGTAAACACAAAATCAAATTTTCTGAAATAGAGCTGGGAATATTAAATAGGGGTGTATAGCTCCCTGAGACAAACTGATTGGAAAATCATCCCTGCCAGCACCCGAAATCCATAAAAAGAAAATATGTAAGACAATACAAGAAAAAATCAACTCTGTGGGAGTGACGCACAGATCCATTGAAGAATTTAGAAAAAGATGGTAAAATCTAAGGTCAAGAACAAATGAAACCTCTCAAAGTAAGTTTAGTATAGCACTGTTACTTTAAAAAAATTAAGTGGTTAGGCTTTGTCAAACATGTATACACTTTAAAAAACATTAACAATTCTTGTGGATATATATATATAAGTTTAGACAGGGATCAATATATTTGTGGAACAGAAGAAAGCAGTAATCTTTCAATGCCGCACATGGCAGATGTAGTGAAATACATTTGCTTGAGGTTAAGTAAAAAAAAGTATTTGTAGCTCCAAAATAAAATATACTAAACACAAGGTAACTTTATTCCAAACATCTTTAATAAGTTTTCTAACAGATGTCCTTGCTCATGAAAGTAATGTGTCAAAAGCCAAGGGACATGAGGACTCTCAAATGCACCTTGATGAAACAATAAATCTTGACAGCCATGCCACATCACCCCATGCTGAATCTATGAGTCTCAGAGTCTCAGGTCACACACAGTCATTAGATGAAAGTTTGTGAAAGAGGCTCAGAATTTGTTTTCCAGGAGGCTGTAGTGAGGCCAAAACTGCAGGAACGATGTGGAATTCTCTGTCGCTGCGTTGCACACACACAATCCCAATAAAATTAGGGCATTGCTAATAATGATGAAAACGTTGAACTCTTTGGTGTCTTGAAGGCATCAATGCTTAAGGTTCAGCACATGCAACAAAAAGAAACAAAGCTCGTCAAACAGAAACTTACAAACATGGAGAAAAGCCTTAAATCTGGGTTTCAAACAACTTGCTCATACCCTTGGTGAAAACCAAATTGCCATGAATGAGAAGCCTAATATTTTGAAAAATGCAATGGAGAGTTTATGGGCCTGATTACCAGTTTGGTGGTCTCACTGCCATTCCACCATGGCAGCAGTCCCAAGTGCTCTGTGGACTCGGAGGTCTTTCGCCTGCAGTATTTCGATGTCACCGCTGGGCCAGCTACAGTGTTTCTGATGGCGGGGCCAGCACGGACATTGCCAACAATTCAAGAAATATTTTTCATATGTGTTGATGCAGGCGTGTACATTTTGACCAAATAAGTCTAAAATGTACACATATGCATGACACAAGTGGAAAAATACTTTGTACTAGTCTTTTCCATTGCTGGAGTCCGTACCATATGTGCCTAGTCCGGTCAACAGGGGAAAGTGCGAAAGGTAATTACCTGGATTCCATCTGCCATGCGGTTGTTTTTTTTGGGTCAGGTTCCTGCTGTGAAAGGGGCCCTAGATGAAGGGGTCCATGTCAGAGACTGAAGGGAAGTGAAAGGAATGTGTGAGTTTCCACCCCATTTCCTTCTATTCGGCTGTCTCGAAGCAGGCGGTCTCCTCACCACAGTCGGCTCGACAGAAAGGCACTTCACAATCTGAACAGTGAGAACATTGGCTGTACTATCCTCTGACAGTTGCTTTTACCCAGCTGCCATCAAAGCAGTCAGCAACTGGTTGGAGGAGTTGGTGGGACTCCGGCGGTCTCTCGATCAGCAACCCTCCAACATTGTAATTCAGCGGGCAGACTCACAACTAGTCGGGCGGGGAATCCGATGCTGTTTTGACAATGGTACCATGTTCCCCAAACTTGCAATCAGGCCCTAGGTCTTGAATTAAATCAGGTTAATACCATAGCCAAGATGTAGGGAGCGTCACAATTGTTTGCGTATTGATCGCTTCTGTGGGTCATCAAATCACCTTGCACTTGTCAGCCTGTCAGTTTGTCAAGTTGAAATGGCCCACTACATCGGACAAGTAGCTTGACGCCTCATTCAAATTACAAATGCTGTTGAAACATTGGAAACATCACCAATTGCAAGCAGCTCACAAGTAGTAGGTGCTGAAAGTGCGTACCAGTTCACTGTCCTCAGCATCTGCCACAGATAGCATGACCCCTTGTGAAATCATGTGTCGTAGGGCTGTTAGGAGAAATCTACGAGCTACAACATCATCTTGTGGCAAATGCAAGACACTGAAAATGTAATTGTCATTTATTAGTTTTTATGTTTGTAGGTTAGCAATATAGATTATACCTTTTGTTTCAAATATGTGACATGGAGTAATGTTACATTATTTTGCCTGTGTGTATTACAATACCAGAAAATAAAGGTGTATTATGGTTTACCAACTACGAGTGTATTTATTATGTTTAAATGATTATGCAAAATTTAAACTTACCCTAACAAGTACTTATTAGTAACAGCAGCATCTTGTTCTGGCCTTCTGCTGCTCTTGAGTCATCATGTTGTAGGGGAGGTAATTGCTCTTCTTCCTCTTCATCATACGCTGACTCAGACAACCTAACTTCCAGTCCTTTGAGAGTTTCTATATTGTTTGGAACTGCACATATTGCTACAATTTTGCAACTAATTTCAGGAGCCACCAATCCTACTGACACATCAGAATCTACTTTTCAAAATTCAAAAATATATGCTCTATGACACCTCTTGTTCTCCTACATGCAATATTATAACAAAGCCCACTCCATGAAGAAGGGTTCACATAAGGAGACATTATCCATGGGTGTGTAGAGTAAGAAATATTACCTGCAACATCAATATACACATTAGCACATCATACACATAATTTATGTCTTAAAATATAAAATAGTTAGTTAAACACAATTTACCCAACAAATATCCATCTTCATAATCTTTTGCAGCATTGTGCAATTGTCATTGTCTAAATACAAATGAATCATGGGTGCTCCACTAAAAACATGCTACAATATCCTTAATGACATTTTTAGCATCACATACCAGTTGTATGTTTGATGAATGTGTATTTTTCCGGTTGCAGAACACCCAATTACAGATGGTAGGCAGGTTGGCACAGGTGTACCATGTATACAGCCAATCAAGTGTGGAGAATTGACAAACCTATAAAAATGCAATTTTGGATTCAGTACTTTGTGTGCTTTGGGAAGAAAGTAAATGAGAGCATTTAGGTGCATTAACATAGCAACCAGGAATGCACAAAATCATCAAGCTAGAGCACTCTTTTACACCACACCAAATGCAGATAATACACCTTGGTAACTACCTGAGGCTAAGAGGTGCAATGACCATGAAATCTGCACATAGGTGGAGAAAGAATTACTACTCAGAGTATTACTCTCAATCCTGGGTTTCAATCAGCTGTGACCTATAAAATTATACCACTACTTAGCCTTTACTTTTCAAAGATCCCTTTCTCAGTTTGTTGGAACAGAGTTATTCT
Source organism: Pleurodeles waltl (assembly GCF_031143425.1). Lineage (NCBI taxonomy): Eukaryota > Metazoa > Chordata > Amphibia > Caudata > Salamandridae > Pleurodeles > Pleurodeles waltl. Next base: position 1,278,515,202 of record NC_090437.1, read on the forward strand.
GAGTCTAAAAATCCTCTACTGTCTCCTTTTTCTCTGCACACCAGCCATGCACATACAGACCAAAACATTCCTCCCATGGAGAAACACCAGTATACAAAATACTCATGCACACAGACCTCAGGCACTAATAAACAAAGACCACCTGATTTTAGTCACTCACATATCCATACCATGTGGCATGTATTGTAATATTTTAATGTGCTAAAGTCGTCTCACAGGGCTAGATGTGGCATGAGAGCATAAAGGTGAGAACTAGGAGAACAAGAGATAGGGAATGAGTGAGGAACATTTTGACTGAAGTTTGCTAGGCAAATACTTTGGCAGTCAGCAGATAAACTTAGGCATTTGGTTGACAGGGAGGAAAAGAGAGTGCAAACAAACCTGTCAGAGACGGAAGGGGTTGATAGGAAATAAGTCAATAAAAAATAAATCAAGGATGGGGACAAACAGTCTGAGGAATTGGAAAGGTACTGATAGAGAGATGCAAGGGCAACCCAGGAAGAGCTAGGTGCACAAGTACACTAATCAACATACGGTGTTTGAATAGAATATCAGAAACAAATATTATAATACAAAAACACAGGGCATCAAAAATATTGTCAACAGGAATATCGAAGATAAGAACATCGTTTTATTGTTTTTCATATTGCTGTAAACAAATTGACGTAGAAAATATTGTTGTATGTAATATCATTTGTAAATGTTAATTAGTATTTACTTTATTCTACTGTGTTTTATTGTTTGTGTTTATTTTTCTTTCTGTTTTTAGTAAGGTTATTTTTTAGTTATGAAATTGTTGAGATTTGTATATTTAGTTGCATTAATGTATATAAATAATTGTTAAAACTATTTTTTAGTAGTGGGATATTGGGTTCTTAGGGAATAAGGGTGGTGAGATTTTTAATAAATGTGTATTTTAAATTAAAAATTATGATAATAATTTTGAAGATATGAAAAGTAATAATGTGGAATTTTTAAATGTATTTTCCTAGAATTATATTTTTTACAAATTTCATTTTCAATTTAATTAGGGGCTATAATAATGGCATAAAATAAAAAAATAAAAATAAAACATGTAATTTTTTTAATGAAATAAACTATTTAGAAATGCTCTAATGTAAAATTGTATACAGTTATACTTTCTGGATTTTTTTGAATTGCAGACATATTTTGTTTTAAAAGTATATAGTTATAAAAAAGTATATATCTGAAACTTAACAAACTATACAATGTACTTAAATATTTTTATATTTTATTGATTGTTAATGTTAGATAATTGTTTATTTGTTATTTTATTATAAATTTGTATATATAGGTTTGTAGTTTAAGGAAGTTCATTTTTATATAATTTTTTATTTTATAGTAAAAAATGTGTATGAGTATGCAGTATTGACTGTGTAATTAAATCATTTAATATGTATTACTGTGTGTAAAATGTTTGAAGTGTACATTGTGAATTTCACCTATTTAGCATCCAACACCTTTTTCTCAAATAACCTGAGAATGGTGTGGGAATAGTAAATGTCACCACTTTAGTGTCAAACACTTTCTCCAAACTGATTTCGAGTTTTGGAGTGGGAATAGTAATGACAAGCCTTTTATTGTTTAAGAATTTTTTTAAAGGATTTATTTTAGAGTGTGATTATTTAATTTTATAATTTTGTTCTTAATATTTTTTTTAAAACTTTTATATGTATGTAGTAGAAATACTTTGAGCCTCATTTTGAGACTGGGGAACAGGAAAGCCCGTCTGCCAAACTCCCAACAGGATGGCCGTCGCCGTAGTGGCGATCATCCCACCAGACCTATTAGGTGTTTCCTGCTAGGCTGACAGGCAGAAACTGAGGTTTCCACCCGTCAGCCTAGCGGGAAACAGGCAGCAGCATTGTCTCCAGCCCGTAATCGAGCCAGTGGCCATGCTCTTACCACAACATTGTGATGGTGCTGGGCAGGTGCGCCACTGCACTGCCTATGCCAAGTGCATGGGCAGCGCAAGGGCCCCCCTGTGGCCCCCTGCACAACTTTTTTTGCCAGCCTTTGCATGCAGCGTTGCCCTCATGGATTACGACTTCCACCTGCCGTCAACCCATTGGGATCACTGATCCAAGCTGCAAAGGCAGCGGAACCCTGGCGGCCTGACCGCTAGGGTCTTAATGTGGTGGTTGGACCACCACAGCAGCAGCGGTACTGACCGTGATGCTGGCAGTCTTAAAACTGCCTTCCTCGTAATGAGGCTCTTTGTGTTATTTTAATAGTATTATTATTATTGTTGGTGAAATATAATAAAAACATAGGACCCAATTATGGCTTTTGTTGGTCTGACTGTCAGACCTCCAATACGGCGGTGGGGAGGCAGCCACCAAGCCAGCAGCTTCCCCGCCACCATATTATGAGTTATCTGCCGGGCTAGGTGGTGGAAACTGTGTGGTGGCATTGGCTTCAGCGCTCAGGGAGCCAAGGCCAATGCCTTTGCACAGACAATGCCCCCAGCACCTTCAGAATGTAGACTGTCTTACACAGCAAACAGTGAGTGTTCCTAGGGTGCTGACTGGGGGCCCCTCTGTGGTCTCGTCTCTGACAGCCGTTTTATGGAGGTGACCCTGCCATGTAAAGACTGGTGAAAAGGCAAGCGGTGATCGGTTGTGTAACAGGGTTGCTGTTATATCGGGCCTCACTATGCGAGTGGGGCTAAGAGAAGAGTACCCCGGGGGCACTCCAAAAAGAAAGTGATACCCCAGCTCCAAATCTAGACACTAGGGGGTAATTACAACATTGGCGGTAAAAGCCGCTTACCGCCGTGCAGAAGACCACCAATACACCGCCGCGGCCGCGGAATTCCGCCACAGCTATTATGACCCACATCTGTGAACCCGCCGAAATTCAGACACCCACACAAGTCCGCCACACCAAAGGTCAGTGATAAACTGGCAAAAACAAAACCTCCATGCCAAAAGAAACACGCCCATGCTATTACGACCCACGAATCCACGCAGCGGTCTATCAACCGCGGTATTCCATTGGCGGTACACACCGCCGCGCTCAAAATACACACACATCTCCAAAACACCGCCACATTGGACAATTCCAAATACACAGTCCAGAGACCGCCATGGCTAAGCACCGCTGAACAGTCCAGTGACCGCCATGGCTAAGCACCGCTAAACAGTCCAGAGACCGCCATGGCTAAGCACTGCTGAACAGTCCAGAGACCGCCTTGGCTAAGCACCGCTGAACAGTCCAGAGACCGCCATGGCTAAGCACCGCTGAACAGGGCATGCACCGCTGAAGAAGGAAAAGACCGCCACATCAAGCATCGTTTTCCCATGTGCAGCTGGGACAGTGACGGGACAGGAACTGTCACGGGAGACTAATCCAGTCTGGGAACCGGCCCCCCTCCAGAACCAGTAGTGGCTGTTATCTACTTGAGAGACTGTGGCTTTGCACACCCCCAGGATGGTACAGTGGGCAAACCACCCACTGTAGAGACTTGTGAGACTGTGGCTTTGCACTCCTCAGGATACATCAATGGGCATGGAGCCCCGTCGTGGATCTGCATTTGCACTCATCCGGCTGAGGTGCCCCCCCCTTCCCTTCCCCCTGAGGTGCCTGTTGTATTTCTCTCTGATGCCCCGGCAGTGTTCTCTCCGTTTGTGGACAGGTATCTTTTGTGAGCCTCGCCCATGCATTTTTGGACTAGTCGTGCACAGACATTGATATGTGCATATCTGCACTGCTTCTCGTAATGTATATACTTTTGAATGATTTTATCATATTTCTGTATATATTTGAGACATGTATATTGAAACATTACAATGTTTGAACTGATTTCGTTTTGTATTTGCATTCTTCCGGGGGGGTTGTGGGTTGTTACTGTGATGTTTGTGAATGCATTGGTGTGTGTGTTGTAGTGGGTGAGGGTGGGGGTGGGGGTGTTTCGTGTGTGTCCCCCTGACTTTTGCCTCCCCCCTCCCCTATGTCGTAGGTGCAGTACTCACCGTTGTCTTCGCCGGCGCCTGCTCTTCGTAGATGAGTAGGAATACAAGGGCCGGTAGGGTTTGTAATTCCGGATCCATGGAGTCCTCCTTCCTCGTGGGATGTGTTCAGGTGAGCGTTTTCCCATTGCAGGAACTGTTTCCACCGTTTTTTTATCCACGGTGAATCCACCCCGGAAAAGGTGGCGGATTGGTAGGTTGTGATACTGTGGGCGGTACATTGTCTTCCGCCTGTCTGTTGGCGGTGACCGCCGCGCTGCTTGTCTGTACCGCCGTGGCGGGCGGGGTGTTAAAGTGGCTGTCTTTATTGGCGGTTTCCGCCAGGGTCATGATTCACTTTTTTGGTCCGCCAGCATGTTTGCGGTATTACCGCACCTTTAACACCGTCCGCCAGGGTTGTAATGACCCCCTAGGTATTTTGTAAATAAGGTGAAAACCCTATAAATAAATTTGTGTCCACAACTAGGTAACTCGAGTGAATGGCTTCCTCATATTAATCCCAATATATCCAATGACCACCAAAACAACTATTAGAGGTATTATATCGGAATCAAAAACTATTTTCTTTGACTCCCGGGAAAACCCCTTTGATACAACACAAGATTAATACCAAAGAAGGGAAGGTTGTCCGTCTTAGATCTTATCGTATTCCTGAAGCCCGTAGGAAAGTGGTTGAACAAGAGATACAAAATATGTTACAAATGGGTATCACTGAGCCCTCCATAAGTCCTTGGTGCTCCTGGTAGTATTGGTTCCCAAACCTAATGGAAAAGTTCTATTTTGTATTGATTTTCGATAATTAAACAACTTGTCAGATTTTGATACTTATCTGATACCAAGGGTGGATGAGTTAATCGAACAACTGGGTAAAGCCCGATATATGTCCACATTGGACCTGACAAAAGAATACTGGCAAATACCATTTAATCCCCAAGATAAGGAGAAAACGGCTTTTTTTACGTCCTCAGGGTTATATCAATTTACCATACTCCCATTCAGTCTACATGGGGCTCCAGCTACTTTCCAACGCTTAATGGATAGACTGTTACGACCTCATGTAGGTTATGCTGCCGCCTATTTAGACAACATTGTTGTTTATTGTGAAACATGGAAAGAACATCTGCCCCATCGATCTAAAGTTTTCCATACGCTTGTGAAAGCAGGCTTATCTGCAAATCTGGAGAAATGTAATCTAGCTAAAGAATCCATTGCATATCTTGGGTATCATATTGAAAAGGGACATATATGACCGCAGCTTGACAAAGTTGAAGCTATGCTCAAGATACCTCACCCACAAACAAAGAAGGAGGTGCGTTCGTTTTTAGGGTTGGTTGGTTATTACAGACACTTCATCCCCAATTATTCCACTGTGGCAACCCCTTTAACTAACCTCCTAAAAAAGGACCAACCCACAAACTCGAAGAACTCACTACCGCTCAGATTAATAGTTATGAGACACTGAAAAATTACTAAACAACCAAACCAGTTTTGCATTGCCCTGACTTTACAAACCGTATTTACTCACAAACAGATGCATCTGATGTCGGCATCAGAGCAGTCTTGTATCAGAAAGAGGAAAATGAGCGAAACCTCCCCATTGTCTATATAAGCAGGAAACTATTACCCAGGGAAAAGCATTATCCTGTAATTGAGAAAGAATGCTTAGCGATCAAATGGTCTGTGGAATGTTTTCAATATTACTTGCTGAGACATCAGTTCATATTAATCACCGATCATGCTCCTCTCATGTAGTTAGCTTGGAATAAAGATACGAACTCAAGAATATTGCAATGGTTCATGGAACCACAACCTTTTATGTTTCAGATACAACATAGTCCAGGAAGTCAATTAATCACACCAGACTACTTGTCCAGAAATCCCTTAGAAACAGAACTCGATCAGCCCTCTCCCCGGGGAAGCATATGTAACTGGGTTGCTGTTACATTGGGCCCCACTACGCGAGTGGGGCCAACAGAAGAGTACCTCGGGGGCACTCCAAAAGGCCGCCCACTTCAGAACATGCATGTAAACCCGGAAGAAGAGGGTTGCTGCGGCGCAACAGGAGGAGAGGAGGAGGAGGCAACAAGCAGAGACAGAGGCGGACGGAGGACGGCAAAAAAAGACGCAGCCGAGGCAAGGATATGAAAGGAAGACGCGGAGTCGGGGAATCCAAAAAGGTGGAGGACGCCGAGAGGACGAAGGAGAGCGGCGAAGGTCCCACCGAGGCAGAAAGGGCTCAGGAAATGAAGTCTCAGGTCGAAAACGTGCAGACGCCGACGAACGCCGAAACTACCTGCCACGTCCCAGGAGGGATGCGGCTAATGCAGGTACGGGCTTGTATACTAAACCCAAGTACCTATTTTTGGAAGCAAAAAGGTGAGGGGAAGAAGTATGAGAGAGGAGCGGAGACAAGAGGAATATATAAATGTTCTAAAGGATCTGCCAGAAAACAGATAGAAAAAAATATAAAGGCGAAAGTAAACACAATTTAATTTTTCATTTTCCTTATTTTATTCAATTTTCTCTCTCTTCCCAAACGGCACGCTATACACTAGAGCACCTTGCCAACCAAATGAAACTAAAGAATCTTCACTAAATGTGCACTTTTAGGCACAGAATCTCACTGATCCCTCCTTCTTCCTTTTTCCTTCCTCCTCCCACCAGATGTTATTAGTCAACATCAAAAGTTAAAGTACTTACGTATGCCTTCCTATTTCTTTTTTTTCCACTCATGTCCATCCTTCTGGGGAAACTACGAATCCGAAAACGGAGACATACCTAGGAAGAAAAAGGAATACCAAGCCCTTACTAAAAGTCATGAAAGAAGACTAAGAGAAAAAGAGAGAGAGAGAGAGAGAGAGAGAGAAGATGAGAAAAAAAATAGAAATATCATGAATACATATATAAATAAAAAGACATCACGTTCTCATTCCTAAATAAGGAGTCGACTGTCAGTTTCTTTATTAGTTACATCCCAAACAGGGATAAGTCCTAACATACCCAAGAGAGGTTCCTGTCAAGATCTGCATCGCCGTGCTTGACCAGGACTTGCACCGCCAATAACCCGTTGGAATCCATGATCCTGGTGGTGGCGACAGTCTTCTGGTGGTCCGAATGCTAGCATCATAATCTGGAGGTCAGACCACCATGTGGCGGCATTGGTGGTTGGACTGCCACCAAAGGTACGGCGGTCCTATGGACCGCAGTACTCGTAATGAGGCCCATAGCTGTATGTGTGTGTAAACAATATTTGTATTAATTACATTGTTCCGTATAAGAAAGACATGTCACATATTTTTCACATTGTATTTATGTTTTCAAACTTTATTAGTAGTATATTTTGACATTTTTAATTATATATATTTATTCTAAAAAACAAACATTTCTATAACGGTAAGAAAATAAAATATGTATTTTTATTTTCTTATAATAAAAAATGTAAATTACATTTACATAGCATTGTATGTCGTACATTTTAAACTTTTATTTTACATTGTTTAAAAGTTTTGTAAAGATTTCTTAAATTGTTTTACATACATATTTTCAACATCATTTTAACATATCTTCATAACGTCATCTCCTAGCCCTGTTGCTTCAACATCCCAGGAAACCATTCACCCCCAACCTGTGTCCCTAGCACAGTATCTGCCTTCTTGTGCCCCACAGTCTTGGATCCTGAGTTGCAGCACAACACTTCGGACAGTGAGGGTCCAGGAACATTTTGGAGAGAGTACCCTGTGGCAAGGGCACAGGCATGTGGGGGTAGGTGCATGGGACAGATGCTGTGGGCCAGCGGGTGAGGCCAGTGGGGCTGCTCTTGGCCAGGACATCATCAGTCACGCCTTGGGGGTCTATCAGGAGTCCCAAGGCATGCTGATCGAACTCAGGGAAATCAAGCAGCTACAGAGAGACATGCATGGAGTCATGCAGGAAGAGATGGAGGCCTACAATACTAGCATGGATTCCCTTCTTCCTTAAGGACCTCCATTGTGTCTTACACATTCACTCTGGACTAATCCTGAACCTACCATTTCCAATGAGAGGAGTACTCCAGACTTTGGACTCGCAATGTTGTGGCATCTACTTCAATTATTTAGTTCACCATGACTGACAACTTCAATTTGAATTTCTGTTGAGTCATGTCACGTATATTTTTTGTTAGTCCTAGCTTCACAATAAAATCAATCATCACTGACTCTTTGTTTGCTGATTTTGATTTCAGAGATATGTCAGATCATGTAAACCATACAATGATGATCCAGGGCACTTGTTCAATATGGGGTATGTTGCATGTATACAGTGCCCAGCTTAGGTTTGCAACCCTCCTACATAAAAACACATACATACAAGTGCCTGCTTAAACGAATAATTGTGTTAGTGTTCAGAACATAGGCTGTCAATATGTCTGAACTATTGGAAGTCAAGAATGATTGACTCTTACTGATTAAATGAACATATGGACAGGTACAGTCACCCAGACCATGGAAGGAAGGTGTCAGAGTCACCAGATCCTCGGGGTTTGTGCACGTTTCCAACACGTCCTCTAATGAACAACTCCAAGACTCTGATAGACAATTCACAGAGACTGTGAGAGTTCAAGAGGGGAAGAGGGGATTAGGAAGGGTACTGCTGGGAAGGAGACTATAATGGGAAAAAAGGTTATAACACACAATATAACCTGAAGTAAATATTAATAAACATAGTCTTTCTGAAAATATGAGCAATCTTGAATTGCAGTTTTAAAAATGAACAGATTTTGTGATGATCAGATACCTGTAATGGAATCAAGATTAATTGAAATAAAACTTTTCTTATTCAAGCATGAATTAGAATAACAAGAATATGCATAATAGGAGCATAAAATATTGCATCTAGAACTTCTGATCCTATATATATTTTCCTTGAAATGTTTTCAACACAGATTACACTCTTAAAACACTAGAGAAGAAATATTTTTCAATGGGTTCAATAGTTCAAGAAATATTTCCCATACTTGTCAACTCGAATTGTACCAAGCAATTATCCTGGAATGGTAATATGCAGTTCACAACATAAATAAACTCTAGTAAAAAATTGCATGTCCTGCTGACTCGAATGCCACCATGCAAAGTCAAGAAATGGTTGCACAATAAATAGCGACAGGTTTTGAAATTATCTTAAATTGAATTATACATCGTGCCACTTCAAAACCTTCTTTTAAATGTCAATAAATAGTAACACACAATGTTCCACAAGCTTTTAAAGCTTCATAAACGAACTGCGCCTCTTGCCGATTCGTGATCAATCATTTATGTGTCAATAAATGCCAGCGCGCAATGCAACTCAAGATTTCAAAGCTTTTCAAACGAATCGCACCTCCTGCTGATTCATAAATATCCACATGTATGTCAATAAACACTGGCGCACAATGTAACCTGAGTTTCAAAACTATAAATGAATCGCGCTTCTTGCCGATTCATTAACATCCATGTACACACTTTAACAAAAATACTCAAGAGCACTTTTTATGACTATGACCTTAAAACAAATTGTTTACATAAATAAACGATCAGATCTTAGAATGAGATAATTCTAGATAAAATAAACGGTATTGGGAATAAACCCAACTACCGTCTTACCACCCAGGAACAAGATGCACCAATGAAGATTTCAAAGCAGAACTGGGAGATCAAAAAGGACACTGGAACTGAAGTGCTGGAAATAGCTGCTCTTCTGCGCTGGGACCTCTGAATAGTGAGCACTGGGAGTTGGGCTGACTCTCCTTATATAGAGTCTTGGCCCAGCCCAGAACCACGCCCAGGCATGTTGCAGGGAAAGTCTCTGGAAGGCCCTGGAAAGAGGCCACACCCTAACCCACTCTGAAAACCTGTAGCAATACCTTGCAAAGAAACAGTATTTGTAAACATATTAAGAATAAGTGTTTAGGATTGAACTCTGCAAAGCAAAAGGGTAAAATACAACATATCAGCACAATGCATGAATCATGTTATTTTTAAAGTGATGTTTTTTTGCATTTTTTGACGCCAATAGAGCGCGTACTGTTCTGGTGTTGACAGAAGGGATTTGCCAGACATTGTCCTGTAGAATAGACAAACAATGATGTAGTTGATGTCAGCAGCTTGAGCCTTCTCACATACCACACCAAAGTCCTCAACATCACATAATCCAAGATGCAGACAGATGGCAGTACAACAGCCATTGAGCACATGGCCATCGTAATCCAATACTCATGCATCTGGTGGTATTGTACAAAAATACGTCAGTGTTGTGGCACACCAGCTACATACAGGTCATACAAAAAGCATTTAGCCAATGTGAAGGAAACATGACTTGGTCGTAAGCTAGGACTACAAATTTGATGACCACATGATGACACACATGATGCGACAGGCCCACCACAGCATACAAAACAAGTCCAATGGGCACTTTTAAACCTCCAACCAAACACTGTGCAAGCTATCTTGGCACTGGTCTCATACACCCAAACTCTGTGTCCTACATTACTTGGAAGAATCTATATCCACTTCGTATGTCAGATCAGCATCACATACCTGCCAGCGTCACAACTCTGAAATGTTCACATGAAGATGTCATGGTGAAGGTACCTGTAAAAAAAAAAAACAAGGAGTATAGGCTTGAGAACATACACATGACACAAGTCACACAGCAAGCATCTGGAAAACAAAGTACATTGCAAGGAAACTGATATAAACACAATAGCATCATCAAGGTGGGGATGTGTCAAAAGCTATAGTTCCAAGCAGCCTTTGGGTATCAGCTCCCTAGCTGTTTCCAAAACAGTCCACTCCACAAATTCTCACATCTACAGTTCATTGTTCATTCACAATCAGGACATCACATGGCATACTTACACTCATGAGAAATAGCTCTGGATGAGATCTCGCAAGTCAGCTCCTTCCTCTTTATCACTGTCATCCTCAGTTGGCATTTCAGGATTCTCACCCGGTGGCACTGCAGGCTCTCCCTCCTCTGGGATGTATGGGATATTCCTCTGTAGCGCGATGTTGTAAAGCATGCAGCATGCCATAGTGATCTGACACACTTTCCCCGGTAAGTACAGGAGGGCTCCACCAGTTCTGTCCAGACACTGATATCTGGCCTTCAGGATCCCAAAAGCTTGTTACGCTGCCCACCATGTTCTTCCATGGGCCTCATTGAAATGGACTTCCCCTGGCATAGTTGGATTCCTCAGGGGCATCAGGAACCAAGGACGTTTTGGATATGCTGAGTTTCCTGTTAAGGAATGGGACAGAAGTGTAACAATGAGTCACTCAGTTCATGATTGTAACACCTAACATTGCTCACACACAGGACAGACACAACTTACCAATCCAGCCAGGCCCTCTCTAGGTGCAGATGTGACATCAGCTGGGGTATGGTGCAATTCCACATTATTAAGGAATCATGGGCTGATCCAGGATAACTGGCACACACATTTGAGATTTAGAGATCCACCAAACAGGCAACTTGCACATTGATGGAATGGAAGTTCTTTCTGTTGCAAAATACCTGCTTGGTTACCTGTGGTGGCATGAAGCCAACATGTGTATCATCAATGGTCCCCACCATATGTGGGAGGCAGGCAAAACTATAAAAGTCGGCCTTCACGTCAGCTAAATCCTCACGTCCGGGGAACCTGATATAGCTGTCAATGTGTTTGACCATTGCTGAGAGAAAATTCTTTAACACCAGACTGAACATAGGTTGTGACATTGTAGCAGATAAACACAAATGACGGACGGAATGCAAAACCAATCAAACATTCACCCCAGTCACAGATCTAGGTTAAATCCATCAATTCTTTTGCTCAACATGCTACCCCAGTATGGACCAAGCCATATGCAAATCAGTCTTGACCCTGTTCCCCATGGGAACAGTCCAGTCCGAACTGCCAGGTCAGGTCTTCCCTGGATCGGAAACAATTATCCTGGGACCAGTTTCAGGGTATCACCCTTCATCAGCCAGGCTAGCTTGAATCCAGTGGCACAGTGTGCCCAGGACACAGGTCTGGCCATACCCGGCGCACTTATAGCGATAAAAGAGAAACAAACACAAATGATGGATGGAATGCGTAACCAATTAAACATTCAACCCCAGTCGCAGATCTGGGTTTAATCCATCAATTCTTTTGCGCACCATGCAACCCCAGTTTGGACCCACCCATATGCAAATCAGTCTTGACCCTGTTCCCCATGGGAACAGTCCAGCATGAACTGCCAGGCCAGTTCTTCGTGGACTGGAAACGAGCATCCTAGGACCGGTTTCAGGGTATCACCGTTCATCAGCCAGGCTAGCTTGAATCCAGTGGCACAGTGAGCCCAGGACCCACGTCTGGGCATAACCAGGCGCACTTATGGCGACAAAAGCAAACAAGCACAAATGATGGATGGAATGCGGAACCAATCAAACATTCCCCCCGTCACAGATCTAGCAGCAGATAGGGCCACTGTATGTTGGAAGGACCCTGTGGCCAGGAAGTGCAATACTAACATGACTTGTACAATGGGTGGTATGCAGGTTGGATTACTGTTAGCTGGCATCAGATCTGGCTCCAACTGACGGCATAAGCCACTATTGTTTGCCTATTCAGACAGTATAACTGTATGACGTGGCTTTCTTACATGGTCTGAAGATCTGGCAGATGATGGTAGACAGGAGGTTGTCACATCCTTCCTCCCCCAGGGTACCTATGTGTGACAAGACATGATTTGTGACATTAATTAGTACATCCACAGCAACATACATGATGCATGCCTACAATATCATGTGACAAAGCATTTCAGACTGGATAGACATGACAAACAGTACACATCCTAGCTGGCAAGTACACAAGGGTCACATGTTACCCCCAAGGTTGTCAACACGTGTCCACAACATGGATTTGGGCAAAACCCAATTATCTGCTACTCAATTGCTTTCTTACATGGTCTGAAGATCTGGCAGAGGATGGTAGACAGGAGGTTGTCACATCCTTTCTCCCCCAGGGTACCTATGTGTGACAAGTCATGATTTGTAACATTAATTAGTACATCCACAGCAACATACATGATGCATGCCTACAATATCATGTGAAAAAGCATTTCTGACTGGATAGACATGACAAACAGTACACATCCCAGCTGGCAAGTACACAAGGGTCACATGTTACCCCCAAGGTTGTGAACACATGTGTCCACAACATGGATTCGGGCAAAACCCAACTATCTGCTACTCAATTGCCCCTTGAAAGGTGACTGTATTTTCTGACCACCAAAAATACCGTCAGTGGTGGTGGTCCATGCACCTCTGTCATATGCCATCTGTGCCCTAAAACACACTAGACTGATGGTTGTATAGTAGGACCTACATAACAAGAAAGGATGAGGATGTTTGTGATGATCTTCCACATATATTGTATGCGTGACACAGTTTACAGAGCAATATACACTGTTTCCCACAGACAAAATGGCGGATGCCTGACCTACTCCACTCGACATTAGGAAACACCTGTGGCTGCAGGCGGATCCCTGCCCAGTGGGTGGTTCCAACTGCGGTGGACACAGGCATAGGCTAACATTGCCTGTGGTGGTTGGTGCCCAACGTCTGTGTCCTATGGCAGTGATGACCGTCTACGTGGTGTATGTGTCCAACATGTTCTGCAAAATCAGTCACTTGACTCCTGACACTGCCTCCAGCAACACATCCACTATTTCAGCTGTTCTGTTCCACCTCTGGGAGCAATCAAACGAGGTCCACCATTTGAAAGGGCCCCTTCCTTCTTTCCATGATGATGATGGTTGTAAATGTTAGACAACATGTATGTACCTGACAGCATGAGTTGTGTGTGCATCTTGTCTGAGTCATTTGGGGATCTTGTAAGCAATGTGTTTTGTGCAACAGATCTTTCACTCCACATCTGGCCTTGCCAAACTGTTGTCTGGAAGGCATATCATGAATCACTGTGCCCTTCAGGCTGCCACACAAGCCACACTACTGATGGCCAGATGATGTACTGTTATGCATGGAAGTGATTGAAATGTGAGCATCATGTAGGTTTTGTATGCTAAGCCTGCAGAAACCAGTACCTCCCAGTATTGGACATACTCCAGGCTGTGGGAGAGTCACTGTGCAACTGTGACCATGTGCCCACTCCCTGTAAACCAGCAGATCCTGTCATGGCCAATATGAGGCTCTAGTTGCAACACTTGCCCTGAACACCTTAGTCCATTGAATAGATTAGGAATGGGGACAGAGGTAAATCCCTGAACTACTCCATATGTTCATTTTCCACCACTGTCAATGTGTGTCTTTGACTCATGACGGGTCCCTTACACCCACAGCTCTGTTATCACCTTCACAAAGGACATATTTGTCCTGTACAAGCTTATTGCACAAATGACAGACCCACGGCCTAGAGAGTGTGTATATTCCTGGGAGGTCATGACATGTGACTCATTAGTTTGGTTGCATAGCAGAAATTGTACAATGCATACCTTTGCATGTTGAATACCATCTCTGTAGTTTAGACACATATGTCCTAAGGAGGGTTTTGTGGCACAGATACATACTACAAAACACCCCCTGAAGTGGCATGTGTCTGCATTTAGTAGGCCACATGTACACACTTGCACGGGGAAGATACTTTCTGTACCCACCATGCCAGCCTCTTCATTGTCACTCAAGTGTAAGGGTGAAGTCTGTACTATGGAAGTTGCCTGTAGGGACTCTATGCAGTGAGTCAATCTTGCAGAGTGTAGATGTGTTGGTCCAGTCTGGCCTCAGGCGCTTACCCTTCAGAAGCCTCAAAAGTGTGTAGTATTTCATTGTGGCTCACATCACAGTACACGTTGTTGGAGCACAAGCTACCTGATGTCAATAGGTGTTTTTAGTCATTGTAGGCCATGAGCAGGCTAGTGGGTTAATCTTCAGATGGATACAAAAGTGTGTAGTCATGTCCCCCTACTTACTGGCATGTGTCCTTTACACGTGTGGTGTGTTGACTAATTGTCAATTTTTTCCTCGGTGTTTCTGACATGTGTGACACAACCATTTTGTCAAAAACTTGTGAATGTAACCACTTGATTTGTCTCTTGCAGCCATATAGGTGAACACCTATCAGAAGAAGGAGATATGGAGAGCCATCACCTGGAGGGTGTAGACCCTGGGGGTCAATAGCTGTCGGAGCGCCCACTGTCGCCAGAGGTATGAGTATCTGAGACGCTGGGCATGGAAGATCGCTGAGGTCCAGCTGGGGCTGTTCTCCTGATGTGGGCGGGGTGCACATTGGACCACGACCCCCCTAATGGCCCACATCCTGGTGTGATGTATCCGGACCTTGATGGACGTTTGACAGGAACACAGCAGCCACAAGGGGGGAGTAGAGGGCAGATTGCTGCCTGTCACATTGCCAAGTGAATGTTTTAGGTTGCCCCTGACTATTAGGGATTAGCCATGTGTTACACAGTGATGAGTAACTATATGTGTAGATATGTGATGTGGTGCATACTGATGTGCCTTGCCTGTTGGCCCAGGGACCTAGGACACGGCTGTGTACAATCCACAAACAATTTACTCTCCAGGAACAACACATGGCTGTGTACATTGATCAAGCAAGCAATGTTTGTTGTTGTAGTGGGTATACAATTTACACTCCAGACCACTATTCCCCAGTGTTACAGACCAAAGAAAAATAAGTGACGGATCACTGTCCTAAGCCATATGCCTGGTCAAATGAGTAAATTGGCATCTGCCCCTCAAAGGGCACTTGTCCTCCGTATGTGATGAGTGCTGGTGCCTCACTACTGTCTGTAATGAGAAGATGCCATCATACATGTGACAGGGCATACATTTTTCTTTGGGTGCAGGTACAGACCAATACTTTCCAATGGTAATTGGGGAATGTCCTTTGACATGATTTATGTGCCATCACTGTTCCCAACATTCATTGTTCCAACATGTTAGCATGTGTCCCTTTCTCTTTTGACAAAATGTGTACAGTGTTGTTTCATGCATGGTCTACCTGTGTTTGGGATGATTTCTGTATTCCATCACATATACGTGCATGAAAACATGTGTTTGGAATAGGACATTTGCAATAGGGCTAGACAGGAGTTTGTCACCAATTGATTGTAGGCTCACACATAGCTTCACCCATCATAGCATGTTTTGCGGCTTGTACAACTGCAGTAGCAATGAGGGACATGACAGATAGGACTAGATTTCTTACCAACAATGTGTATTTCCATGTCATTGATGAGGCATCATGTAGAAAAGTGCCCTGCACGTGTGTAATGGGGAAGGTTTGTTACCTGCCTGTTGGCATACATCATGGAGTGACTTGCAGCTATGTTTGAATCATATGTGTTTGGGGAAAACCATTCATCCACAGACATCTGGGTTTGTAGGATCAAAATGGGGACATTGAAGTAGGTTCCCATTGGGTAACATATTGAGGGGCTTCTACAAGTACTTGCAAATCTCTGGGCCTCTCCAACATACAATGGACTAATGGCATCTACTGATGCAATCAGAGTATGCCATTGTAAGGACTGCCAGACATTAGTATTGATTTCCCTGGGGCTTGCTGATTCATTGTGTTGTGGATTGTGAAGACATAACTCTGTGACAATTTGCACATTTTGTCTACAGTGTTCATTTCCATGCCAAATGTGTGGCATATCTGAGCAACATTAGTACTACCGCCATGACTCCATTAGGACAAATTACACATGGTGAAGTGTGCATTGGTGATATGTTTCCAGTGTGACATATGTTTTCCATGTCCCCTTCTCCAGGCTACTGTACTGCTGTCACCAACATGGCAGGTTTCATGAGCATCATTTTTTATTGTTGTATTATTGTGTATGTGACAAATAGATGTATGCGTGACCTTGTGGGGAAATAGTGACATTGGCTTACTATTGTGTGACAACAGGTAACTGAGCTCTGCTACATCAGGCCTACTTGTGCAATGGTACTGTGATTTCACAACTTCAGCCAAGGAATTGTTGTTGTCTCTGATCCTGATTTTTCTGTGGGCAACTGTTGACAGTTCAGATGGCATGCATGCATATGATATGGTACATGTATGTTATGTAAGAGTGTTTTGTATAGCGCAAACTGGCCGGAGGCCTCGTAGCGCAAATAGGCCTAAATATTACTCAAGCCAGAGGGATAGTGTAACCTCAACATGGATTGAAGTGCTGCCCTGCAATTAAAATAACCATGTTTTAATGGCCTTCCGAAATTCCGACTCCTGTCTCATCAAACGGATATGAAGCGGCAATGAGTTCCAGAGTCTTGCTCCCTGATACTTCAGAGATCTGCCTCCCCAAGTGAATCTTTTTATTTTGGGAGCACAACCAAGGCTTTAGAAGAAGATCTTAAAACTCTTGTGGGTTCATAGAATGAAACTAATGTTTTCAGTAGACGAGGACGCCCTTTATATAGAGCTCTATGCAAAATACACAGAGCCTTAAACTTAATTCTTTTCCTGACTGGAAGCCAATGCAAAGCAATCAAAGCATTCTTCGCCGACGTATACCTAGGTATATTGAACAATAACCTAGAAGCCGCATTCTGGACTATTTGCAGTTTATTGACCACATACTCTGGGGAACCCAATAGGAGACTGTTCCCATAGTCCAGCCTAGATAAGATGAGGGCCTGTACTGTCAGTCTTTTGGCCCAGGGAGGAAGCAAACCAATTACCTTGCGAAGTAACTTCAGTATTCCAAAACAGGTGGCTGAGAGTCTCCTGGCCTGATAGTCTAAAGCCAGTTTGGCATCTAACCAGACTCCTAATGCTTTAATATGGACTTTGGGTGACAGTAAATATTCTAGATGTATTGCTGGCAAAATATTTTCCGCCGGGTTAGATATCCTTCCTAAAAGCATTATTTCAGTCTTTTCTTCATTAAGCTGCAGCCTACTCTCTGTCATCCACGCGGGCACAGCTTGCAAACAGGCCGGTAGCACTGCATTATCAGCATCCTCACCAGAGGAAAAGGAGACTATTAACTTTAACTGCGTATCATCTGCTTAGGATACCAAAGATACCCCAAAAGGTTCCACAATTTCTGCCTTGGGAGCCATATAGATATTAAAAAGGGTCGGACTCAAAGAAGAACCAAGTGGTACTCCACATTTAAATTTAAACTGATCTGAAAAGAAAGAACGGTCTAAAACCTGAAGCGATCTATTTTGTAGAAAGGAACTCAGCCAACTAGGCGCTCGGCCTTTAATACCACTGTTTTCCATTCTTTGAATCAATAGTCCATAATTGACTGTATCAAAGGTGGCACTTAGGTCCAACATTATTACAGCAGTCACCAGTCCTAGATCCATCCGTTTTCTGGCCTCTTCCGTGACCGCTATCAAAGCTGATTCGGTACTGTGGGCAGGTCTAAAACCCATTTGCGTGAAGTGCAAAATGTTATATTCTTCCAGGAATCCCGATATCTGTGTGTTAACAAACTTGTCAATTAATTTTGCCATAATAGGCAGAAGAGAGATTGGCCTGTAATTCTTTAGTTCTGCACCATCTAGATTAGGTTTCTTTAGCAAGGGCCTCACTATTGCATGCTTCCATGATTCCGGTACAATACCACTTTGTAAGGAGTTATTTAACATGTAGGAGGCACTTTGATGTAGTTTTTTGCTGGGGCCTACTTGACCTCATGGTAATGTTTGCTAATCACAGCTGTTATCCAAGTGTATTTACAGCTTCAACCCAGGCAAGAGAGGGAGACAGGGCACAACCAATTGGGGAAGCATCAGGCCATGGTACCTCCAGTCATAGCACCACTGACATGGAGAGACCTAGTGGTCTGGAGGATGAGGGTAGTGCCACGGAGGAGACAGGATCAACGTCGTCATCATCAGATTCTTCCTCCAATGGGCACTGACTCATCAGGTTCTGCTCCTGTATCATCTTTGTCCTCCACCCCCAGTTCTATTGCCACCCTCCTTGTTGTTCCCCACCCAGTTGGCTGCGCCTGCTCACCCAGGAGGGTAGTGTAATATTGTTTAGTAATGGGGTAGTTATGTTTATAGAAAATATTATGAATATATGTTCATTTGACATCATCTTATCTCCCCTCTCTCCCTAGTACAATTGTATTAGACCTGGATGAGGTTTTAGGAGGTTGAGGCAGCTAGTGGAAGAGGTGGAGAGAAGGCAGGATCTTGATATTATGATGGAGTTTCTTTGTATTTTTGAATTGGAATATATCTACAATAGATCATTCCAATATACATCCAAGATTGATACTGATCTTTTCTTCATGCGGAAACTTATCGTGGACACCACAGGTGGGTTTCCTTTGCCACAGGCACCTCTTCCCCAGCCCCTGTTACCCCAGCTGCCCTGAGTGAGGAGGCCATTGACCTCCTGAGGAGTATCTCTGCGGGGAAGTCTGCCATTGTGAATGCCACCAAGGGGTTTGCCAGGCAACTTCAGCAGACCAATGCTTTTGTGGAAGGCATTCATAATGCCATGTCTGACCTACAGAGATCTTTTTACGCTCTGGCCTCCTCACTGACGGCAGCCAGTCACCCCTCACATTCCTCCCATCCTCCGCCTCCCTCTTCCCAATCCAAATCCCCTATTCCCCTACCTCTCCCAAGCACATAGACATATCCGCACGCACCCACCTCAACACACACAAGCAGCACACATCGACACAAACACTACAAGACACACAGGCACACAATATACACCCACAAACACCACATCAGTCACCACTTTACCAGACACCCCTACCACCAACACACACACCACATCCTGCATACCCACAGACACCTCCACAACATCCAGTGACCCTACTTCCACACCCACCATATACCTAGACACCCTCACAACACCAACAGATACATCCACCACATCAACCATACCCGCAGAAACCACCCATCACACACATACACATCCAGCTTACCTGCAGTCACTCTCCAACATGCAGACAGATCCACCACATCCACCATACCTGCAGACACTACCCCAGAAGACACACAAACATCCACTACATCCAGCATACCTGCAGAAATCACCCCAACAGACACACACATTTCCACCACTCCCACATCACCTTGAACCTCCACCTCCCATTCCCTAAGACACACAAATGCCCACACTCACACATGCAACAGACACCACACAAAAAGAAGCAAACATGCACATACTCAAGGCATCTACACCCACGCACACAACAACCACTCTCTTGACCTTCAAATCCCCATCTCCTTCTGCAGAGCATCCTGTGTTTCCAGGAAGCGTTTCCTTTATGAGCTTGCCCTTTCCCCTGTTCCCTCCATCCTCCGTCCCTAACCCAAAAGGTCTCCACCCACATCCCAACTCAGCCCTTCCACATGGAAGTCCTCTTCTGTCACAGCTGCCACCCACAAGAAACCATAGCCCTCACCTCCCCCCAAGAAGAAGCCCACCCTATCAAAGACAAATACCCCCCTCTGATACCCAAACCCACCCATCCCAAATCCGACTCCACTCCACCCAAGGATGATCCCTGAGGTTCCTGACTGCCCACTTGATGCCCCCTTCAAGTGTGAACAAGGCAATGTTGTAGGAAGGTAGCCTCTTTCTAGCCTTGTTACCTCCACTTTTGGCATGTTTGTGAGTAGATGTCATGGTGTTTTTTACTGTCTCATTGGAATCCTGCTAGCCAGGGCCCAGTGCTCATAGTGGAAACCCTATGTTGTCAGTGTGTTTGATATGTGTCACTGGGATCCTGCTAGCAAGGACCCCAGTGCTCATAAATGTGGGGCCGATATGTGTATACTGTGTGGTGCTTACTGTATCACTGAGGCTCTGCTAACCAGAACCTCAGTGTTTATACTCTCTCTGCTTTTCAAATTGTCACTGTGGGCTATTGACTAATTTTACCAATTCTGATTGGAACACTGGAACACCCTTATAATTCCCTAGTATATGGTACCTAGGTACCCAGGGTATTGGGGTTCCCGGAGATCCCTATGGGCTGCAGCATTTCTCTTGCCACCTATAGGGAGCTCAGACTATTCTTACACAGGACTGCCACTGCAGCCTGAGTGAAATAACGTCCATGTTATTTCACAGCCATTTTACAATGCACTTAAGTAACTTATAAGTCACCTATATGTCTAACCCTCACTTAGTGAAGGTTAGGTGCAAAGTTACTTAGTTTGAGGGCACCCTGGCATTAGCCAAGGTGCCCTCACATTATTCAGGGCAATTTCCCTAGACTTTGTGAGTGCGGGGACACCATTACACGCGTGCACTACATATAGGTCAATACCTCTATGTAGCGTCACAATGGTAACTCCGAACATGGCCATGTAACATGTCTAGGATCATGGAATTGTCACCCCAATACCATTCTGGTATTGGGGGAACAATTCTATGCATCCCCGGGGCTCCAGCATAGAGCCCAGGTACTGCCAAACTAACTCTCTGGTGTTTTCTCTGCAGCTACCGCTGCTGCCACCCCCAACAGGTTTCTGCCCCCCTGGGGCCTGGGCAGCCCAGTCCCAGGAAGGCAGAACAAAAGATTTCCTCTGAGAGAGGGTGTTACACCCTCTCCCTTTCGAAATAGGTGTTCAGGGCCTGAGAGGAGTTGCCTCTCCTGGCCTCTGGAAATGCTTTGAAGGGCACAGGTGGTGCCCTCCTTGCATAAGCCAGTCTACACCGGTTCGGGGATCCCCCCAGCCCTGCTCTGGCGCAAAACTGGTTAAAGGAAAGGGGAGTGACCACTCCCCTGACCAGCACCTCCCCAGGGGAGGTGCCCAGAGCTCCTCCAATGTGTCCCAGACCTCTGCCATCTTGGATACTGAGGTGTGAGGGCACAATGGAGACCTCTGAGTGGCCAGTGCCAGCAGGTGATGTCAGAGACCCCTCCTGATAGGTGCTTACCTCTTTCTGTAGCCAATTCTCCTCTGAGGGCTATTTAGGGTCTCTCCTGTGGGTTTCTCATCAGATAACGAATGCAAGAGCTCACCAGAGTTCCTCTGCACTTCTCTCTTTGACTTCTGCCAAGGATCGACAACTGACTGCTCCAGGACGCCTGCAAAACCGCAACAAAGTAGCAAGAAGACTACCAGCAGCATTGTAGCGCCTCATCCTGCCGGCTTTCTCGACTGTTTCCTGGTGGTGTATGCTCTGAGGGCTGTCTGCCTTCACCCTCCACTGGAAGCCAAGAAGAAATCTCCTGTGGGTCGATGGAATCTTCCCCCTGCCAACGCAGGCACCAAACTTCTGCATCACAAGTCCTCTGGCTCCCCTCTCATCTTGACGAGCGTGGTCCCTGGAACACAGGAGCTGGATCCAAGTGTCCCCGACAGTCCAGTGGCCCTTCTGTCCAGAGTTGGTGGAGGTACTTCCTTGCCTCCCCATGCCAGACAGTAATCCTGTGTACTGCGTGAACTGCAGCTGCTAGGGCTTCTGTGCACTTTTGCAAGACTTCCTTCATGCACAGCACAGCCCAGGTCCTCAGCACTGTGTCCTGCATTGCCCAACTCACTGAGTTGACCTCCGACTTCGTGGGACTCCCTTTTGTTGTGCTGAGACGACCGCCGTGCTCAGATCTTCTGAACGCCTGTTCAGGTGCTTCTGCAGGTGCTACCTGCTTGTGTGTGGGCTCTCTGTATTGCTGAGCACCTCCTCTGTCTCCTCCTCCAAGGGACGACCTCCTGGTCCTTCCTGGGCCCTGACAGCACCCAAAACCTTCAACCGCGACTCTTGCAGCTAGCAAAGCTTGTTTGTGGTCTTTATGCGTGGAAACAACTCTGCATCCTCCAGCACACCATGGGACATCTTCTGACTAAAGGAGAAGTTCCTGGCACCTTCCGTTGTTGCAGAATCTTCAGCATCTTCCACCAAGAGGCAGCCCTTTTGCACCTTCATCCAGGGTTTAGTGGGCTCCTGCCTCCCCTGGACACTTGCGTGACTCTTGGACTTGGTCCCCTTCCTTTGCAGGTCCTTAGGTTCAGGAATCCGTCTTCAGTGCTTTGCAGTCAGTTGTTGCCTTTGCAGAATCCCCTATCTCAGATTTACTGTCTTTCTGGGGTAGTAGGGTAACTTTACTCCTACTTTTCAGGGTCTTGGGGTGGGGTATCTTGGACACCCTTAGTGTTTTCTTACACTCCCAGTGACCCTCTACACACTACACTAGGCCTGGGCTCCATTCGTGGTTCGCATTCCACTTTTTGAGCATATGGTTTGTGTTGACCCTAGGCCTATTGTCTCCTATTGCATTCTATTGTGTTCTATAGTGTTTGCACTACTTTTCTAACTGTTTACTTACCTGATTTTGGTTTGTGTGTATATTTTGTGTATATTACTTACCTTTTAAGGGAGTATGGCGGTCATTCTGACTGCGGCGGTTGGCGGTTGGCGCCCGCCAAGCGGTTCCTGCCGAAAGACCGCTCCGCGGTCAAAAGACCGCGGCGGCCATTCTGGCTTTCCCGCGGGGCCGGCGGCCGACCGCCAGAGGACCGCCGACCGGCCCAGCGGGAAAGCCCCTTCAACAATGAAGCCGTCTCGGAATGGAGCCGGCGGAGTTGCAGGGGTGCGACGGGTGCAGTGGCACCCGTCGTGATTTTCACTGTCTGCAAAGCAGACTGTGAAAATCTTTGTGGGGCCCTGTTAGGGGGCCCCTGCACTGCCCATGCCAGGGGCCCCACGGCACCCGTTCCCGCCATCCTGGTTCTGGCGGTGGACACCGCCAGAAACAGGCTGGCGGGAAGGCGGTCGGAATCCCCATGTCGGTGCTGCAAGCAGCGCCGCCATGGCGGATACCCTGGGCCAGCGGGAAACCGGCGGGAAACCGCCGGCTCCCCTTTTCTGACCGCGGCTTTACCGCCGCGGTCAGAATCGCCCAGGAAGCACCGCCAGCCTGTTGGCAGTGCTTCCGCCGCCCTCCGGCATGGCGGTCATGGACCGCCAGGGTCAGAATGACCCCCTATATCCTCTAAGATACTTTTGACATATTGTCACTAAAATAAAGTGCCTTTATTTTTAGTAACTCTGCGTATTGTGTTTTCTTGTGATATAGTGCTATATGATATAAGTGGTATAGTAGGAGCTTTGCATGTCTCCTAGCTCAGCCTAAGCTGCTCTGCTATAGCTACCTCTATCAGCCTAAGCTATTAGAACACTTCTAATCTACTAATAAGGGATAACTGGACCTGGCACAAGGTGTAAGTACCACTAGGTACCCACTATAAGCCAGGCCAGCCTCCTACAAATGTGCATGGACATTCTAATTGATCTGGCCTATGGCCTTTATTCTAAATAATTTAGAGTTAATAAACACAAGTTGTTTTTTGGGTACACATTTGTTCTGCAATTCCTGCTCTACCTTTATGTTGTTCCTGAGTTACTTGTGTTATATGCATACAGTTGTGTTTGTTTCAGCCTACTTGCTCATCCATTTGCTGTTGTTTGCAATATCTGACTTTGTGGGCAGTGCTGGTGTCACCCAAAACAAAGGTAGATGTTGACTGTATGGCTATCTGGGTATTAATCCAAATGGGGTGTCAGAACATTGTGTTATGTTTGGAATGGTAGGTATTTCATCTTGTGTTGCCCAATGTCAACATGTATGGTGTTAGACTTGTCCCTGTGATATGGATTGCACATTTGTCTCATGTGTAGAAGCTAGAGTTTAGTTTGTCCACAATAGGAGGGTGTTTAATTGTGCTATCTTCCTTTGTATTTGACTGAGCATGTGTCCATTTTGATGTGTGTACATTGCAGCTACTCCATCTAGATGTATGGACCATACTGTTGCTATTGTATTTGCTCTCTTGTCTTGCACTTCCACATTATGCAGATAGGTAAGTCACTTGGCTGTACTACTGTTTCTCTCTGAGATACCTGAATGGCCAGTTCCTGCGCAAATGTTGTTTTAGGTGCATGTGCAAAGTGTCATGTGTCCGGGGGGAGCATCCTTCGATGAGTGCTCCTCATGCCTCCATCCCTATTGTTTGTATAGAGAGCGTTGGATATTTGTCTCTCAAACTATTGCACATCCCATTGGCTTTCCATTGTTTTGCAATATGAGTAATGTGTGGGTCCATTGCAGGGCTGTTTCATGGGAGGGGTGTTTGTGTTCTATGACACATGCATACATATGCATATTGAATCTGATGACAGTCCATGGAATGCGTTCAATGTGAGGGTGTCAGTTGAATTGTCAGATGTGATGTTGCTGTGGTGTTGGATACAATGTTGTGTACACTTCATTGTTCCTATGCCTGAGATGGTCAGATATGTGTTTTTGTGGAGTGTTGTTGTGCAGTATCAGTGACTTGCCCAATAGGGGTGCTTTGGGGCTGCTAATGTGTCATTCTTTGTGAATGACTCCAACTGTGGTCACAAAGAAATGTGTACTTCATGTCTGTAGCATGAGCCCCTTATCATGTGGACGACGGTGAGACGATCTGTTGTTGAGCTTAATGATACAGGTAGATGTGGTTACTTACCACCGGTTGTGTCCACGGCGGTGTGTATTTTGGGCTTCAGCGATGAGCAGTGGCAGGACGTGTGGGATGGGCTGTATGGCAGCACAGGATGTGTAACGCTGCCTGCGGGTGAGTTGTGATAGAGCGGTCCGTACTAGTAATTTTACCTGTATTGGGACGCTCTTTAGGCCGATGAATCTTTTGGCTAAGTGGGACCCTCTCCACTCTTAATCAGTCAATTTGATCTAATCAATAATCAATAACGAACATAAGCAATACCCTGATCAACATAACACTTAACAATTAATCCAGAATACATTTCGGCGAACCCTGACCTTTCAGTCAGGAATAACCACACCAGTTTATTCAAAGTTAGTAAATTTATTTCCCTATATTAACAAAGCTAGCACAATATAGATGTGTCTAAACACCAGATGATAAACGTAAATGAACATTAATAGCTGTCCATAACGGCGAAACAGATGCAATCTATGCAGCATTTGAATAACAAGGCATTCGATAATAGCAATGCAAATCACTAAAACTATAATCTGTAATGAGCTAATTGCATACATTTAGTCAGCATAAGAAGGTCTCAAATTGCATCGTGCAACCAAAGGAATCCTCATCTAACCTCAAATTAGCATCGGCATGTGGGACTTCATGCAAAGCAATTTAGCAACATTAATTTAGAAAACTCCTAGCTAGGGCTCTTATCAAAAATCAGCAGTTGGTTACCTAAAAGAAACACAATGCAATTGTACAATTTCCTTTCATATTTACCAATTACGATCAGCATACAAGGAAGTCTTCGTCTCACAGGTACCGTTTCTCGATCAGCATGGGACGGGGCAAGGGGCAAGGTGGACGGGGCAATTGCCTCACGGCGGCAAAGTAAAACTACTACTTCATGCAAAGGGATCAAAGTTAAAGTCTCTAGGGCAAAAATCATTAAAGTCTCTTTCTCTCGATTAGAGAAAGCATCAGGGTCTCTTTCAAAATGGCGTTGCAGCAAGGTGGGCCATAGTAGCTGCAAAGTCTACAAAATGGCGGGATGTCCAATAATGGCCACTTTCCTCTCGTGCACCTGGTTTTTATAGACAACAGTTCAAATCCAGTAGGGTCTTCCATTGGAGGGTTCATAGGTTAGCTTCAAATTGTCCAATCAAAAACAACAGTTCTCAAGCTTTTACTTAAGCATACATTATCCTTGGAGACGAGTACGCAAGTTGCAACATTTTATACCAATTAACTCACTTTCAGAGCTTCCATTGTCCGCACCTGCAGATTGACCTTGGAGTAAAGAGAGAAATATGCCAGGCTGGCACGAAACCTTAAGAAAAGCATGTGAACGATCTCAGTGGAAAAGTACAGCTTCAAGCAAAAATACACGTTTATTAGCACATTGGAAAAATACGAGCATCTAAACCGTGAGACCAGGCCACTAGGCCAAAGCCTCCACTAAAGTAATGCTAAGCAAAAACATTTCAAACAAGCAAATCATAGCACACGTTTATGATTATGTCGGATTAGTGCAATTCTAATACACCACGTTATACAAAGCACGCTTATAAATGTTGGCAAACTACTCTGAGGGCACATTTTGTCCCCGTACAATCTTTATTAGTTCGGTTAAAGTCACACATGATTATTCCACACTACGTTTATGCGCTAATAAATGTAAAACCTTCATTTCAGCTTCATCAATCCCTCCTCGGATGACTACTTGTCATCACACCACACCATGCCCACAAATTTTATTCCATTAAAATTCTGTCAGTTCTCTTTTCCTTTTAATTCCCCTAGTTTTCGCTTTGTATTCTTCTGCCATTCTTTTCATCATTTTCTCCTCCTTCCTTCTTCTAATTCTTTCCATTATCATTATTATTCCTCTTTTTATTCCCCAAATTCCAAAAATGCAAATTACTACTATTAATATTCCCTGTATTATTTTTAGCAATATTCCATTCCAAATTCCCCCAATCCAATTTCCCACTGAAGCAAGTCCTTTTCCAACCTTCTCCCACACTCCTGGTTCTTTCAGTTCCTTCAAATCTGCACTCTCTTTTGTTAGATTAGCAAGCATAGTTTTAATCTTCACACTATTGTCTGGAATATACGTACAACAGTGTCGTGCACCAAGCATTTTGCAAACGCCGCCATCCTTTGCTAAAAGAATGTCTAAGGCAAGCCTGTTTTGAAGAGTCATAGCTCTTTCCGCTGCAAGTTCAGCATCTATCAGGATTATAGCACCTGAAAACTTTGTCAATAGGTTATCCACTATAGTAGACAACTTTCTTATTTTGATGGAATTCAACACAACTCCCAATGAAGGAATCATGGCTCCAAATATATCTCCTACCACAGCAGCTGCGGTCTCTCTTTTCTGGATACGATGGGATCCAGATGTCTTTGGAATCATCAATAGGTCATCCAGTTGATAAACCTTTGGGAACACTATACCCAAATAACATCTCCCCCACCATCCCTTTGGAAGACGATAATAGGCATTATACCCACAAATGTAATATACACCTGGAATGACAGGGTCAAGTCCGTTCATCATGAATGTCCATTTGGCCTTAAAGATAAACGTATGTTTACACTCACTCGCTCCTACAAAAATGTTGTCATAATAAGATTCACCTCGATATATACAAAATTTCCCTACATGCCAAGCATCTAAAGCTATTCTCCCTTGTGTTTTTATTGCAGCAAAATCATAATTGTCTACTGAAGTCCTCTTATGTAGCTCTTTTTCTAATTTCGCCTTCATTAGTGCCCTTCTATCATCTGTGCGATCTAAAAAGCTTATTTCTACTGCAGAGAGCGAGCAGGTAAGGTTTTCCCTATGAGCGTGAGCCGTTTCAAAAGGTTGCATTGGCTCGAAAAATTCCCTCATTATTTTAGCATCCCAGTCTTTAGCAATCTGGCTTAGCTGCGCTATTATAGGAACGTATGCAAAGGTAACATCATAATTCGAGTAAAAATACTGTATGTTAGTCTGACCATAAAACCTAGACATTACTATACTACATGTAATCCCGTATGTAAGAGGCATGTGGTGATAAGTCACCCCTTCCTTTACCGATGTCGGTATCTGTGTACACACATAACAATCTTTCGCATCCATAGTCTCAACATATTCTGTTAGCAAGCGATAGAAAACATTATACGAAAGTTCTTTCTTATCATGCAAGTGTCTCTCATCTAATTCTAGTCTTTTCAATGCGGTTAGTTCAGTGACAGTAACAGGAGCAAAAGTAGAAGCATCAATTTTCTCATTCTCACCCTTTCCATGCATTCCAAGCACTATTGCCATTATTATTAGTACACATGCAATTACCAAGCCTACACACACATATTTACAATATTTCTTTCTACTGTTTTGCGTCATGATCTGTATAGAATCAGAGAGCTAGAAGCACCTATAAAGAAACTATTTAGCAATTCAGTTACAAAGCTGAACGAGCGCAATGTTCACACAGTCTTCTTCAAGAGGCCAGTCACTTATCGGTTAGCAGCATTTATCTCAATTCGGCAATAACTCAGTCTCTATCAGTTCAGCAAGTGTCTCATCCGGTTTAGCAATGTCTCAGCTGGTTGTATCACGTTAGATTGTAGCAAGCAATGTCATTTATTACCCTTTCAATCGACAGAGTCCATAAAACTTTTCTTTTCTATTGGTATCTCTTCTTCTTCGTTCTCGAGGCTAAGAGATACAAATTCGTCAGACCAATCGTCATTGACTGCATATGCCCATTCTGGACCGGAATATCTCCTGTTTGGTATCCTTTTCCTTTTCAATTTCGCTTCTCTTTTCGATTCTGCCTCACTGGTACTTTCCTCTTTGGCCAAGTCTTTTCCTTCACTTGAGGATGGTACCACGACAGTCACTTCCTTTCTTTTCTCTTTCACTTTTGGCCTTTCTCCGTCGTTCAAACTTTCTTTAGTCCTTTGTTTTATTGGCGATATACTTAGTCTCCTCTTTGCACCGTGTCCATTTGATGGACCTGCGATCTTTTCTGTGGAAGCTTGAACTGTTTCGTTCTGTTCTGCCTTGTCCCCTCCTTCTGGGGAATCAATCACGTTCTCCTTTTCTTTTTCTCTATCGTCTGCTTCTGGGAAAGCCCTCCTCTGATCAGGCTCTCCTTCTTTTTCACCTCTTTCAAGCCCTTCGTCACCGTTACTTTCTTCAGACTCTTTATCACTTTCAGCTGCTTCAGGTTCTTTGTCACCTTCAGCTGCTTCAGGCTCTTTGCTACCCTCAGCTGCTTCAGGTTCTTTGTCACCTTCAGCTGCTTCGTCGCTGTCTGAACTTTCTCCTTGGTCTCCCCCAAGCGAGTTGGTCTCTTCGTCCTCAGAGAATATCTCTCTCTCTTCCGTTTCTGCCTGTTCGCTTTCAGTTTGATTTTTCTCTGTCTCAGCGCTCAGCACTGTTTTATCAGGCACTGGTAGTTCAACTTCCTCATCTGTGGGACACAACACTTTCTTTGTGTGACTGGCGTGAATCCAGTTGGGAACCCCCACACACTTCACAGCGGTAGTTGTCGTCAGAATCACTTGGAAAGGGCCTTTCCAACGGGGTTCCAGACACGACTTCCTCACGTGCTTCTTTACCACGACCCAGTCCCCTGCTTTCAGTGCGTGTCCTGGACCTTGGATCGGTGGCAAGGTGGTTGCTTCCACCTGGTGAGAGAAAGAGCGAACCACGTCAGCTAGACCCTTGCAGTAGTCTAACACCATATCATCTGTAATATTCAAAAGCGCGTTTGCGGGAACTGCAGGAAGTCTCATAGCCCTGCCCATAAGAATTTCGTGCGGAGACAATCCAGTCTTTCTATCAGGGGTGTTTCTCATTGACATTAGCACCAAGGGCAATGCGTCAGGCCATTTCAAATTTGTTGATGCACATATTTTCGCCATTCTTGATTTCAGTGTACCATTCATTTGCTCCACCAGTCCTGAGGCTTCAGGGCGATAGCTACAATGCAGTTTTTGCTCAATGTTCAGCGCTGCGCAAAGTAACTTTATCACCTCGTTATTGAAGTGGCTTCCCCTATCTGATTCTAAAGAGATCGGGAATCCGAAACGTGGTATTAATTCCCTCAACAATAGTTTTGCAACTGTAAGGCTGTCATTTCTACGTGTGGGGTATGCTTCAATCCAGTGACTAAAAATGCACACAATCACCAACACATACTTCAAACCTCCATGTACAGGCATCTCAATGAAGTCCATCTGCATTCTACTAAATGGGCCACTGGCTCTGCCAATGTGGCTCGCGTTCACAACTGTTCCCTTTCCTGGGTTCATCTGCTGGCAAATAACACATCGATGGCAAACTGCTTCTGCAGCTTGACGGAATCTGGGGTTAAACCAATCAGTTTTGAACAATCTTATCATGGCATCTCTCCCTAGGTGAGCTTGTCCATGATAGAACCGCGCAAGCTGTGATAAGAGACTATTTGGCAAAACAAATTTTCCCTCATTTGAAACCCATAACTCATCTGGTCTTTTTATACATTGTGATTTAATCCAGGAATCTCTTTCGTCCTCCCTGACGTTATTCTGTAATGTTTTTAGTTCATCTATTGTATCTATGACTTTCAAGGCAAATGCTTCAGCTGGTTCGAGTTCTGGTTCACTAATCGAATTCCATTCATCTCTGAGTAATATACAATTCAAGGCACAAAATCTTGCGACTTGATCCGCATATGCATTTCCCAGAGAAACATAGTCCTGTCCTTTTGTATGAGCACTACACTTTACCACTGCAACTTCGGCTGGCATTTGAATGGCGTGTAACAATTCCCTTATTCTTTCCCCGTTTTTCACTGGGGATCCTGAAGAAGTCAGGAAACCTCTCTGTGACCATAGTTGTCCAAAATCATGCACAATCCCAAACCCATACTGACTATCGGTGTAAATGGTGACTTTCATCAATGCAGACAGTTGACATGCTCTTGTAAGGGCTACAAGTTCTGCTACTTGTGCAGAATAGACTCCTTGAAGCCAGGCCGCTTCCAAGACACCTATTACAGTACATACAGCATATCCTGCTTTCAAAATTCCCATCCCATCTCTTAGACATGAACCATCAACAAAAACAATTTGGTCATTTTCATCAAGCTTAGTATCCTTAATATCAGGTCGGGGTTTGGTGCAAAATTCAGTCACCTGAAGGCAGTCATGCTCGATGTCTTCAGCGTCCTCAATTTCAGTATTTTCACCGGGAAGCAAGGTTGCTGGATTCAGCGTAGTGCACCTTTTCAGCTGCACATTCGGTGAGCCCAGAATTATCGTTTCATACCTTGTGAGTCTTGCTCCAGTCATGTGTTGCGTTCGGGAGCGGGTCAAAAGTATCTCAACTGAGTGAGGGACCATGACTGTTATTGGGTGTCCCATCACTATTCCTTCACTCTGAGTGAGGCTGATACCAACTGCTGCTACGGCGCGCAAACACCCTGGAAGTGCTGCTGCGACCGGATCCAAGGTAGCATGATAAATACGCTACTGGTCTATTTATGCCACCATGGGCTTGAGTCAAGACAGACAAAGAACATGCATCACGTTCATGACAAAACAATGTGAAAGGCTTTGTGTAATCAGGCATACCTAAAGCTGGAGCCCTGCACATGCATTCTTTCAATTCAACAAAAGCATCCATCTCATCTCCTTTCAGGTCAATTTGATCCAAGGCATCCTTCTGGGTCAGCTTCAGTAAAGGCTTTGCTAGAGTTGAGAAGTTGGGAATCCACTGACGACAGTAGCCCACCATTCCCAAAAACTTCCTCACCTCCCTCCTTGTCTTTGGTGGACTCATTTGAAGTACACTCGTTATTCTTTCCTTCATTATTCTCCGTGACCCTTTCTCTATCTGGTGACCCAAGTATTTCACTTTCTTCTGACAGAACTGTAATTTGGAAGGAGACACCTTGTGTCCATTCCTTCCCAAATGGTTCAACAGAGCAATGGTATCGGCTGTGCAGCCACTTTCTGTCTTTGATGCAATCAGTAAGTCATCGATGTACTGTACTAGGGTTGACTCGAATGGCAATTCTAATGCTTCCAAGTCTTTCTTTAGAATCTGATTGAATATTGACGGTGACTCAGAAAACCCTTGAGGAATTCGACACCAACTGTACACTCTGTCTAAGAATTTGAAACAAAAGAGAAATTGGCTGTCCTCATGAAGAGGCACCGAGAAGAACGCTTGTGACAAATCGATGACTGAGAACCACTCAGCATCGCAAGGGACTTGAAACATTATCACAGCTGGATTCGGTACTACAGGGCAGCATTTGACTATGATGTCATTTATTTTCCTCAAGTCCTGCACGAGTCGGACCTTTCCACTCGGCTTTATAAGTCCCATGATTGGTGAATTACATGGACTGCTTAACACTTCTTTCAGTACTCCCTGTTTTACAAATTCGTCAATGAGTTGGGCAACTTTCATGAGGGTGTCTTGTGCCATGTGGTATTGTGGGGTCTGGGGAAAGGTTGCATTGGGCTTTACAGTCACTTTCACTGGTTCCACTCCTTTCATCAATCCCACCTCTTTCCCTGTCATATCCCACACTTCCTTTCCGACTGTTTCCCGTAATTCAGCTGGAATATCTTCTTCAGTTATCATCGGGAACAGACAAATCAGAGGATAATCTTCATCGACAGTTTCCATCTCATCCCCCTCTGCACTGTCCTCTTCCTCCCCATCACTGCTCGTCTGTATTTTTATTCCCTCGTTCGAACACATAATCGAACAACCCAATTTGCACAATAGGTCTCTCCCTAGCAGTGCTATCGGGCTTGAGTCACATACCACAAATTGGTGTAACCCTTGATAGTTACCAATGCTGACTGGTACTGGATCTGTGATTGGGTTTGTCAGGTGCCTGTTTGCTACTCCCACCACTTGAACTGTTCTCCCTGAGAGTGGCAAATTCGGTACTTCAATGCTCTTAACAGTTGAACGTGTGGCTCCTGTGTCAACCAAGAATGAGACACGATGACCCATTACTCTTCCCTCCACGTACGGACCCTTTTGATCAACTTCCAAGGATGCTGCAAGCACACAATCTCCTTCCTCTCCTGAACTTTCACTCTCCCATACATTGTTTATTCCACTCTCACTGTGTAATGGGAACTGTTGTACGGTGCCATTTGTATTCATTACCTGACCCGAGACCTGTGGAGGAACCATCACTTGCTGCTGACTCATTGGTGCCAAAGGTATTTGCATTTGCTGATTAGGTACCATGGGAAACTGCTGTTGCATTGGCTGCATTTGCGTCATCTGCATACGGGGCATCTGCATCTGCTGCGGCTGCATGGGCTGTAATCCCTGTAGCTGATTTATGGTCTGAAAATTTGGGTTTGGACCTCTCATTTTCGGTCCCCTCATTGTCTGAAATGCATTGACATCATTGTTTTGCTGACCAACACCTGCACCTTCCTGCACCACCATCGGGCACTCGCGTTTCCAATGACCGACAATTCCGCACACGTGACACGGCATCACCTTCTTCATTGCCTGCACACCATTCACAACAGTGTTCAAATCCGGACCATTATTCACAAAACCTCCTCTGCCTCTGCCTCTCGCCTGTGGCTGAAACGCCATGTTTCCCTGCAACTGCGGCTGCAGTTGCGGTACCTGCTGTTGGAACCCTTGCAACCCTTGCAAACCTTGCAGACCTGTCTGAGCTGCTTTAAGTTGCATCATCATCACTTTCTCTTTCAACCTTTTCTGCTTCACTTCTATTTCGTCGCTACAGTATTTCGCATAATTCAATACTTCATCAATAGGTTTCGACTGCCAACAAATCAAATGCGACTTTATCATCTGACTTATCTCTGGTCTCAGCCCTTCCACAAATCTAAACACAAAATGAAGCATGTCCTTCGCCTCTCTTGTTTCCGTGCCACTGTAGTTCTTGAACGCCTTCAACAACCTCTCATAGTAACTATGAATCGACTCTTTAGCTTCTTGGGCAGTTCGATCAATCTTCTGCCAATCCACATTTTTCGCGGCAACCTTCGTCTTCAAATGCTCAATCACCTTATAGTACAAGCTCATCACCATAGGTGATGGTGCACCCGTATCCCTGTCTCTCTCCGGTTCACTTGTCGGCCAACCTACAGCTCTTTTGCAATCCTCCCACAAGTCTGCTGGAACCACAATCTTCTACTTTCCATTTCTGCCTGCTGATACACGGTGATTGGACCACCATGGTCACACTGGCAATGTGCAACAGCCTGATTGTCCTGCCTTGTCATTGTGGTGGTCAGCGCAGCCTTGCGGTACTGGTGGGACTTCAGTTTATCAGACCGCCAAGACCGTAAGAGAGAAGTCCAACCGTCAAGCTTATGGCAGTTGTACCACTGCCATGGAGGTGCACAGACCCCCAAACTTGTAATCAGGCCCTTAGTGCTGATTTTTGGAGGTGCCACTATATATTTTGATTGAAATTATGGTAACAGCTTTGTATGGTTGTGTGAGGGTAATTTTTTAGAATGGTTTGAATCAAGACTTGCTCAAAGTCTGTGAATGTTTTTTAGAGTAGTAATTATTTGTTTTATGTTTGATATGGTTTAGGGAACATAGTAAGTGCTATTTTATGTATCTTACAGTGTGTGGTATGGTGCTGCGATGGAATAAACAGAAAGTTATTGCCAAAGAGTAAAAATATGAAGCTCAAGTTTATTACATACAAAACCCACGGCCTCTTCAATACAAGACTTCTCTCCAGCTGCCAGAGAACACTACATTCTAGAATCATGCAAGATTGACATACATCATGACATATAAAGAATCTACAAAGATATCATGAAGTGACATATTAGCGTTCTGCAACATTTTTTTAAATATGCATATGTGAAATGCTAAAAAGCAGAAACCAAGGAAATAAATTACGCCAATTAAGATTAATACTCAAACACAACAATATGCATAAGCAATGATTGCGTTAATAAGTAACGTAGGCCCTGATGACTAGTATGGCGGTCCTGGGACCGCCATACCCATGGTGGTGGTCCGACCACCAGATTACGAGAATGGTGGTCAGTCTGCCACAAAACTTCCGCAACCTCCAGGATCTTGGATCCCACGGCAGCGGCAGTAGGGAAAGCCACGATCAAACACAATGGTGTCAATGCCAGCACCCTGGTGCTGATCATGATCTGCCTTTCTGCTGAGCTTTTCATGGCGGGCATGCTACCATGAAAAGCTTGGTGGAAAGGCAGGAAGGGGCCCCAAACAGGGCCACAGGGC
This sequence comes from Pleurodeles waltl, assembly GCF_031143425.1. Classification (NCBI taxonomy): domain Eukaryota; kingdom Metazoa; phylum Chordata; class Amphibia; order Caudata; family Salamandridae; genus Pleurodeles; species Pleurodeles waltl. The sequence continues at coordinate 1,278,550,923 of NC_090437.1, forward strand.
AATTTTGCCCATTGGGCAGTGTGGCTGGGGAAACATGTTGTGCCCTCCCTATGCCTGCACTGTTGGTGCACATTTTTGCCATGCAGAACTTTGTGCATAGCCACAGTGCATCTGGTGCTGCTCTGTGGCAGCATATGCTTCAGACTCACTTTCTTATCCGATGCAGTGACACTGCTGCAGACTCTACCGCCAGTCCAGCAGTTGTGTCATAATACAGCAGTAGGGAGGCAGCCGGCTTGGCGCATCCTCCTGTCCGCCCTATTGGTTGTCTAGCGGTCCGACCGCCAATTTCCAAAGTGGGACCATTGTCTCTGAGTCTAATATGTAACGCCCTAGTTCTGGGTCTAACATTCAGACCCATACATACGCCATCATCTTTAACTTTTTGAACTGGAGGTGTTCTCTGTAACTAAATGCCCTGTGCTTGCACCATATTTTGATCCTGCTGGTGAGTTATATCATGCAAATCATAGTTAAACCAATCCAATCAACCTTGAGTATATCAGACTTTAACCAACATTTGTCCTTCTTGCTTGATATGATACTTGCTTGTTCTCCGCTCAATTTAATAACAGAACCTTGTTTCACCAACCTTTGTTTTCAAGTAATACAGAAGCTTTTGACACTTTCAATCCTTTAACAGTATTAGAAATTTGGACCCACCCTTACTGACTTTAAAAGTTTTTTTTAACCATACCAAAGTCAGCAGGACTAACTTAAAATTCTTCTTCTTGTCAAAATATATTTTACTAGATTCCTGTTTACTCTTCACTCGTTCACAAGCAAGACAAAAGGAGAAACCCCTGTAGTTCTATGGGGTGTAATGTTTTAACTCCAAATTTTCTCCTGCAAATATTAAATGACATTCAATTTGTTGTTTATTGCTATTTGCACTCTTTCTTTAAACAAACTATTTACTCTCTCAAAAAGACCATTTGATGAGGAATTGTAAAGAGATACTTTAACATGATGCAGGATATTTTGGTGCAATAAGGAAACCATTGAACACGAGACAAACTGGGCACCATTGTCCATTACAATTTCTTTAGGTGTGCCTTTAATGTGAAATACACTTAAAAAAAAAGCTTAACAGCATTGCTTGTATCCGCAACTCTGCAAAATGCATAATACAGCCATTTTGAAAAGTAATCAATGGAAACAATCAAATATATGCAGTCAAAATTTGAAAAGGTTCTGCAAAATCTACTGCATTCTTCCCCACACATCTTTGTGCCAATCCACTGGGCACAACGGAACAGACATCACTTTCCAATGTTTATCTGAACACACACACATTCCTTGCATCTATCAATAAAGTCTCTAACTTGGTTCTTAATATCTGACCACCAATAAAATTATTTTATCTTCTTAACAGCTGTACATGCCCCAAGATGCCATTCAAGTGCTGGAGAAATTATCTTTTCGTGTAACTCAATAGGAGTCACAAACAAGTCTATACAAAGAACAATGTCATTGATAACTGACAGTTCTGCTGCAGTCTGAGCAAACGCTCTTAACTCCTTGCTCAAATTTCTATCATGTGGCCATCCATTAATAATATACCTTTTAACTTGTACCAAAGAGTCATCTAATGCACTACTTGTGTTCCATCCCTCCTCAGTAATATTGAAGTGTTCTGTTGCATCAGCAATAGACATTACACATTCATCATCTTCCACATTATAACCAATTTAGATATCATCTAGAATAGGTAGAAGAGACAGACAATCTGCTCTAATATTTTTTCCTCCAGGTAAGTATCTTATTTCAAATTTGAATTCCTGCAAACGAGAAAGTAACCTTCCCAATCTACTCGATGCTTTATTAGAACAACTGTTTCCCATCATGCAAATGAATGGCTTATAATCAGTGTAAACCACAAATCTGGTCCCTCACAACTATGTTCTAAACTTTTCTACTGCCCAGGAGCATGAAAGCGCTTCTTTTTTGATGGTACTATCATTTCTTTCAACATCACTCAATACTCTAGAAGCAAAGGCAAAGGCTATTGTGTGCTCTTAACCATTCACTATTTGATTTAAGATTATACCCAAATCTGAAGCACTGGTGTCCACTGTTACTACATTCTTCTGACCATGTGAAAAAGGTTTTATAGCTGGAGCCTTGATAATCAATTTCTAAATAGATTAAAATGTCTTGCTGTTTTGAGACCATATAACCTTCATACTCTTTTTTAATACATCTCTTAATGGTTGGACTGCAAATGAGTATCCATGTTCTAATCTAGCATAGTAGTCACTTCACCCTAAACATTATCCAATCAAATCTTTCTCATAGGGTACCAGAGAATCCTGGATAGCTTTTGACACTTAGGACTTAGGCTTAATACCCTCTGTTGAAACATGGGGACACAAATAATTCATCTGACTAGCCTTGAAAGTACACTTTTCTATTTTCACAGAAGGGCATGTTTTAATTGTTTCTCCACAACCCCTTCCAATTTGTACAGATGCTGTTCTAGGGACTCATATGTACCAGAATGTCATCTTGAAAAGTTTGTATTTCAGCTTGATGAACAAACGTAGACTCCATCATGTTGCCAATGGCTCTGAATCTTTAGCCAAAGGAATTTGGTGGTAAGCTTAATATAAATCTATAGTAGTAAAATACCTACTACCACTTAGATTAGCTAACATCTTTTGACTTCTAGGAAGCAGATGACAATCCACTGTGATGTTCCTATTAAGCGCTCTACGATCAGCACATAAATGGTAGGGTTTTATTTTTGCTGTAACTGCAGTCTAAACCCACTCCAAAGATTTTGCAGGAGTAATAATTTTTAATTGCACATTTTCTCTAGAAAGTCTTTTTTTTTTTTTTTTTTTTTACAGACATTGGTTCTTGTCTCACTTTTTGAATCACTGGGTTTCAAATCCTTTCACTAATCCAACTTCTTTACTGAACACTTTGTTATATTTTTAAGTAGTTGTTGTAACTGTGCACTATGTTCTGACATATCAGATTCTAAAGACATAACAGGTATATCACCCACAACTATTGGTTCCTCGTGCCCTGGTCTTAATAAAATTCCCAGCCTTGCTTCGTCTTGCCGTCGCATTATGTTCCTGACAATTTCTGCAACATATATTTTGGTCAAAAGTTGTCTTCCTTTAAACATAAGGACATCAATGAAATATACTTTCATAATGACATCATACTCCCCAAAAGCTTTAGTTCACATCCAAATGTTTCAACAATTTATTTGACCAAACGGTTTCAAAAGTGATATGTAATAAAATGGTTACGGGGATTTTGAGTCATTCATGAGTCCTAATTCGATTTTATCTAACTCTACTACACAAATAGGCCCTTTGCATCTTTTCTGGGGAATGCTCTCTACTACATCAACTATTATTAGGGCATTATCCAATTTCTTTCACATATCATTCTCTGCTGTGTCAACTGATTAACTTTGGTTTTAACATTTGATTTCCCTGATCTACAAATACTTTGAAAATGGCCAATCTTTTTACATCCATCACATCTTTTTCCCACAGCTGGCCATGATGGATTATTTCCAGCATGAACACTGGACCCACAACAATTACATACAATCATATTTTTCCACAGTTTTTTAAAACTTAAACTGATTTGACATCGCATGCACTTCTGTACTCTTAGTATCAATCAGTCACTTGAGCCATACTTTTGCTATCATCCATAAAAACATTTGAAGACACCAATAAACACTCAATACTTTTTGCAATATCTATGTCTTCCCCTAAGGAAGGATTTTTACATGCAAAGAATTTCTCTCGAGTCTTCTTATTAGAGCAATTAAAACAAACTGATACTACAAAGATATATCAAGATTGATACCAAATTCAAATTTTGCTGCTAAAACTCTAAAATGGCTAAATTACCTTCTACAGATTCATACCCCATTTGTTTTCCTTTAAAGAAATTGTGTATTTTGAGCATAACTGAGGACTCATCCAACTACTGTTTATCCATACGCGCTAATCGCCTGCTTATAACTGTCCCATGAATATGATTCAGCTGAACATAGAACTGTTGGTAAATTGTCGAAGACTTGCTGACCAGCTTCATCCAGATGATTAAATAATAATGCAGTCCATCTAACAGCATCATATTCACTAGCATCTATTGTGACTAAATAGTTTTAAAAAATGAACAACCATTTGTGCCATAACATGGGTGGGTGACCAGGTGTTGGCAAAAATGGTGGTGGCCGAACAACATTACTTGTACTTGCCATCCTATAGACAACTTATAGAATACTTATGATGAAGAAATGGTGTGCCTATCACCTCTTTGGCAGACAACTGTATAACAGGTAAATGTAGGTGGGTGTTCCTATTACCTATTTGACAGGCAAAATAACAACTTCATGATGAGCAAAAGAAGATAAAATTAAAGGACCTGTATAACAAACAAGGTGTACTTGTCACTGTTGCAACCGACTCATAAATAAATTAGTAAGCAAGCAAGCCAAGGTGTGCCTACCACTGTTAAAATGAACTGATGCACACTGTTAACTGAGATACACACAATTTTCCAAGTTGTTCACTCAACATTATCACAAACAGGTAAGATGGCCCCCAAAACTTGCGGATGTCTGTCATGTTTAATATGATAGCTGGTATGTGGAAGAGAGTCATCCCAACCCTGTAAAATGGCCACCACTGTGTGCAATGCATCAATTTTGAACGGCAGTTGCGCTTGTAAGCATGTAACACAGCCCCTCTTGATCTGCAGATGCTGTCAAACATGGAAACATAGAACCAAGAACGTAACTTCAGAATTCTGCAGCGCGAGAGAGCCTTACGGGCAGCCTTAGGATATGCGTGAAAACAACAGTCAGTGCACATCGGCGGGAGAAATAGTGGCGGGTAAAAGTTGAAAAAACCTCACTGCAAATAACATTTAATAGTTATAAATATATGACTACTATGGAGGTGAACCACTGTCCATGGTGAGAAAGTACTTCCTGCCAAATTAGAGTCTTGGCTCTGGAAACACGCTGAAACTCTATGCAGAGATTTGAAAAATAAAATAACGGCCGGTGGGTTAAGATCAACACCAATAATTGTGGTATAATATTGCAATGGAATATACAGAAAGAGGTTGCCAAAGAGTAACAATATGAAGCTCAAGTTTATTCCATATTAAACCCACTTTTCAATAAAAGACTTTTCTCCAACTGCCAGAGAAGACAAAATTCTAGAATCATGCAAGAGTGACGTAGATCATGACATACAAAAAATCGACAAAGGAATCATGAAGATGTGACATAATAACACTCTACGACATTAAACAACCCAATGGGTACTACACAGACATAAGAGAACATATAACACAATGGGGCATATATAAAAGGGCTTGTTGTGTTTTGATATTCATCATGTATGATGTGTACCTGAGCAAATGGCTTGGGATACATTCTGAGGGTCCCATCCATCATCCACGTTTGACCTTGGCTAGAGTTTTGCAAGCTGTTGAGAATGTTAGGATTATTTTTTCATTATTTAGGTTGTCATATAAAAAGAAACGGCTCCTCATTATTGTAGTGGATCCTATTTAGTTTAAATAGGAATGATGAGTTTTGCTTATCTTGCAGGCCTGTGCTCCGGTCACCTAGTGACTTTTAACCTACTTAGTCTGCTCTGTCTTAGCCTATTTATTTAATTATTTCTTTCAAAATGGCTGCTATGTTTATAGTTAGTTAATTTTACGTTATCAGTGCCACTGTGTGAAGGTGTCACTATCATTGTCAAAGACAAGTGATATACATGGGTATTCACATCATGTCCCTTTCCCACTGACGTGAGACAGGAGCATAATGTACTTTTGGAGAGAATTGTTTACATAATTGCCACCCCAAGCATGCCTCCTTATCTAGTGTTTGGGCACATACCTGCGTCAGGAGTGCTACAAGATATGTATAAATATATCTCACGCGGACAAGGTTATCAGAGGGATTCCTACCAGATGCCATCAACTCCATCCATGCTACACGTTGTCTTGATGCAGACCCAGGCTTCATATCCCCATCGAGTCTGACCTAGAGGCCTCATTCCAAGGTAATGAGGGTTGGGGGGACACTTATCATGGACATGGTACTGGCAGATTAGGTTTATCACACCCAGCTCTTATTAGGTTAGAGATTAGAGGGGTCATTACAACCCTGGCCGATGGCGGAGAACCGGCGGTAAGACCGCAAACAGGCTGACGGTCTTACCTTGGTGAATTATGACCATGGCGGTTACCGCCATGGTCATCCGCCGGTTCTCCGTCCCGCCCGCCAGGGCGGAAACGACTGCCGGGCTGGAGACCTGGGTCTCCAGCCCTGCGGCCGTCAGTATACCGCCGGCGGTTTTGGACCCGGCTTACAGCCGTGGATTTCCAGCGGTTTGAACCGCCATGAAATCCATGGCGGTAAGCACTATCAGTGCCAGGGAATTCCTTCCCTGGCACTGATAGGGGTCTCCCCCACCCCCCACCCCCACCCCGACTCGCTCCCCTACACCCCTCACCACCCCTGCCACCCCCCAAAGGTGGCAGGGCCCCCCTCCCCACCCTGACCCCCAACATAACATTACTCACACCCGACACGCATGCAGGCACCACCAACACACACATGCACATACCCCGACATACATGCCCACAGCCACACACACAGTCAGGCACGCACACCCACATTCAAACATACACGCACACATCCATACAGACATACCCAAAGCCATACATGCACTCATTCCCATATACACAACACCCCCGCAAGCATACACACACTCACACACCCCCTCTACATACACACACGCACAACCCCATGCACGCACACAACACCCAACACCCCCCACCCCCTCCCCTAAGATCGACTTACCTGTTCCGTCGATCCTCCGGGAGGGGACAGGAGCCATGGGGGCAGCTCTGCCGACACCTCCACGCCAACAGAACACCGCCACGGCGAATCACAGGACATATTCGCTGGGCGGTGTTCTGTTCCCTGCAGCCCGCAAGTATGGCTGTTGGTGGCTCTCCGTCGGAATAACGACGGAGAGCAGCCAACTGTCATAATACGCCGAGTGGCAAACCGCCTGCACAGGCGGTCTTCCGCACGGCGGTCCCTCGGCGGTCTTGCAAAAAGACCGCCGAGGCCATAATGACCCCCTAGGTTCTCAATGCTAGGGTTTTAGGGTTTTTCTACATCCCATGTTTATTGCAAGATTGTGGGGGTCTTTGTATTCACAACTCTCATTTTCACAATTATGCTTCTTGAACTGTGCATTATCTTAATCATTGCAGCTCATGCATTTTACCGTAGGCTGCAGTCACATGAATACATGTATTGAAAACTCTCCTGCATCTCTTTCATTGCCTATGTGTGCCTGAGACTTGTTGCTCATCTTAGAAAAAGGTCATCCCCAGTCCACCACAATTCCCCTGAGATGTTGCATTCTAGAGTCCATGTGTAAAGAAATCACCTTTTACTGTTTGGGATTTTGTAAGATGGGAGGGTTGGGCCGACAGTTGTGACTTGTTGTAGGTTTGGCCAACTAGCCTACAAACAAAAAAGCTGTCTTCTCTAAACCAATAGTCTTGCCTAGGAGCAAGAGTTCAACTATTTTATGTGCAATTCTTAAAGGTTCTTGTATGGGTAAGTCTTGGTATCTTCTATGGGCAGGTGGGGTATCACTGGTGACTTTTTTAGTTTGTACAATTAAACGTTTTAAAGTGGGGATAGGTGGTACTTGATTAAACTTACATAAAGGTAGGGCAGTATGAAGTGGCTCATCTTCACCCCATCAGGTATTACCCAATTCATGAACATAAGGACCAGAAAAATTACAGACACTCAAGGGTTTATGGACAGAAAGTCCTCACCCACTCAGTTGTGGCATGCTTCATCACCGGCCAGTCTGCCCAACCGTGTGCCAGATTCACAAAGGTAAACTTAGACCAAAATTCTAGGTTTATACCAAAAGCCTAGGTTTAGACCTGAAGTCTAATTTTACCCATAGTAAGGTTTGACTTTTGTTGCAAGTTTAGACTTTTGATCTAAGTCTATACCAAAAGTCTAGACACGTTACTTTAGCAACTAGGCCTACAGCTTGTGCACTTTAGCCCAGTTACATTTAATTCAGCTGTTAGAAAGTAGCCTCTTTCTAGCATGGTTACCCCCATTTTTGACCTGTTTGTCAGTGTATTTTGACTGTGTCACTGGGATCCTGCTAGCCAGGACCCCAGTGCTTATGGTTTGTGGCCTACTTGTCAGTATGTTTCACTGTTTTCGTCAGTATGCTTTACTGTGTCACTGGAGTCCTGCTAACCAGAACTCCAGTGCTTATGCTCTCTCTCGTTCCAAATTTGTCATTACATACTGGTAACTCAGTAATTCACTCCAAATTGACATACTGCCCCCCCCCTTGTAAATCCCTAGTATATGGTATCTAGATATCCAGGGCATTGGGTTTCCAGGGGATCCTTATGTGCTGCAGCATTTCACCCATAATGAGCAAATACAAAGGCCTCTACAGGACTGCCATTGCAGCCTGTGTGAAATAGTGCATGCACTTTTTCACAGCCATTTTCACTGCACCAGGTCACTTATAAGTCACCTATATGTCAGGCCTTCAGACCCTGAAGGATGGGTGCTTGCAGAGATGCCCCCTCGTTGTCCAGGCCCATTTTCCCGGACTTCGTAAGGGCGGGGACGCCATTTTAAGTGTGCACTGCACATAAGTCAATACCTATGTACAGCTTCACAATGGTAACTCCGAATATGGCCATGTAAGGTGTCTATCAACTGGAATTGTACCCCAATACTGATTATAGAATTGGTTGCACAATTCCATGCACTCTGGGGGCCCCACAGTGGACCCCCAGTACTGTAATACCAGCCTTCTGAGGTTACCACTGTAGTCCCATCTGCTGCCACCTCACAGACAGGCTTCTGCCCTCTTGAGGCTTGAACAGCTCAATCCCAGGCAGGCAGAAACATGCATTTCCTTAAGAAGAGGGGTGTTACACCCTCTCCCTTTGGAAATAGGTGTACAGGCATGGGGGGTATCCTCCCAGAGCCTCTGGAAATGCTTTGAAGTGCACAGATGGTGCCCTCCTTGCATAATCCAGTCTACAGCGGTTCAGGGAACCCCAGTCCCTGCTCTGGTGCGAAACTGGACAAAGGAAAGGGCCCTGTCCATCACAACCCCAGGGGTGGTACCCAGAGCTCCTCCAGAGTGCCCCTGGATTTTGACTTCTTGGATTCCAAGGTGGTGGGGCACTCTAGGAGCATCTAAGTGGCCAGTGCCAGCAGGTGATGTCAGAGACACCTCCTGATAGGTGCTTCCCTGGTTTGGTGACCAATCCCTCCTCAAGGCTATTTAGCGTTTTTACTCTGGGTGTCTATGCAGATTCGGATTGCAAGACTCCAGCAGGAATTCTATGCATCCTTTACTTCATCTTCTACCAATGGATCAACCGCTGACTGCTCCAGGAACTGGACAAAACTGCAAAAAAGAATCCAGGCCGACATCTGCAACATTGTATCTTCAGCTCTTGCCAGCAACTGCAACAGTTTCCAGGTCGTGCATCCTACAAGGACTGCCTGTCTTCAGCCTGCACCCGAAGAACCGAAGGAATCTCCTGTGGAGTGACGGAGCCACTTCCCAAATTCAGCAGGCACCTCACTGCAGCGATGACCCGTGGTTTGGGTCCCCTCTCCCAATGACAGGCGTGGATCCAGTGACATGGGTGGTGGACTGAAGTGACTCCGACATTCCCAGTGTCCAGCTCTCCAAATTTGGTAGAGGTAAGAGCTTGCCTCCCCACGCAAGACTGTACCCCCGTGCACCACTTGACTTGCAGTTGCTAAGGCTTGTGTGTGACCTTCAAAGAAGTTCTTCATGCACAGCACAGCTTAGGCCCCCAGTACTCCATCCTGCGATGCACAGCTTCCTGAGTGGAATCCTTTGTGTCATGCTGCATGGGCCTCCATTTGCACCTCCCTTGTCCTCGTGTTGCGGGACTCCTGTGCATGCTGCCTGGTCTTCTGACGGCTTTCTGAGTTGCTGAGAACCACCTCTGCCTCCCTCTCCTGGGTAGAGTCGACCTGGTTCTTCCTTGGCCCGGGCAGCGCCATTTTCCGCTAACCGCAAGCTTTGCGTTTACCAAGGCTTGTTGGTGGAATCCAGAAATGCAAACCAGACTGCAGTCATCCATCTGGCGTGGTCTTCTGCACCAACCAGGTACCTGCATCTGTCTTCTTTGGTGCAATACTGAGTTTGTCTTCTCACCGGTGGTGCTCTATTGCACCTTTATCCGGGTTAGCGGGGGCTCCTGTTCTCCCTGGACTCTTCAGTGCTTCTTGGACTTTGTCCCCTTTTTCCACAGGTTTTCAGTCAAGGAATCCATTGTTGGCGTATTGCAGTCTCTTCTGGTTCTTGCATTATCTTCTATCATGACTTCTAGTGTGTTTTAGGAAACTTACAGTGTTTTATTCCTGCTTTCCTGGGCTCTGGAGTGGGGTATTTTACTTACATTTGGTGTTTCCTTACACTCCCAGCGCCCCTCTACACAGTATACTTGCATAGGTGGGAAACCAACTTTCGCATTCCACTATTTTAGTATATGGTTTGTGTTCCCCTGAGGCCCATTGCAACCTATTGTGATTTTTACTATTTGCACTATTTTCTGACTGTTTACTTACCTGTTTTTGGTTACTAGTGTATATATTGTGTACTTTATTTCCCTCCTAAGGGAGTATAGTCTCCAAAGTATTTTTGGCCTTGTGCCACTAAATTAAAGTACCTTTATTTTTGGCAACACTGCACATTGTCTTTCATGTGTTTGAGTACTGTGTGACTACAGTGATATTGCAAGAGCTTTGCATGTCTCCTAGTTCAGCCTTGGCTGCTCTGCCTACAGCTACCTCTAGATAGCCTAGCTTCAAACACTGACTACATTTCACTAAGAAGGGATAACTGGACCTGGTATAAAGTGTAAGTACCCATTACAAACCAGGCCAGCCTCCTACATCAGCTTCATTTTATTATTCTACCATAGGCCACATTTGCGGTGCTGTTTTATTTTTCTAAATCTAGTTGTTCTTTCACCTAGGAAAGCAATCCATCCTTAGCAAGACACTCTTTTCACTTTGTGCTTTCCTCAAGGCTACAGCGAGATAGAGTTGCCGGCAAAGTGGAACGCTGTGTCTCCGACATTCACAGACACATACACATCCTTACATGTGGGCATTTTCTCAGGACATCAGTTATTTTATTATAAAAACACTTCTCTGTCCCACACGTTACAGGGAGAGTCAAGCCAAAATACCACGACCACATGCTGATTGCTTTTGCTATAGCTGCCTGCTTAGACTACTGGACCCCTGGCGTACATGGGGATGGAGTCTATCTAGACAACAGGCTTCCTTGCTCAGGTATGGGAGATGATGTCTTCCCGGAGGGGGGGAAACCTGAAGGGCAGATTAGGGTTTATTCCCCTGTGCTCTAAGCTTAGGTAGTAATCATGTATATTACACATAGTGACAGTATAGTGGGACGTTTCTTGTGTTTCTCCTTTTCACCATTTTGCTTCTAGTGTGTTTTATCATCCTAGTTATTGCAATTCATGCCAATATATGAAAGATGCAGCTAATGCAATACACCTTATTGAATCAATCTCTACCTCTGTTTGTCTTTGCATGTGTGAGACTAATGTAACTGAGAGAAAAGGATGAGATCTGATGCACTACGATTTCCTTAGAGAAGTCACTCTTGTCAAGCGCCCAATTGCCACAGTCACCCTGGCTCCTGAGCAGAGGTTAGGTGCTGATAGTTAGCCAGAAACCCAGATTAGGCTGACAGTTGTCACATGGTGTGGGATTGGACTCAGTTCCCCAAAATTCAGGTGAATCTCCAAGGCGGTAACAAAGCAGCCTCAAGGCGGGACAAAATAAAGCATTTATCTATGCAATTAATGGAGATTTGAAAGGCAGGCCAAGGAAAGAATGAAAGTGATGGGTGTGAGATGGGCTTGGGGCAAGCCCACAGACGTAGATTACAACATGTCTAGAGACAGCACATGCGCGCTCCCTAGGCTTGACCTAAAAATGAAGAAGACGGCTACCAAACGATTGGATGACTGCTGCTGCTAGTGCAGCACCTGCGCTGAGAGTGGATAGTGGCCATTGAGGTGCTGCAGGAGCTGCAGGGAGAAAGACGTAAGGTGACGGCCTGTCTCAGCCTCTGGCTTTCATGAGATCTCTGTTAGCAAATTGGTGCCCGCTAACAGTTGCAGCAACAGTGGTAAGCAGCGGTGACTCCAATTGCGGCAGACTGCGACAGACTGCGATGGACTGCAAACAGACTGTGTCAGACCGTAAGTGATAGGAGGCTGGCAAGTGCCTTTCAAGTGGCAAGTGGTTGAGGAGGAGGGGGCTGAGAGTGCACAAAAGAGTATAAAGGAGTATAAAGGGGTGTGAAATGGGCAGACGGAAGGGGGGGTCCCCAAGACAACCTTCAAATTAACAAAACTTTAGACGGCTTTCTACAGAAGGCTGTTGGTGCCTTAGACAAAGAGATTGAGAAGGCCGAACGTCGCTTATCTACCCCGGTATCAATGGCACCAGTCTCTCCATCATCATCTCCCCCCCTCCACAATTACCCTCACAGCCTCCACTGTCTCTGTCTCCGCAACCTCGGCACACCCAGTACACACAGTTAAACCCGGCCTCCCCACCAGTTGACCATTCAGACAATATCCAGGAGATTTCCTGTGCGGCCTTGGACGAGGCTATTGTAACAGACTTTGTATCACCATCGTTGGGCTCTCTGGCTGGTCCGCCAGCTCCCGAGCCAAAAGGAAAAAGAAAGCGTGGTGTTACCAATCTAGGAAATAAACGAGCACGTACTATGAGTTCCACTAATCCTGGACCTGAATTTGGTAATAATGGGCCCAAAACACCACAGGAGAGCACTATTGGTCCATCAACACTTGAGTTCATAATGGAGGATCTCACTAAGAGGCTACACCCTATTGAAATTCGTTTAACCCCTTCTGTGCCCAGGACGTAATGGTTACGTCCTGAGGCACAGTGCTGCTGTGCCCAGGACGTAACCATTACGTCCTGTGCACAGAGCCCAGAGGGAGCGCTCTCGCTCCCTCTGTGGGGTTCCCCCCCACCCCCCCAAGTCAGGGATGGAAGGGGAAGCCCTTCCCCTCCCACCCCCGACCCCCCCAACCCCCCCTGTGACGTCAGCGCGCGAGCGCGCGCTGATTAGTCACAGGGTCTCCCCCATCGCGCTGGAAGCAGAGCTTCCAGCGCGATTGAAAAAGAAATGCTTTTGCATTTCTTTTTCAATCCCATGGGGGAGGCCCCGAGAGGCTTCAAAGGGAAGGAAATGTATTTCCTTCCCTTTGAAGTCTCTCACAGGTTTCAAAAGCCGGATTGCTTGCAATCCGGCTTTTGAAACCCCACTAGACACCAGGGATTTTTTTTTTTTTCAGTGAAATTGGCAAAAGGGAGCGACCCCTTGGGCAAGGGTCGCTCCCGGGGGGGCATTTTTTTAGGAAGGCCTTTTCTGCCCCCCCTGGGGGCAGATTGGCCTATTATTAGGCCGATCTGCCCCCGGGGGGGGGCAGAAACCTCTAGGCACCAGGGACCTTTTTTTTTTTTTTTTCTTTTTTTGTGATGATTTCTTTTTTTTTTAGGTGGGGAGCGATCCCTTAGGCAAGGGTCGCTCCCCTACGGGGCAATATATATTTAGGCCATTTCTGCCCCCCTTGGGGGCAGATTGGCCTATTTTGATGAGGCCAATCTGCCCCCAAGGGGGGCAGAAACCATTAGACACAAGGGAGTTTGTTTTCGCGCGCGAATTTCACGCAACGGGAGCGACCCCTTTGGCAAGGGTCGCTCCCAGGGGGGGCATTTTTTTGGGAAGGCCTTTTCTGCCCCCCCTGGGGACAGATCGGCCTATTATTAGGCCGATCTGCCCCCAGGGGGGGCAGAAACCTCTAGGCACCAGGGATCTTTTTTTTTTTTTTTCTTTTTGTTATGTTTCCTTTTTTTTTTAGGTGGGGAGCGACCCCTTAGGCAAGGGTCGCTCCCCTAGGGGGCAAATTATATTTAGGCCATTTCTGCCCCCCTTGGGGGCAGATTGGCCTATTTTGATGAGGCCAATCTGCCCCCAAGGGGGGCAGAAACCATTAGACACCAGGGAGTTTTTTTTTTGCGTGAATTTCACTCAAGGGGAGCGACCCCTTAGGCAAGGGTCGCTCCCTGGGGGGGGGGGGGATTATTTTAGGCCATTTCTGCCCCCCTGGGGGGGGTAGATCAGCCTATTTTGATTAGGCTGATCTGCCCCCAAGGGGGGCAGAAACCACTAGGCACCAGGGATTTTTTTGTTTTTCTATTTTACAGATGGGGAGCGACCCCCTTGGACAAGGGTCGCTCCCCTGGAGGGGCAAAATGTATTTAGGCCATTTCTGCCCGCTTTGGGGGCAGATCGGCCGATTTTAGGTCAATCTGCCCCCAAGGGGGGCAGAAACCACTAGGCACCAGGGATCTTTTTTTTGCGCCGTCACACAAGGGGAGCGACCTTGTAGTCAAGGGTCGCTCCCCGGGGGGGTGGGGGGTGGGGGGGGCAAATTATTTTAGGCCATCTCTGCCCCCCCTGGGGGCAGATCGCCCTATTGGTATTAGGCCGATCTACCCCCAGGGGGGGCAGAAACCTCTAGGCGCCAGGGCAAATTTTTTTTTTGTGTTTTTTTTTTTTTTTTGTTTGTTTTTTTTAGAGATGGGCAGCGACCCATCAGGCAAGGGTCGCTCCCCTGGGGGGCAAATTGTATTTAGACCATTTCTGCCCCCCTTGGGGGCAGATTGGTCGATTTTAGGTCAATCTGCCCCAAGGGGGCAGAAACAACTAGGCACCGGGGATTTGTTTTTTGGCGCCAATGTCACGCAAGGGGAGCGACCCTGTAGGCAAGGGTCGCTCCGGGGGGTGGGGGGGTGGTTGTTCGGGGGCAAATTTATTTTAGGCCATTTCTGCCCCCCCTGGGGGCAGATCGGCCTATTATTAGGCCGATCTGCCCCCAGGGGGGGGGCAGAAACCTGTAGGCGCCAGGGCAATTTTTTTTTTGTGTTTTTGTTTGTTTTTTTAGAGATGGGGAGCGACCCATCAGACAAGGGTCCCTCCCCTGGGGGGCAAACTGTGTTTAGACCATTTCTGCCCCCTTGGGGGCAGATTGGTCGATTTTAGGTCAATCTGCCCCAAGGGGGCAGAAACCACTAGGCACCGGGATTTGTTTTTTGGCGCCAATGTCACGCAGGGGGAGCGACCCCGTAGGCAATGGTCGCTCCGGGGGGGGTGGGGGGGGGGGTGTTCAGGGGGCAAATTTATTTTAGGCCATTTCTGCCCCCCCTGGGGGCAGATCGGCCTATTATTAGGCCGATCTGCCCCCAGGGGGGGCAGAAACCTCTTGTTGCCAGGGCAAATTATTTTTTTGTGTTTTTTTTTTAGTTTTTTTTTTTTTTAGAGATGGGGAGCGACCCATCAGACAAGGGTCGCTCCCCTGGGGGGCAAACTGTGTTTAGACCATTTCTGCCCCCCTTGGGGGCAGATTGGTCGATTTTAGGTCAATCTGCAACCACTAGGCACCGGGGATTTGTTTTTTGGTGCCAATGTCACGCAGGGGGAGCGACCCAGTAGGCAAGGGTCGCTCCGAGGTGGGGGGGTGGGGGGGGTTTGGGGGGGCAAATTTATTTTAGGCCATTTCTGCCCCCCTTGGGGGCAGATCGGCCTATTATTAGGCCGATCTGCCCCCAGGGGGGGCAGAAACGTCTAGGCGCAAGGGCAAATGTTTTTTTTTTTTTGTTTGTTTTTTTAGAGATGGGGAGCGACCCATCAGACAAGGGTCGCTTCCCTGGGGGCAAACTGTATTTAGAGCATTTCTGCCCCCTTTGGGGGCAGATTGGTCGATTTTAGGTCAATCTGCCCCCAAGGGGGCAGAAACCACTAGGCACCGGGAATTTGTTTTTTGGCGCCAATGTCACGCAGGGGTAGCGACCCCGTAGGCAAGGGTCCCACCTGGGCAGGGGGGGTTTGGGGGGGTGGGGGGTCAAATTTATTTTAGGGCATTTCCCCCCCCTGGGGCCGGCTGAGCTAGAGGCCAAAATCCACATGTAGGCACTTTGCAAAAAACACCTCTGTTTTCTGTGAAAAAATATGTTGTGTCCACGTTGTGTTTTGGGCCATTTCCTTTCGTGGGCGCTAGGCCTACCCACACAAGTGAGGTACCATTTTTATGGAGAGACTTAGGGGAACGCTGGGTGGAAGGACATTTGTGGCTCCTCTCAGATTCCAGAACTTTCTGTCACCGAAATGAGAGGAAAAAGTGTTTTTTGGCCAGATTTTGATGTTTGCAAAGGATTCTGGGTAACAGAACCTGGTCAGAGCCCCGCAAATCACCCCATCTTGGATTCCCCTAGGTCTCTAGTTTTCAAAAATGCGCTGGTTTGCTAGGTTTCCCGAGGTGCCGGCTGAGCTAGAGGCCAAAATCCACACGTAGGCACTGTTTTCTATGAAAAAATGTGATGTGTCCACGTTGTGTTTTGGGCCATTTCCTGTCGCGAGCGCTAGGCCTACCCACACAAGTGAGGTATCATTTTTATCGGGAGACGTGGGGGAACGCTGGGTGGAAGGAAATTTGTGGCTCCTCTCAGATTCCAGAACTTTCTGCCACAGAAATGTGAGGAACATGTGTTTTTTTAGCCAAATTTTGAGGTTTGCAAAGGATTCTGGGTAACAGAACCTGGTCCGAGCCACACAAATCACCCCATCTTGGATTCCCCTAGGTCGTGGGCGCTAGGCCTACCCACACAAGTGAGGTATCATTTTTATCGGGAGACGTGGGGGAACGCTGGGTGGAAGGAAATTTGTGGCTCCTCTCAGATTCCAGAACTTTCTGCCACAGAAATGTGAGGAACATGTGTTTTTTTAGCCACATTTTGAGGTTTGCAAAGGATTCTGGGTAACAGAACCTGGTCCCAGCCACACAAGTCACCCCATCCTGGATTCCCCTAGGTCTCTAGTTTTCAGAAATGCACAGGTTTGGTAGGTTTCCCTAGGTGGCGGCTGAGTTACAGGCCAAAATCTACAGGTAGGCACTTTGCAAAAAACACCTCTGTTTTCCTTCAAAAATTTGGTTGTGTCCACGTTGCGCTTTGGGGCGTTTCCTGTCGTGGGCGCTAGGCCTACCCACACAAGTGAGGTATCATTTTTATCGGGAGACGTGGGGGAACGCTGGGTGGCAGGAAATTTGTGGCTCCTCTCAGATTCCAGAAGTTTCTGCCACAGAAATGTGAGGAACATGTGTTTTTTTAGCCAAATTTTGAGGTTTGCAAAGGATTCTGGGTAACAGAACCTGGTCCCAGCCACACAAGTCACCCCATCTTGGATTCCCCTAGGTCTCTAGTTTTCAGAAATGCACAGGTTTGGTAGGGTTCCCTAGGTGGCGGCTGAGCTACAGGCCAAAATCCACAGGTAGGCACTTTGCTAAAAACAGGTCTGTTTTCTGTGATGAGTCCACGTTGCGCTTTGGGGCGTTTCCTGTCGCGGGCGCTAGGCCTACCCACACAAGTGAGGTATCATTTTTATCGGGAGACGTGGGGGAACGCTGGGTGGAAGGAAATTTGTGGCTCCTCTCAGATTCCAGAACTTTCTGCCACAGAAATGTGAGGAACATGTGTTTTTTTAGCCAAATTTTGAGGTTTGCAAACGATTCTGTGTAACAGAACCTGGTCCCAGCCACACAAGTCACCCCATCTTGGATTCCCCTAGGTCTCTAGTTTTCAGAAATGCACAGGTTTGGTAGGTTTCCCTAGGTGGCGGCTGAGCTACAGGCCAAAATCCACAGGTAGGCACTTTGCTAAAAACAGGTCTATTTTCTGTGATGTGTCCACGTTGCGCTTTGGGGCGTTTCCTGTCGCGGGCGCTAGGCCTACCCACACAAGTGAGGTATCATTTTTATCGGGAGACGTGGGGGAACGCTGGGTGGAAGGAAATTTGTGGCTCCTCTCAGATTCCAGAACTTTCTGCCACAGAAATGTGAGGAACATGTGTTTTTTTAGCCACATTTTGAGGTTTGCAAAGGATTCTGGGTAACAGAACCTGGTCCCAGACACATAAGTCACCCCATCTTGGATTCCCCCAGGTCTCTAGTTTTCAGAAATGCACAGGTTTGGTAGGTTTCCCTAGGTGGCGGCTGAGCTACAGGCCAAAATCTACAGGTAGGCACTTTGCAAAAAACACCTCTGTTTTCCTTCAAAAATTTGGTTGTGTCCACGTTGTGCTTTGGGGCGTTTCCTGTCGTGGGCGCTAGGCCTACCCACACAAGTGAGGTATCATTTTTATCGGGAGACGTGGGGGAACGCTGGGTGGAAGGAAATTTGTGGCTCCTCTCAGATTCCAGAACTTTCTGCCACAGAAATGTGAGGAACATGTGTTTTTTAGCCAAATTTTGAGGTTTGCAAAGGATTCTGGGTAACAGAACCTGGTCCCAGCCACACAAGTCACCCCATCTTGGATTCCCCTAGGTCTCTAGTTTTCAGAAATGCACAGGTTTGGTAGGTTTCCCTAGGTGGCGGCTGAGCTACAGGCCAAAATCCACAGGTAGGCACTTTGCTAAAAACAGGTCTATTTTCTGTGATGTGTCCACGTTGCGCTTTGGGGCGTCTCCTGTCGCGGGCGCTAGGCCTACCCACACAAGTGAGGTATCATTTTTATCGGGAGACGTGGGGGAACGCTGGGTGGAAGGAAATTTGTGGCTCCTCTCAGATTCCCGAACTTTCTGCCACAGAAATGTGAGGAACATGTGTTTTTTTAGCCACATTTTGAGGTTTGCAAAGGATTCTGGGTAACAGAACCTGGTCCCAGACACACAAGTCACCCCATCTTGGATTCCCCCAGGTCTCTAGTTTTCAGAAATGCACAGGTTTGGTAGGTTTCCCTAGGTGGCGGCTGAGCTACAGGCCAAAATCTACAGGTAGGCACTTTGCAAAAAACACCTCTGTTTTCCTTCAAAAATTTGGTTGTGTCCACGTTGCGCTTTGGGGCGTTTCCTGTCGTGGGCGCTAGGCCTACCCACACAAGTGAGGTATCATTTTTATCGGGAGACGTGGGGGAACGCTGGGTGGAAGGAAATTTGTGGCTCCTCTCAGATTCCAGAACTTTCTGCCACAGAAATGTGAGGAACATGTGTTTTTTTAGCCACATTTTGAGGTTTGCAAAGGATTCTGGGTAACAGAACCTGGTCCCAGCCACACAAGTCACCCCATCTTGGATTCCCCTAGGTCTCTAGTTTTCAGAAATGCACAGGTTTGGTAGGTTTCCCTAGGTGGCGGCTGAGCTACAGGCCAAAATCTACAGGTAGGCACTTTGCTAAAAACAGGTCTGTTTTCTGCGATGTGTCCACGTTGTGTTTTGGGGCGTATCCTGTCGCGGGCGCTAGGCCTACCCACACAAGTGAGGTATCATTTTTATCGGGAGACTTGGGGGAACATAGAATAGCAAAACAAGTGTTATTGCCCCTTGTCTTTCTCTACATTGTTCCCTTCCAAATGTAAGACAGTGTGTAAAAAAGACATCTATTTGAGAAATGCCCTGTAATTCACATGCTAGTATGGGCACCCTGGAGTTCAGAGATGGACTATTTTAGACATAGACATAGACATAGACATTTTGGAAATACAAAGGTTTTCTTGATAGCTATTTTTTACTCTTTATATTTCAGCAAATGAATTGCTGTATACCCGGCATAGAATGAAAACCCCCTGCAGGGTGCAGGTCATTTATTGGCTCTGGGTACCTAGAGTTCTTGATGAACCTACAAGCCCTATATATCCCCGCAACCAGAAGAGTCCAGCAGACGTAACGGTATATTGCTTTCGAAAATCTGACATTGCAGGAAAAAATTACAGAGTAAAACTTAGAGAAAAATTGATGTTTTTTTCACCTCAATTTCAATATTTTTCTTTTTCAGTTGTTATTTTCTGTAGGAAACCCTTGTAGGATCTACACAAATTACCCCTTGCTGAATTCAGAATTTTGTCTACTTTTCAGAAATGTTGTGGTTTCTGGGATCCAGCATTGGTTTCATGCCCATTTCTGTCACTGACTGGAAGGAGGCTGAAAGCACAAAAAATCGTAAAAATGGGGTATGTCCCAGTAAAATGCCAAAATTGTGTTGAAAAATTGGGTTTTCTGATTCAAGTCTGCCTGTTCCTGAAAGCTGGGAAGCTGGTGATTTTATCACCCCAAACCCTTTGTTGATGCCCTTTTCAGGGAAAAAACCACAAGCCTTCTTCTGCAGCCCATTTTTCCAATTTTTTTTAAAAAAACGAAATATCCACTGTTTTTTGGCTCATTTCTTGGCCTCCTTCTGGGGAACCCACAAAGTCTGGGTACCTCTAGAATCCCTAGGATGTTGGAAAAAAAGGACGCAAATTTGGCGTGGGTAGCTTACGTGAACAAAAAGTTATGAGGGCCTAAGCGCGAACTGTTCCAAATAGCCAAAAAAAGGCTCGGCACAGGAGGGGGAAAAGGCCTGGCAGCGAAGCGGTTAAAGGCCATTGAAGCAAATTAGAGGGGTTTATCCACCCCTGTGTGCTTGACACCACCTTTCAAGCTAATCCATGACTACACTGCCAGCTTTCAGCTCCAGGACAATCTGCTGGCACTGGTGACAAGGCCCCCCCACACTCTACTGAGGGTTTAATGTCACCTAAGGCTTGTTGTATTGATTTCTGTTCCAATTATGTAGACACTGTTAATAAGGGAGCATGTGGTGTTGCCCTGACAACTAAATTAGTGTCTAAGACGTCTAAAGCTTCTAATATCTACGAGCATCAATCAGTAAGCCCCCCCAGTGACAGACTTGGGGCCTAGCAGAATCAGACCTAGTAGAATCCGTCCTGATAACCATGGGGTACAGTTAGAAGTTTTACATTTACCCCCAGAATCTTGTCCACATGTGCTTGTAATTACAAATGTTCCTAGACTCCAAACAAATAGAATGGAGGTTTATACAGAGCTGAAAAATCAGGTCATTCATTGGCTGCATGCTAATGCTAAATTTGCTTTTTTTTATGGTACCTTCAATATTAATGGTGTGGAGCGTGGGTTGGGTGGGCCCATGGAGAGGGAGATTGTGTTGTTATCAACTTTGACTCACCTGCCCTGGTAGAACAGATCTTCCTAAATTCCTGCAGAGTCAGATCCTCAGCTGGAGGTGTTTCCTTGTGTAAACTCTCAACCTTTTATTCCCCAGTACCTGAATTTGCCCCTAGCAGCTTGACATCTGACCTTAGAGGCTCCTCCTGTATCACAGCCTGAATGTAGGCAACCTCTATCTTCTCCTCCAGATGTGGACTGACATATAGTCAAAGTTACACAGGGTCTTCTTGGGGCAATGGGACCAAGATTAACTTTTGGGGAGTGCACTATTTCCAGAGATAAGGAACTAGGGGAGTCCAGAGTAAGAAGCCTGAGAGAAGAGTGGACTCCATGGGCCCCATCCAAACAGTATTGTCAGCCCAGAATGATACTTCGGGTAAAGTGTTTGGCTGGAACACGGCCGGCCCTGAACCCACTGGGATGTGTGATACACTGGAGATAAAGAAGCCAGGGGTTCTAGAGTGGGTAGTTTTGTGGCAGATTTAATGAGTAACCTGAACTCTATGAGCCCGACACAGTCTGTATCACAAGCCCAGGATGATGTACCACAAGCCCACGGTGATAGGACGGTTACAGCCCTTATATGGAACATAGTTGGCTGTAGTCTAAAATGTAAATTCCAGACTGGGGCCTTTTTATAGACGAGCACAAGATATGCCTATTCCAAGAGACATGGGCCCTTGAACCCAAGCACAGACCCGGTTTCAAGAGTGTCTTGGTTCCAGCGCGCAAGGTTACTTCTTGAAGACCCTCGGGTGGATTACTAATATGGGTTAGTAGTTATCTCAAGTGCCAGGTCGAGGAAGTGGACATGGGTTGTGCTGATTTGCAAGGTTTAATATTATCCACCAAGAGAGAAAATACCCTACTATTGGTGAATAAATAGCAGGAGCACGGGCAGCAACCACGAGTCTGATCCTTTAACCATTCTTGATAACAATTTTATCCAGTAGATCCACTACCCATTACATCCTAATTGCAGGGGACTTTAATGCTACTTTAGAGCCTTATCCTCTGGCCCAAGAGCTTTACAAAGAAGAGGACATTCTTTGGGGAATCTCGCAATTAGCATCGAGCAAAAGTCTTAGAATGAGCAGATCGGCTTACCAAATCGTTGATATCACACTTGCATATGGTATCCGTGCCTGTAATGGTCATTCATGCTCAGGCGCTATACCCTGTCCTACCTTTAGACGTGGAGCCTATAGGAGCCATATTGATTACTTTTTATTAGACGTTCGTTTGTAGGGGCATATGGTCAATATGATGGTAAAAGAACATGAAGAAAGCGACCATGATCCAATGATTCTATCTATCAGGGGTCTGTTACCTACAATAGAGGGGAGTATGCGAACCAGCTTACCAAGACAAATAATAAACGGAACGTCAGGTGGGATGCTGTAAATTCCTCTCCAGGCTCCCTTTCATCAATGTATAGGTGGTCATTACAACCCTGGCGGTCGGTGTTAAAGCGGCGGTAAGACTGCCAACAGGCAGGCGGTAAAAAAAATGCAATTACGACAGTGGCGGAAACCGCCAACATAGGCAGCCACTTTAACACTCCGACTGCCACGGCGGTACAAACAAACAGCTTGGCGGTCACTGCCAACAGACAGGCGGAAGACAATGTACCGCCCACAGTATCACAACCTACCAATCCGCCACCTTTTCCGCGGTGGATTCACCGCGAACAAAAATACAGCGGAAACAGGACTTCGAAGGGAAAACGCTCACCTCTACACACCCCATGAGGAACCAGGACCCCATGGAACCAGAGCTTATCATATTCCCAGCTTTCATCTTCTTGCTCCTCTACCAGGAGCACGAACGCCGGCGCCGAAGTACTGCACCTACGACAGAGGGGAGGGGGAGGGAAAAAACAGGGACACACACACGCAACACGCAACACCCCCAACCTTACCCACGACAACACACACACTAATACATATTGGTTCATCACAGTTACATCCCCCAATCCCCCCGGAAGAATGCAAAAACAAAAGGAAATGAGTGTAACCATTGTGATCTATTAAAATCCAGTATGCAAAAATATATATACACAGTATTAACAAATATATACACTAAGAACAGAAGTCCAGGTATTGCTCCATTTAAGTCCGTGGAACACTGGGCCCACACTGCATGGGCGAGGCCCACACACGGTACCCGAACATGACGGAGAGAACACTGCAGGGGCATCAGATAGAAATAAAACAGGCACCTCAGGGGGAAGGGAAAGGGGGGGCACCTCAGCCGGATGAGTGCACGACGCCAAATCCACGAGTGGGCCACATGCCCACTGTTCAATCCTGGGGAGTGCAAAGCCACAGTTTCTCAAGTCTCTACAGTGGGTGGTTTGCCCACTGTTCAATCCTGGGAAGTGCAAAGCCACAGTCTCACAAGTCTCTACAGTGGGTGGGTTGCCCACTCTTCAATCCTGGGGAGTGCAAAGCCACAGTCTCTCAAGTCTCTACAGTGGGTGGTTTGCCCACTGTTCAATCCTGGGGAGTGCAAAGCCACAGTCTCTCAAGTCTCTACAGTGGGTAGTTTGCCCACTGTTCAATCCAGGGGAGTGCAAAGCCACAGTCTCTCAAGTCTCTACAGTGGGTGGTTTGCCCACTGTTCAATCCTGGGGAGTGCAAAGCCACAGTCTCTCAAGTGGATAACAGTCTCCACTGGGTCTGGAGGGGGCTTTGTGCCCAGAGTGCTTCATCCTGCCAAGGACTGAGGTAGTGGATGTAAATCTCCACTGGTTCTGGAGGGGGCTTTGTGCCCAGAGCGCTTCATCCCGCCAAGGACAGAGGTAGTGGATGCCTGTCTCCACTGGTTCTGGAGGGGGCTTTGTACCCAGAGTGCTTCATCCTGCCAAGGACAGAGGTAGTGGATGTAAATCTCCACTGGTTCTGGAGGGGGCTTTCTGCCCAGAGTGCTTCATCCTGCTGCTCGTGGCAGACTCAGTAGCGTCAGTGCTCTTGGCGCTCATGGTCCAGTGGTGCTTGTGGCGGCGGTGGCCATTGCAGTGCTTGTGGCGGCGGTGTCCATTGCAGCGGTGCTTGTGGCAGCGGTGTCCTTAACAGTGATGCTTGTGGCGGCGGTGTCCTTGGCAGCGGTGTTGTGGCGGCGGTGGCCATTGCAACGGTGCTTGTGGTTGCGGTGTCCATTGCAGCGACTCAGCTGCTGGTGGTCCTGTTGGGGCCAGCGGGGCTGGTGCTGGCGGTCCTGTCTGGGCCTGCTGGGCTGCTGCTGGTGGTCCTGTCTGAGCCTGCGGGGCTGTTGCTGGTGGTCCTAACTGGGCCTGCGGGGCTGCTGCTGGCGGTCCTGTCTGGGCCTGCGGGGCTGGTGCTGGCGGTCCTGTCTGGGCCAGCGGGCTGGTGCTGGCAGTCGCATCCTGGCCAGCGGAGCTGGTGCTGGCGGTCCTGTCTGGGCCAGTGGGGCTGGTGCTGGCGGTCCTGTCTGGGCCAGCGGGGCTGGTGCTGGCAGTCCTGTCTGGGCCTGTGGGGCTGGTGCTGGCGGTCGCCTCCTGGGCAGCGGGGCTGGTGCTGGCGGTCGCCTCCTGGGCAGCGGGGCTGATGGCGGTCGCCTCCTGGGCAGCTGGGCTGATGGCGGTCGCCTCCCGGGCAGCGGGGCTGGTGCTGGCTGTCACCTCCTGGGCAGCGGGGCTGATGGCGGTCGCCTCCTGGGCAGCGGGGCTGATGGGGCTCTTCTCCGCCGTGCCGATATTCCCAGACTTGCTGGGTTTCTTGTGCCCCTTCCCCACCTTGGAAGGTGTCGCAGCTGACTCCACACTCCCACCTGTACCCCTGGGAGTGGCTTTGGTGGCTGGTGTCTTCCCCCTCTCCCGCCGGGCACTGGCCAACTTTTTGTGCTTGACAGGTGGGGGACTGTCCGTGCTGTAGCTCCTTGCAACACTGGCTGCCCTGCTGCCTGGTGCACTCCAGAATCCGGTGACTACTGGCACCACTGATCCCGGCGATATTGTGGCTGAGGTGCTAGGTTGGGACCTGGAGAGTTGGGCCCTAGGGGACTGACGGGGTGGGGGAGGTGAGGGAAAGAGGTCAAGGGTGGACAGGAAAAGTTTCTTGGGAACACTGGGACGGGTAGCTGGAGGGGGTTTGGGAGTGGAGGAAGAGGCTGTGGTTGTAGGAGGTGTACTTTTGGTGACTTTGGGTGAAGGTGCATGTGCTGGAGGCTGTCGTGAAGTGGATGGCTGTTGGGTGGGTGTGTGCCTGCATTTGTGTACCTTGGGAGGTGACGTCACAGACACACTGGGAGAGGACACAGGATGTGTGAATTGTAGTGGGGGTGGTGACTGCACGTGAGCGGGCTGTGGTGGTGATGGAAGCAGTGGCTGTAGATGTAGTGCATGCAGGTGTAAGTGGAGACAAGACTGGGAGGGAGGAGGAAGACGAGGAGGAGGGGGACACAGTGGAGGCAGTGGATGTTGCTATGTCCGCATGTGTGTGATGTTTGCGTGAGTGCCTGTGGGATGTGTGGTGCTTATGTTTGCCTGAGCTTCCTTTGTGTGTTGGGGTGTGTGCATGCTGGTCTGATGGTGTGCTTGGGGTAGGCTGAGGTACAGGGTTGTGGGTCTGGGTAGAGGAAGTTGGAGGGGGTAGGCTAGAGACAGGGACAATGGCTGCCATCAGTGCTGAGGCCAGAGTCTGAAAAGCTCACTGAAGAGCTGCCTGACCAGAATGAATGCCCTCCAGGAATGCATTGGTCTGTTGCAACTGCCTCTCTACACCCTGGATGGCATTCAAAATGGTAGACTGCCCAACAGTGAGGGACCTGAGGTGGTCAATGGCCTTAGGTGCCTGGGGCGAAGGTGATGCCCACCCTCCTGTGTGAGCGGGCATGGGGCAAAGGCTGCTGGAAGGGCGGCGCTGGAAGGGGGTTGGCGGCTGTACCTGTAGATGGGGGGGCACAGATGGGCCCTCCACCACAAGGGAGCTCCCATCAGAGGAGGAGTCCGTGTCACTGGTGTCAGCACGTATCCCCGCCGTGGAGCTCCCCTCGCCCTCCGTCCCACTGGTGAAATCCGACTCCGTAGTGTCATCCTCCAGGGCCATGTGGGATGCAGCTCCCTACCGCTCCGGTGCCACTGCTCCTCCGCCTGATGAGGCTAATGCACACAAGAACAGAGAGACCACAAAAAGGGGGGGACGACAGAAGAAAGACATGTTGAGTGCATGCATTACCGCTACCGTTGGCGGACACGACAGACACAGAAGCCCCATGCACTAAGCCGCGCACTTGGGGTCCACTATTCAATCCCTGGGACATGGCCTACAAGGCTATGGGCAACATCTGCACACATGAATGTCACAGGAGCCTGACTAGGTGTAGTTGGCACTGTACCCAGTTGGGGTGGGGTGCCACAGGGCCTGCCAGAAAAAGGAGACCTAACTAGCACACCCGCCCTGGCCTAGGGGAACCCACAGCCCACCTCCCCCACCCAGACACCTCCTCTGCGCGTTGAATCAGCAGAATGAGAGTGTACTCACCCCCTTGTTGCTGCTGTGATGCCCTCAAGCGCCCATCCAACTCCGGGTACGCCACCGCCAGGATCCTGAACATCAGGGGGGTCATGGTGCGACGGGCACCCCTCCCACGTTGGGAGGCCATCCCCAGCTGGGCCTCCGCCGTCTTCTTGCTCCAGCGGTGAATGTCCTCCCATCTCTTACGGCAGTGGGTGCTCCGCCTGTGATAGACCCCCAGGGTCCGGGCGTCCTTGGCGATGGCATGCCAAATATCCTTCTTCTGGTGGGTGCTGACCTACAGGAATTGTACAGGGGAAAAAGAGACGTTATTTCCAACTGCACCGTCACAGTCATTGGCCCACATCCCTACCCTTGCCATGTGGCACATGCACTCACCGTCGTTTCATGTACGCCTCATTCTACCCCCCCCCAACTTTCATCCACCCCACTCCACACAGGCGTAGCCTATACAGCATGTTCCCAGTGTACTTACCTGTTTGTCTGGAGGACCGTAGAGTAGCGTGTACTGGGGGAGGACCCCATCCACGAGTTTCTCCAACTCCTCCGTGCTGAAGGCAGGGGCCCTTTCCCCAGACGCACGAGCCATTGTCTCTTCCAGACTGTGGTCACAGCAGCACTTGCAGTGTAGGTCCTCTCCTGTCGAAGATCAGGTATCGAGTGATTGAACAGATAGAAAATGGTGGTCACGTCCGCGGCGGTGCGTACCGTCACCGCCGACGTACATCGTCATTGACTCCTGGGACCCATAGGGTCCAATGTTAACCAATGCAGAATTGCGCTGCGGTCTTCGAGCGCCTACCGCGACGGTGTACAATGCCAGCGCAGTTACCTCATATCCCATTGTCCCACTTTACAGGTCAGGCAGCCGCCATTTCAGGGGCCCACATGGCTCTATTTTTAACTGTGTCACACATAACTAGGCCTTGTCTCAACACACATAAAGGGCAGAGGAATGCTACAATGAGGCCCATGGGAGAACTAGGAGGATTATAGAGCGGACCTTCGGCCTCCTGAAGGCCAGGTTCAGGTGCCTCCATATGACAGGTGGTTCCATATTCTACTCACCAAAAAAGGTGTGCCAGATCATCGTGGCCTGCTGTATGCTTCACAACTTAGCTTTGCGATGACAGGTGCCTTTTCTGCAGGAGGATGGTCCAGATGGAGGTGTTGTGGCAGCTGTGGAGCCTGTGGACAGTGAAGACGAGGAAGCAGAAGAAGAGGACATCGACAACAGGAACTCGGTTATCCTGCAATACTTCCAGTGAGACACAGGTAAGAATACAAACCTGCCTACTACATGTACTTTAACACTACTA
Source organism: Pleurodeles waltl (assembly GCF_031143425.1). Classification (NCBI taxonomy): domain Eukaryota; kingdom Metazoa; phylum Chordata; class Amphibia; order Caudata; family Salamandridae; genus Pleurodeles; species Pleurodeles waltl. The sequence continues at coordinate 1,278,578,958 of NC_090437.1, forward strand.
CCTCTCTACTGTCTGTCCTTTTCACCCAGTGTATGGTCACTGAGTTTTCACTTTCCCTTACGATTTCACAGATGTGGGTCCCACTGTGTGACATCTGCTTTGTTTCCTTATGGACTAGAGCTGTGTGACATAGGTATGTTGACATTACAATTGTAAGAGCATTTTGTCACTGTAATTACTAATACACTAATTCGAAATCACAGACAGACTCCAGGTTGTTTTGTGCCTTAAGGGTGTTTATTTCAGTGCTCAATATTGGAGGGTGCTGTAAAATGGGGAGGGGTGATGGTGGAGGAATGTCCATGGCAGAGTCCAGTCTATCAGTCTCACAGGTGCATTGTCCAAAGGGGCATAGGAGGTGGAGCTGGGGCAGTTTGAGGTTGGACAGGGTGACAAGGTGGGACAAAAGGATGACATTCAGGGTGGTCTCATTTCTTGGTGGGGGTCTTGGCATCGTTCTCTGTCTTTGTCCTGGATCTCAGGGACCGTTTGCGGGGTGGTTCTCCATCTGCAGGGGGTGGGGTGTTGGTGTAGTGGTCCTGTGGCGGTGCCTCCTGTCCACTAGTGCCGGCGGAGGTGGTGGGCAGTTCATCGTCCAGGCTAGTGTCAGGGGCCCCTTGTTGTGCCACAGTGTCCCTCCTGGTGTTGATGACTTCCTTCAGCACCCCTACGATGGTGCCCAGGGTGGAGTTGATGGATCTGAGTTCCTCCCTGAAGCCCAAATACGGTTCCTCCTGCAGCCGCTGGGTCTCCTGAAACTTGGCCAGTACCGTTGCCATTGTCTCCTGAGAATGATGGTACGCTCCCATGATGTTGGAGAGGGCCTCGTGGAGAGTGGGTTCCCTGGGCCTGTCCTCCCCCTGTCGCACAGCAGCCCTCCCAGTTCCCCTGTTTCCCTGGGCCTCTGTCCCCTGAACGGTGTGCCCACTGCCCCCAGGTCCCTGTTGTTGTTGGGGTGGTGGTTTAGCCTGGGTTCCCTGTAGTGGTGGACACACTGCTGATTGACGTGTCCTGGGGACAGAGGTATGGGCCCGCTGGGTGGGTGCTGTGCTGGTGTTTCCAGAAGGGGGAAGCTCTGTGGTGACCTGTGACTGTGTGAGGGGAACCGACTGTCCTGATGTCCCAGATGGGCCGGGCTGGTCGTCTAGATCCAGTTGGACAGAGCTGCTGTCATCACTTTGGGCCTCTTCTGTTGGTGGTGTGGACATGTGTGGACCCTCCTGTGTGGTGACGTTGTGTAGGGGTCCTGCAGGGGTGTAAAAGCATGATTATTGCATCTGTGTGTACCATGGTGTGCAATGGGTGGGTGACCGTGTACCCCATTGCTTGCATTCCTGTGTGGGACCTTGTGTGATAATGGTTTAGGGGGGTGTATGGGTATGTGCAGTGGCCATGCTTTGGTGATGGGTGTCCATGCTTTGGTGTTGCATGCAGGGCTTGGGTTTGGGATGTGGGGTTAGTGATATTGGGACATGTGTGAGGAGTTGGAGTGATGGGGGTGAGGACGAGGTTGGGGGTATGTGATAGCATGCAGGTAGGGTGGGGGATAAGGTAGTTAAGGTTTGACTTACCAGAGTCCATTCCTCCAGCTACTCCTTCGAGGCCCTCAGGAAGCAGAATCACCAAGACCTGCTCCTCCCATGTTGTTAGTTTTGGGGGAGGAGGTAGGGGTCCGCTGCCAGTCCTCTGTACCGCAAGATGGTGTCTGGATACCACGGAACGCACCTTCCCCCGTAGGTCGTTACACCTCTTCCTGATGTCATCCCTATTTCTTGGGTGCTGTCCCACGGCATTGACCCTGTCCACTATTCTGCTCCATAGCTCCATCTTCCTAGCTATGGAGGTGTGCTGCACCTGTGATCCGAATAGCTGTGGCTCTACCCGGATGATTTCCTCCACCACGACCCTGAGCTCCTCCTCAGAGAACCTGGGGTGTCTTTGCCGTGCCATGGGGTGGTGTGGGTGATATGTGGGGTGGTGTGTGTTATGATATGTGGGGTGAGATTTAGTGGTGTGTTGTGTGGGGTGCGTGGATTTTATGTCGGGGATGGTGTTGTGTGCCTGTGGATGCCTGGTTATAGATTGTGGTGTCTCTCTTTGGCCTCCTATCGCAATTGTGGCCGTAAGGGTTTGTGGGTGATGTGGGTGTGTGTTTTATATTGTATTGGGTGTGTGGGAGCGGTGTGTGTATGTGTAACAGGTGTGTGTATTTGAAATTGTCCAATGTGGTAGTGTTTTGTAAAAGTGTGTGTATTTTGAGCGCAGCGGTGTGTACCGCCAATGGAATACCGCAGTTGAAAGACCGCTGCGTGGATTCGTGGGTCGTGATAGTGTGGGCGTATTTCTGTTGGCGTGACGGTGGAGGTGTAGTGAGAGGTGGTTCAAACATTCATACAGGGAAGCCAAGCATAAATTACTGAGGGACCTGAGAAGGGGGATTAGAGAGCCAATAAGACAATCAAGAGAGAGCTACAGGCGGGAACTTTCCAAGGCACGAAGAAGTTGAGAGGAGAAGCGATGGGCTGCTCTCCAGGAGGCCGCAAGAGCTAATGATGCCCCCAAATTTTGGAAGCTTATCTCAAATGACAGTGGTGATCCCCGGCCCTTTTCTGGTACTTCGATTCTCCCGGCAGTATGGGTGAATCATTTTGAGTCACTCTACTCAAGGGTAAATGAACCTAATCTCTGGGAGTCGACTAGCACTAGGGAAATTGGTGTTCCTTTGATCAAGTTTTCTCTGTTGGTGAAACTAAGGCCGCAATAGCTTCTCTCGAGTGGGGGAAGGCCCTGAGTCTTGATAAAATTCCTAGTGATCTCTATAAATCAAACCCCGATATCTGGGCCCCATACCTATACAAGGTTTGTAATGCAGTTTCTGCAGGAGCACCTATTCCTTGCACATGGAGGGGAGCTGAAATAGTCCCCCTTTTTATGAAAGGTAGCCCTTGAGACCATTCTAACTATAGTCCAATAAGCCTACTCGATAATTTTCTGAAACTTTTTGCGAAGCAGATCTTGTTCCACTTTTTAAGATTTCAGAAAGTGGGGCCATCTCTGACCTACAGGCAGGTTTCAGACCTGCAGTTAGCACAATAGACCAAGTCATGAGGTTTCTAGCAACCAAATGGAAAACAGTGGCTATCGGAGGTGGAAACCTATATGTGGCCTTCATTGACCTTCAAGCAGCCTTCGATTTGGTACCCAGGAATAAATTATGACTGACATTGACCGAGCATGGGAGTTCCTTAAGGTCTTCTGAACCTTATTGTTCGACTTCATGAAGGCATTTTTGCCCAAATCAGAAGTGGTAAGGGTGGAGAACTAACAGATCCAGTTTCCATTGAGAGAGGAGTAAGGCAAGGCTGTATTAAGTATCTAACTAATTGTAATAATGATTCACCTAGGTTGGCAGGTAAGAAAATCCCAGGACTGCTCTATGCAGACAATACTATCATCTTGTCAAAATCACCCCTGGGATTGCAAAATCTGGTCGACCAATTTTGTTTATTCTGTAGAGACTTTGAAGTTTATGGTCTGCAGCTCGCGAAAGAAGAAAGTGAAAGCCAGTATATTAAGGAACTCTATCCCATTGGAAAGGGTTAATGAGTTTGATTACCTAGGGTTTAGGCTGATGGACTCAGGTAGATGGGATGCACATATTAGAAAAGGAGCACATATAATATGTCAAAGAGGAGAGGCTTTAGAATGTAAAGCCAGTGTTGTAGTTAGCCCCCCTAAATCCAACTGCAGAAATCTACAAAGCTCAGATTCGAGGCGCAGCACTGTATGGTGCAGAGCTATGGGGCTTCCAAAGAGAACGGGACGTACTACACATTAAAGAAAACAATTTCATCAGGCATATAGTCAGGATAGCGAAAGGTACCCCAATGATCCCTCTCAGACTTGATCTCAGGATGAATAGCCTAAAAGATGTAGCAGGTTTGAGGCCCTTTTTATATTGGATCCACCTCTGAGGAACTAGAATCTTTCCACGCAGCTATCAAAGACCTTATAAGGAACCAAAGCAACTGGAAAAAGGTCAGATGGCAGAGGGAGAAGAAACCAGTCTGGGACGATCTGGGCTTCCCCCAATTCTGGGAGAGGTCAGAGTCGATCCCAGCTAATGGTATCCCATTGGTCAAATTGAGATATAGGGAGAAGGCTAACCAGTAGATTCTCCACAGTAACAGGGTGGGTCTTTTAACATCAGAATTCCTGCTCTTTAAACAGGAGCCATGTCCAGAGCAACTCCTAGATCTCCCAATACCTGCACGCGCTTGTACTATATTTCTCTAATTTAGATATGGTACCTTGTCAGTTAAAGGTTTTATTGCCCGTTGGTCGCAGAATAGTTCTGATGCCGACAAATGGATAAATTGTAACCTATGTGTGGAGTCAACTGAACACGTGCTTTTCTTCTGCCCCCTATACAAGAGCTCAAGGGAAAGATGGATCATCCCATTGTATAAGGCTCTGCTCTTGTATGATCGTGTAGATGCTCATAGAATTTGCAAATATGACCCGTCCCCTTTAGTAGTAATTGCGGTTACCAAATATCTGTCAGCAGTTTGGTCCATTCGCTATAGGGCTATCACAGTGCCAGGTCCTAGAGTTTAGCCTGCACCTCGGGCAAGATTCATTTGACCATATGGTTTGGGCAGGGCCTTAGAGTAGATCTCTTTTTAGGCAACATGCAGGCAATCTTCCTCTGTTTTTGCTAATTTCTTTTCACCTGCTTTAGCTGTAACAAGCTATTTTTATGTATTTGTTTGATTTGTGTGCTAATTTAATATGAACTTGATAATTATTTTAGGTTATGATATAAGTTTTCATTACACCGTGCATGTATCTCTAATAATGATTCGATCATGTTCAAAACCAGCTTTTATGACCATGTAGGCAGAAGATTCTTTTTGTCAAATCATGTAATCTAAATTGTTATGAAACTGTTCCATTCTTTAATACCAACCTAGCACATTAAACCTTGGGTTGGGCTGTCTGGTTTTTATTTTGACGATGGTGTTAGTTGGGAAATTTTAATCTGTAACTATTTTTTAACTATTATGATCCTTTTTAAACAATTATATTATTCTTTCATTTTGATAGAGATGCTTTAGAAATCCTGGAATCTAAATGTTGAATTATGTACTGGGAACATTGGTGGATTTTGCAGGCTATTGCCTATGATTGTTTTTTACTGTTACTATCTGAAGGTTTTAGAAACGTTTTTTTTACTCTAAATCTTATCTTAAGTCACTGCGAGAACACAATGACAATGAGTGCACTTTTTTTTGTTCTATGTGTCACTTTTATGACCAGTGGTCGAAATAAAGTATGACTTGACTTGACTGCTGCCATGTCAATAAATCTGACCTATGTTGGTGGCATAAAAGGTGAAGATGGTTAGCAGGTGAAGTGTTGGATGACCGCTGCCATGTCAATGAATCGGATGTTGGTTGATGGCAGAGAAGGTGACCTGCTCAATACATGGTGAAGGTGAGGGGTGATTATGAGATGTATTTCATTGGCGGTTGGAACGACTTGCATTAAAAGAGAGGCACTGCATACTGATTATGTAGTGCGGGAATATAGACTTTGAGGCGGGCAAGGAAAAGAAAAAAAAAATCTGCACACTTACAGGAGCAGCACAAGGCGATTGGAAGGCGCGTGGTGTACCAGGAGCGATACAATTTGATAAACTATTCAGTCGCATTTAAGCAACGGAAGGCAAACAACTTGCCTTCAAGCATATGAAGTATCCACATAAAGAAAGCTCGGGAATATATAAGATAGCTTACCTGGCTCCAAGCATGTGTAGTCCGGTATTGCAACGTTAGCATCAGGTGAAATAAAGTGCGTGATGAAAATATAGAAAAAAAAGAAGTAGGACGACCATGGTCATTAAACACATTGGATAAGCATTGAGGAAGGACTAGGGCATACAGAGAAGAGTGTGGAACAATAAGGATTAAGGTATACATGGTGCAGACATAAAAAGAGGACTGATAGTATTAGTTGAGACAACGGTGATGACTTTGATTATTTTAGCTTATTGTTTTGGAACCTTTATCTTGAGACTTATGTTAATTTGTTGTTTTAAATTGTATTTAGTGGTTGTGTGTGTGAAAGGATATATAGAATATATATATATATATATATATATATATATTTATATATATATATGTACATACATATATATATATATATATATAACAAAAATAAGCAAATTGTGATCAAAGATACATTATAGTACAAATGCAGTCGGTTTCACCACCACCAATATTTTTAGCTAGTCCTGGTGATCCTATAATGTTATGAGAAGATTAGCATGAAGCGTTTGAAACACATTTGGAAGCAATAGATGGAAATTAATTTACAGCAAAGAGAAAGGTAGTGTTATTAAAACATAGTTTAGGAGTTGAAGGTAGAAAGTTGCTTAAAACTTTGCCAAGAGCCAGAGATGTAGACCATGATAGAAGTAAAAATTTAGATATGGACGATGAATTGGAGGATGAGTATGAGTGTGCAATGAAAGTGTTAGAAGAACATTTTGGCCGGAAGATGATTGTGGTGGTGGAAAGGAACAAATTATTTTCTTGGGCACAAGGTGTGAATGAGTCAATAGACCAATATGTGGCTGCATTTCCCAATTTAGCTGCTAAATGTAAATTTTAAAGTTTGAAAGATGTAATAATATGGAATCAGCTAATTAATCATACAAATAATTTGAAGATTCAAGAGAAGTTGTTGGGAATGAAAGAACCAACGTGAGAAAAGGCCATTGCTGGAGCTAAAAGAGTGAAGAGCACATCCAAGTATGTTGAGGAATCAAAATCAACAGAGTGCTTGCAAGATAAGAGAGATGGGAAACAAGAATAAATCAAAAGAAGAAGGAAAAAACATGATTATAATGAAAGTTTTAAGAAAGTATGTTACCAATGTGGCAGCATGAAACAAATGGCTTCAGCGTGTAATTGTCCTGCAATAAAAGTGAAATGATACAAATGTAAAAGAAAATATGACACTTTGCTAGAATGTGCTAAACTGAGGGAAGTACCAACAAGGTAAATTGTGTGCATGTAGTGCACCAAGATCTGGATGGCAGGAGAAATGCAGGGAATAGTTTGCATTCTGATGAAGATGGAGAAGTTTTGATGGTACAAGTGGTAATAAGCACATTAAATAGGGAACCATAAAAAGAAGAATATTGTTCTCCAAAATGTCAAGTAAATATTTGTAGAAATAAGATATGGATGTGGGTGGATTCATGTTCAACATATACATTGATCGATAGGGAGCATTGGAAGGAACAGGGATGTGTAAATTTAGATAAAAAGACATATTGAACCAGAAGGTTATGATGGAGGCAAAATACCTATCATAGGATGTTTCAAAACCAAATAATTTTTTCAGGATAAAAATACGATATGTATGGTGTATGTGGCAGAAAAAAAAGGTTGTTACTAGAATGGAAGGATCAGTGTGCTTTAGGCATAAAACTAGATCCCAAAAAGAAAGAACAGGTGTTAGTGACAGCATATAATGAAGTGCTCACATGTGCACATGAGATCCCCAGACTATTTGGACAAAATGTAGGATGTCTCAAAAAATCTGTTCATGAAATTATTCTGAAGGAAAATGGCACGCCGGTGATACAAAAAGTGAGAAGTGTACCTATGGCTTTAAGGCTCCTTTTTAAAAAAAGAGGAATTGGAAAGATTATGAAAAATAACTTGAATGGATAGAATCATCTGATTGGTTAAGACCATTTGTCATTGTACATAAACCAGATGGAAAGATTAGAATGTGTGTTGACTTGAGGGACTTAAAACACTGCATATGGGTTGACCAGCATCCTTTGTCTAATACGGGAAAATTGTTGTCTGGGGTGACAAAGGGACAATTTGTTTAGCTATTGATTTATCTAATGTGTATCACCAGGTTCTACTGCACAATAGCTCTAATCATATGACCTCTTTTATTACACCTGAAGGGGCAAAAGGATGCCGTTTGGCTCGGCCTCGTCATTGGCTGTTTTCAATCGTGTGATGAAAATTTACTAGGGAATTTCAAACAAAGAAGATTTTTCCAAGATGATGTGTTGTTGTGGGGTATTGACAAAAGAGATCATGAAACAGTTTTGGTTAATGTCTTGACAAAGCTGGTTGAAGCTGGTTTAACAGTTGAATTGAACAAATGTAAATGTGCAGTTCAAGAGGTGGAATATTTAGGACACACTATGGTGGTCATTATGACATTGGCGGTGAGTGTTAAAGTGGTGGAAATACTGCCAACAGACTGGCGGTAAATACTGCCAAATTATGACCACAGCGGTGATACCTCCCATAGACAGCCAATGTACAACACCAGCCACCAGGGCGTTTGTTAACACCACTGACCATGGCTGTAGCCATCAACAGCCAGACGGAAGCTGTAGGAAAGTACCATCTTGCCTGGCATGTTACCCCCATTTTTCACTGTATATATGTTGTTTTAGTTGTATGTGTCACTGGGACCCTGGTAACCCAGGGCCCCAGTGCTCATAAGTGTGCCTGAATGTGTTACCTGTGTAGTGACTAACTGTCTCACTGAGGCTCTGCTAATCAGAACCTCAGTGGTTATGCTCTCTCATTTCTTTCCAAATTGTCACTGACAGGCTAGTGACCATTTTTACCAATTTACATTGGCTTACTGGAACACCCTTATAATTCCCTAGTATATGGTACTGAGGTACCCAGGGTATTGGGGTTCCAGGAGATCCCTATGGGCTGCAGCATTTCTTTTGCCACCCATAGGGAGCTCTGACAATTCTTACACAGGCCTGCCACTGCAGCCTGAGTGAAATAACGTCCACGTTATTTCACAGCCATTTTACACTGCACTTAAGTAACTTATAAGTCACCTATATGTCTAACCTTTACCTGGTAAAGGTTAGGTGCAAAGTTACTTAGTGTGAGGGCACCCTGGCACTAGCCAAGGTGCCCCCACATTGTTCAGAGCCAATTCACTGAACTTTGTGAGTGCGGGGACACCATTACACGCGTGCACTACATATAGGTCACTACCTATATGTAGCTTCACCATGGTAACTCCGAATATGGCCATGTAACATGTCTATGATCATGGAATTGCCCCCTCTATGCCATCCTGGCATTGTTGGTACAATTCCATGATCCCAGTGGTCTGTAGCACAGACCCTGGTACTGCCAGACTGCCCTTCCTGGGGTTTCTCTGCAGCTACTGCTGCTGCCAACCCCTCAGACAGGCAGCTGCCCTCCTGGGGTCCAGCCAGGCCTGGCCCAGGATGGCAGAACAAAGAACTTCCTCTGAGAGAGGGTGTGACACCCTCTCCCTTTGGAAAATGGTGTGAAGGCAGGGGAGGAGTAGCCTCCCCCAGCCTCTGGAAATGCTTTGTTGGGGACAGATGTGCCCAATTCTGCATAAGCCAGTCTACACCGGTTCAGGGACCCCTTAGCCCCTGCTCTGGCGCGAAACTGGACAAAGGAAAGGGGAGTGACCACTCCCCTGACCTGCACCTCCCCTGGGAGGTGTCCAGAGCTCCTCCAGTGTGCTCCAGACCTCTGCCATCTTGGAAACAGAGGTGCTGCTGGCACACTGGACTGCTCTGAGTGGCCAGTGCCACCAGGTGACGTCAGAGACTCCTGCTGATAGGCTCCTTCAGGTGTTAGTAGCCTTTCCTCTCTCCTAGGTAGCCAAACCCTCTTTTCTGGCTATTTAGGGTCTCTGTCTCTGGGGAAACTTTAGATAACGAATGCATGAGCTCAGCCGAGTTCCTCTGCATCTCCCTCTTCACCTTCTGATAAGGAATCGACCGCTGACCGCGCTGGAAGCCTGCAAACCTGCAACATAGTAGCAAAGACGACTACTGCAACTCTGTAACGCTGATCCTGCCGCCTTCTCGACTGTTTTCCTGCTTGTGCATGCTGTGGGGGTAGTCTGCCTCCTCTCTGCACCAGAAGCTCCGAAGAAATCTCCCGTGGGTCGACGGAATCTTCCCCCTGCAACCGCAGGCACCAAAAAGCTGCATTACCGGTCCCTTGGGTCTCCTCTCAGCACGACGAGCGAGGTCCCTCGAATCCAGCGACGCTGTCCAAGTGACCCCCTCAGTCCAGTGACTCTTCAGCCCAAGTTTGGTGGAGGTAAGTCCTTGCCTCACCTCGCTGGGCTGCATTGCTGGGAACCACGACTTTGCAAGCTACTCCGGCCCCTGTGCACTTCCGGCGGAAATCCTTCATGCACAGCCAAGCCTGGGTCCACGGCACTCTAACCTGCATTGCACGACTTTCTAAGTTGGTCTCCGGCGACGTGGGACTCCTTTGTGCAACTTCGGCGAGCACCGTTTCACGCATCCTCGTAGTGCCTGTTTCTGGCACTTCTCTGGGTGCTACCTGCTTCAATGAGGGCTCTTTGTCTTGCTCGACGTCCCCTCTCTCTGCAGGTCCAATTTGCGACCTCCTGGTCCCTCCTGGGCCCCAGCAGCGTCCAAAAACGCCAAACAAACGATTTGCGTGTAGTAAGGCTTGTTGGCATCCTTCCGGCGGGAAAACACTTCTGCACGACTCTCCAAGGCGAGAGAGATTCGTCCACCAAAGGGGAAGTCTCTAGCCCTTTTCGTTCCTGCAGAAACCTCAGCTTCTTCTGTCCAGTCGAAGCTTCTTTGCACCCGCAGCTGGCATTTCCTGGGCATCTGCCCATCTCCGACTTGCTTGTGACTTTTGGACTTGGTCCCCTTGTTCCACAGGTACCCTAGATTGGAAATCCACAGTTGTTGCATTGCTGGTTTGTGTCTTTCCTGCATTATTCCTCTAACACGACTACTTTGTCCTTAGGGGAACTTTAGTGCACTTTGCACTCACTTTTCAGGGTCTTGGGGAGGGTTATTTTTCTAACTCTCACTATTTTCTAATAGTCCCAGTGACCCTCTACAAGGTCACATAGGTTTGGGGTCCATTCGTGGTTCGCATTCCACTTTTGGAGTATATGGTTTGTGTTGCCCCTATCCCTATGTTTCCCCATTGCATCCTATTGTAACTATACATTGTTTGCACTGTTTTCTAAGACTATACTGCATATTTTTGCTATTGTGTATATATATCTTGTGTATATTTCCTATCCTCTCACTGAGGGTACACTCTAAGATACTTTGGCATATTGTCATAAAAATAAAGTACCTTTATTTTTAGTATAACTGTGTATTGTGTTTTCTTATGATATTGTGCATATGACACTAAGTGGTACTGTAGTAGCTTCACACGTCTCTTAGTTCAGCCTAAGCTGCTCTGCTAAGCTACCATTATCTATCAGCCTAAGCTGCTAGACACCCTATACACTAATAAGGGATAACTGGGCCTGGTGCAAGGTGCAAGTACCCCTTGGTACTCACTACAAGCCAGTCCAGCCTCCTACATTGGTTGTGTAGTGGTGGGATAAGTGCTTGAGACTACTTACCACTCTTGTCATTGTACTTTTCATAAGAGAAAAATATACAAAACAAGGTCAGTGTATATACACATAGCCAAAAAGTTTTGCATTTCCTCTTTTCACTCTTTTCTAAGTGCTGAAAAGTACTTCTAAACTTTCAAAAAGTTCTTAAAAGTTTAAAAAAGTTTTTTTCTGTCTTTTTTCTCTTTTCCTATCACTTTAACTCTCTCTAAAAATGTCTGGCACAGGAAAAAATGTTGAACTGTCCAAACTTGCATATGATCACCTTAGCTGGAAAGGAGCAAGGAGTCTCTGCATAGAGAGAGGTTTGAGTGTAGGGAAGAATACTTCCTTAGAACTGTTAATTAATATGCTTAGAGTACAGGATAAGGCCATAAGTGCCCAATCTGTAGAAAAAGTAGCTAATGGTTCTCAATCTGATCCAGGGACTCCCCCAGGAAAAGGTTCAGGAAAGAAACTTCTCAGCCTGCCCATTACTAGACAGTCTAGCATAGTTGGTACAGAGGTTGAATCACACCATACTAATGGTGTGCTCTCACATTATACTGGTAGCCAAGCTGTTAGGGTGCCCTCTGTAAGGGACAGGTCTCCTTCTGTTCATTCCCATCATACCTCTGTATCTAGAAATGTCCCTCCCACCCACCCTGATGACAGATTGTTAGAAAGGGAGCTCAATAGATTGAGAGTGGAACAAACCAGACTGAAGCTCAAGAAGCAACAGCTGGATTTGGATAGACAGTCTTTAGAAGTAGAGAGGGAAAGACAGAAGTTGGGTTTAGAAACCCATGGTGGCAGCAGCAGTATTCCCCATAGTCATCCTGCAAAAGAGCATGATTCCAGGAATCTGCACAAGATAGTTCCCCCTTATAAGGAGGGGGATGACATTAACAAGTGGTTTGCTGCACTTGAGAGGGCCTGTGCTGTACAGGATGTCCCTCAAAAGCAGTGGGCTGCTATCCTATGGCTATCATTTACTGGAAAAGGTAGGGATAGGCTCCTTACTGTAAAAGAAAATGAGGCTAATAATTTCCAAGTTCTTAAGAATGCACTCCTGGATGGTTATGGCTTAACCAGTGAACAGTACAGGATAAAGTTCAGAGAGACCAAAAAGGAGTCTTCACAGGACTGGGTTGATTTCATTGACCAGGCAGTGAAGGCCTTGGAGGGGTGGTTACATGGCAGTAAAGTTACTGATTATGACAGCCTGTATAACTTAATCCTGAGAGAGCATATTCTTAATAATTGTGTGTCTGATTTGTTGCACCAGTACTTGGTGGACTCTGATCTGACCTCTCCCCAAGAATTGGGAAAGAAGGCAGACAAATGGGTC